>NC_072801.1:60265098-60568128 GCF_028583425.1 Eublepharis macularius | reverse complement strand
TGTACAAGCTATTTCGTCAATTAAGATTAAAAAAATTTTTTGGAGATACTAGTGTGACTTCCGTGATTCCTGGTCTGAAAAGGAAATCCACCTTTACGCCACCGGTCTCAGACGTCCAATTAGAGACCTTTGAGAAACTAGTACTTAAAGAGGTAGAACTTTTGGAAGGCCAGCCTAGAAACCAATGGCAAAATATGACCAGGCTAGAGAAAATAGCTTTACGGTCACTACAGGAAGATGACACCGTGGTTATTAAACCGGCGGATAAGGGAGGGGGGATTGTACTTCTGGATCGCGAGGATTATCGACAGGAGGTATTGAGACAATTGGGGGATCGTAAGTACTATCTTCCAATTGATCACGATCCAACCTCAGAAATTCAGCGTATCATCAAGATTATTATAGATAATGCACTCGCTGATAATCTGATTGATTTGCCTATGCATCATGCCTTGTATAATCAGGACCCTCGGACTCCTGTATTTTACTGTTTACCAAAAATTCATAAGCCTGATCGACCCCCTCAAGGTTGTCCAATCGTCTCTGCATGTAGTTCCATTTTGGAACCACTGGCTATTTATTTGGATAGTATTTTACAGCCCTTTGTGATGGAGGTTAGATCATTCATCAAAGACACCACGGACTTCATTAGACTAGTGGAAGATATGGAGATTCCTGTAGGGGCTTATTTGCTCACCCTTGACGTTCAGTCACTGTACACCTCGATTCCTCATAATGAGGCCAGAGCCATCATTGAGTATTATTTGGAAAAGAGATCTTCGAAATTCCCCCCCACTAGCTTTCTTCTAGACCTTGTGGATCTTATTATGGAGAAAAATTATTTTAGATTTGAATCCCAATTTTACCTCCAGGTTAAGGGAGTCGCGATGGGTTGCCCCGCGGCCCCGAGTATTGCGATTCTCTTTATGGCCGCATTAGAGGAAAAATATGTTTATAGTGTTGAGAATAACCCTTTTTTCGAACAACTGGTTTGTGTAAGGAGATTTATAGATGATGTCTTTTGCATAATAAAGAATGCCTCGATGGTTGAGGGGTTTGTAAACTGGCTTAATAGCCTAGACCCTAATATACGGTTCACATCCCATGGCAGTTTGGAGAGTGTGCCTTTTTTGGATGTGGTTGTCTTTAAGCGATCTGCCACTTCCTTGGGGGTAAAACCTTTTAGGAAGCCGACTGATAGGGCGGCTTATTTACAGTATACTTCCCATCATCGCCCTGTCTTAAAGAAAAACATCCCAGTGGGACAATTCATGCGCATTAAGAGGAATGCGTCATTCCACTTTGACTTTTATAGGGAGGCAAACAGGATGGGAAGGGCTTTTAAAGCACGAGGATACCCAGATTGGGTGATCTCCCGTGCTATGAAAAAAGCTGATGGATTGACCCGACCGCAATTACTTACTTATAGGCAAAAGGATCCTGCAACCACGGGCATCTCTTGGGCCATTGACTATTCTCCTCTATCTGGCCCGATTACTAAGATTATTAGAAAGTATTGGCACATCCTCCTTGAGATTCCGGGATGTGGGTCTCCACCAAGAATAGGATTTCGCCGCACTAGGAACTTAAAGGACTTACTAGTTCATTCCGATTTTAGAACACCTTTGGAAGAAAAATCCTTGCCGCAGGGGCATTTCCCCTGCGGACATTGCAGTGTGTGCGCCCTGTCTTGTGATCTTAGAGATATAAATTATCCGTCATCTAGTCAATCAGCCCAATCAAAAGGGTTCTCCACTTGTAATACTGATAATGTAGTTTACCTCCTTCAATGTGCCTGTCCCCTCCTATATGTAGGCTGCACTACCCGGCCGATCCGTCAGCGGATCCAGGAACACGTTTCACGGGTTAAAAACTGTAGTGAGATAACAACACTCCACCAGCATTTGTGGCAGACGCATGGTAGGGACAAAACCTTCAAATTTTCAGTATTGGAGGTGTTACCTAAATTGGGAGCGAATAAACGTCGCCTCTTGCAGGCAGAGATTAGATGGATTTTTAGATTAAAAACCATGGTACCGCAGGGTCTGAATACTGAAATTGACTATTCAGTCTTCTTGTGATTTCCGGGATAACTTAAACCGGATAGGGACGGGCTCCCCTGACAGCTGTCACTATCTCTTGCTTTGACCAATTCTTTCTCCGTTTTTAATGAATGTTTTTGATTCAACACCCATTGTGGTGTATAAATAACTTGGAAAATTAGGCAGACTGTGGAGTTCTCTGGTCTGTATTTGGGATGAAAATTCTCTTAAGGATATAAAGGATAAATACCCTTTCTAACAATATAATTTTAACATGAATAAAATATTGGTGTGCCTGGGGGGTCACTCGCAATGGAGAACATTTGTTCTTCAGGATTCCAATTTGGTCCTGTTCCCTTTTAAAAAAGTAGACTCCATATATAGATGTGGGTCTTTTCAGGATCAGAGTTTAATGAAATGGTTCAGTGAATGCACTTAATTGATTTTTTTAATGATGACAGTATTTATGGTCTTAAGAATGATCTCCCCCTTACCTTTGAATGGACTTTACATTGACTCTGTACCTGGTGGTTAACTTCACGTGTTAAGATTATGTTGGAATCCAAATAGTGAGTATTAATTAGTGCATTTGGATATTGTATTTATGATTGTTATTGTGGCATGGTCTATGATGGACTTTTAATGATAATTTATAGGTTGGTGGCCTGATGAAGGTTTTATCCTGAAACGAGCCAAATCGAATGGGACCGGTAAGCTCGTTGCCACTCAGCGTTCCTGCCACTCAGCGTTACTGGATGCCTTCAATTAGCTTCCACGGACTTTGGGACATTATGCATTAACAGCAACGTGATTACCACTTACCTGTTGAATGTTCAATAGGATTTGATGAAACTTTTCTTGCTCCTATGATTATTGTAAATATTGAACTTTTCTTGCTCTTACGATTATTGTAAACAATTGTTATTGCACCCATTGTTGTAATTTTGAGTGTATCATTGTACATAGGGCAATATAATAATTCTTGGCGTGCTTCCTTTATATTTCCTTGGTACAGTCTTCTTGAGGAAGCCCTTTCCCTTTTGGTGTTCGATGACTTTAGTGTAGCCAGGTACCCATGGCAAAAGGAGCAAACGTGCCACACACCCTCCTTAAACTGGTCAGCACACAACCGTCACATCAGTCACCAGAGCTGAATGTAAGAGGAAGGGATGTACGTTTTGTGACCTGCTCAAAGTAAGCATATTTGCACAGATATGTTTATTCTACATAACGGTTTTTGTTAGCCAACTGAAGGAGGGGACGTGGTAAGTTTATTAACGGCTATTAGTCATACCGGCTAGAAATTGGCATGTGCTGAGGCAGGCTACCTCTGATTAGCGGGTGCAGGGGACAAGCAGGATGGCTGTCTCCACTTTGCCCTGCTTGGAAGCTTTCTAGGGCCATCTGGCTGGTCACAGGGACAGAATGCTGAAGTCAGCTAACCTCCAGTCTGTTCTAGCAATTATTGTGTCTTTAAGGAGCTACTCAGAGCACAGTAACAACACCGTTCCCCGGGAATCCTGCTCAAATGCTCATTTGGCTTCTGATATTTCATAAGGCACTGTCTACATCGTTCCACATTTCATTCCGCAGCCACAAGGGCTAGAAACTTGGCTTCTAACCGGACAGGCTAAAATCACACAGATGCAGCCGTTATCCGTATTGAAATCGGCTGTCTTTTATCAGCGAAGGGCCACTGTGTGCCATACACATGCTTGCCAGGTAAAAGTCAGAAGCCTACACCCACGATTCGGTAAAGCGTTTAGACCATGCTTCTGCGAAGCTTATTGATGAGGTCAAAAACAACAAGACTCTCTGAAAGGATGGGGTGGGGACAGCCCGAATTGCACAGCCACGGCCAGGATATGGTCTATTTGTGTCATTTCAGAAAATACAATAGACATTCTTCTTCCATGAGTTTATGCAATTATATGAACAGGATGGGAACATGCGGGGGGCAGGGGAAGAGGATGTTACTATTTATTTATATAAAATATTTAATTTCCCCTTTTCTCCTGCACGCAGGACTCAAAGCAGCTTACAAAAGCCTGGAGAAATGAAGCTCAGGCCCTAAAGAACTATTGAACTTCTCTGCACTGTCAAAGTCTTTACTGGTTTTAGTTCCACACTGCAACATGAGGGTCACTTTTTAATTTTTTTACCATTCTCTCCCCCTTTCTCCTACTCTTCCCTTCTCTTCCTCTTTCTTTCTCTGTTTTTCATCCTTTACTTTCCTTCTCTTGTCATAGCCAACATTGTTTAAAATGGCCATAATGACGCCAGGGCAAGCCGCTTTAAGACAGGGCATGATAGGAGCTGTGACAGAACCCGGACACATCGATTTAAAGACCAATGTTCTATTGTTCACAGGTCCAACCGATCTGGCCAGTGACCTACATGAATTATTTCCTAGAATATGCTCCAAAACTCTATGCAAAGTGAAGAGATTTCATGGATGGCGTCGATGCTCTGTTCCTTGGCAGATGCACCGATATAGGAAAGATTCTCTGAAAGTATGAAAGCCAAAGCTTGCATGTGCATGCACACACACACTAGTACACATTATGTACAAAGCATCCTCTTTCCTCAGATAGCTGAGTATTCATAAGCCGAGAACAGGAGCTTTCTAGAGGCTATGCAAGACCACACCAGATTAAGGGCATATGCATGCTGTTGTACATCAGCCTGCAGATATCCACTTGAGATGAGACGCAGGTATGGCATACACTGTCACTGTGTCTTCCGTGCTGCCCATTCATCCCTGCCACATGATGGATCCATTCCGTTCCATTCACAAGTATGGCTCGTATGCTAGCACTCGCAACAAAGTTGAGTCCTAACGACATGTTACAGAGTCCACAGATCATCCCCAGGTCTGCCACAAGGACTTTCAAGCAGTCCACTGGGGAACTCAGTTCCCAGGTACACAGAAGTCCAGTTTAGATCAGGGGTATGGTGACGGAAGAGGGTACTTCATCCTCTGCCCCCTGCTCTTTTCCCAACCTAAAAAGGCCCTGAGTGTGCTATTTGCCCAGCTGGGAAAACCTGCATGTAGAGAGCAGTGGCCCATTCACTAGGTGGTCCTAGGCAATTGCCTTGGGCACCAGCGGTGGAAGGGCACCAACCAAGAGTGGCTCTGTCGCACCCCCACCATCTACTCTGAGCCAAGCTACAAGTGACGAATGACACTTGCCTGGCAAGTGAACAGACTCACGTGTATTCCTCCCTGCTCACTTGCCATTCACTTGCGCTCCAAGAGCAAGTGAATGGCTCCGAGAGCAAGTGAATGGCAAGTGAACAGGGAGGAATACACGTGAGTCTGTTCACTTGCCAGGCAAGTGTCATTCGTCACATGTAGCTTGGCTCTCAGCTGCCTGCCCGCAGCACTGATGTCTGCCATTAGGTGCTCACAGCCCCAGTGGTCAACCAGCAGGGAGCCTGCTCTTTCCTTCTCTCCCTCTATCTTCCCACCTCCCTGCAGCCCAGGGTGTACAGGAAAGCAAGGAGAGTGAGTGCTGTCTTTCTGCCACCCTGCAGCATGGGGGGGGGGCAGCTTCGGCTGGCCCTGCATGTGGATAGTGCATCTCTGGGGGCATTTCAGGCATAATAAATGGGGGGAAAGCTGAAGCACTCTTGGATAGCATGCTACAGTTTCAATCTGAATTGGGCCCCTGTGTACCTGGGAACTGAGTTCTGAGGGGGGAATCTGCAACACACCTGACTCACATTGTAGTGGATATGAGACGTGACCCGAGCACCTGGTAACATGTAGTCTGGCTCAAGTAGCATCATGTTAGGCATATTTGCAACATCCTAACGACATGATAAATACACACCAGATCCAGACCAAATTCATTTCCAGGAAGAAAGAGATATGAGTCCAGGACCCTTAATCTTGCCATTCTTCAACGAATTCCAGCCTCTGTCATCTCTGGAATTTGTAAAAAGAGCACCGTTCTTCTGACTATATAAACCAGCCTTTCATGCTCTTGCGCTCACTCACTTACTCACCAGAGTATCGATGGAGCTTAACGTGTGGTTGGCATTCAGCAGTGAATAGGTGACCTGGTACACACCATCGTTGGTCTCGCTGTTTCCATAGAAACCAATGCCAATCCCAGCGCTGTATTTGAGGGGTGGGAAGGAAAGAGACAGAAAGAGGCATCTCAGCATCCAGGTACTGCAAACTTTATGGCTCTGTTCCCAAACCAAGAGGTCCTACATTCCACGTGGTCCGGACTTTGCTTCATAAATGCCCATTTTTGCCACCTGTAGCATCCTATGGCCAAGGACGAGTTTCCACTGCTGGTGAAAGCTTATATGACTGAATGATCTTCCATACAAAAGCATTCCTTTCACACAGAATGGATGTTGTTATGATGATGGGTTGCAGCCTAGCTATACCCCTGAGATGCTAGTTTTCTATGAGCAGGTGATTTTTTGTAAATAGAGGATTATTACATCATGTAAACTCCTACTTGCTTCCTGAACAGCCCAGGAATGCTGAGAACCACTGTGAAGACATAAAGCTTGTCAAACCCTGGGTCCATCAAGTTCCGTATTGCCTACTTTGGTTGGCAGCAGCTCTCCAGGGTCTCAGACAGGGAGCTTTCACATCAACTACTACCTGAGTTCATTTACCGGGAGATGCCAGGGACTGAACCTGGGGCCTTCTGCATGCAAAGCAGCTTTGCTATTGTGCCTCTACATCTTCTGAGTGGTTACAGCACTCCCAGGATTAGGACTGAGTTCAAATCCTCACTGAGGGTACACCTACACATTACAGAGCTCCCAGGGACGACCTGGGACTGCTGCTGCCATTTTAGAGCTGAATGCAGCTCATTTTAAAATGCTGCAAGGACTGATGCAATAGCGCAGTGGGACCAGGTGCTCTTGTTCCCACCGCTGTGCCTTTTCAGGTGCCGAAACAGCCACTGGGGAGTGGCTTTCGGCGCTTGAACAGGTGTGGGGGGTAGGGTTGCCAGGTGTCCAGTTTTGGCCCAGACAGTCCAGGATTTGGGGGGGCTGTCCAGGAAAAACATTCTCCAAATACTGGGCACCTGGGCTGGCCTCTCCCCCCTCTGTTGGTTGCCCAGCCTGGCACCCAGCCTCCTGTGGCTGGGCCTCCTGTGGCACTATCACTGGGCCAAGAAAGTGGCCTGCCAGCCTGGGCACCAGGCAAGCCTCCTGTGCCTGCGTGGCACCACCCGGCGTGGCTTGCCAGCCAGCCTGGACACCCAGCCAGCCTCTGCAGCTGTGCAGTACCACTGGGCCACAGAAGTGGCATGCCACCCTGGGGCCCGGGTGGCCTCCTGCAGCGGTATGGCTCCACCCAGGAGCAGCCAGTCAGCCCAGGCACCTGGTGGCCTGCGGCACCTTGGCACTACCCAGGAGCAGCCAGCCAGCCCGGGCCCTCCGGCTGCAGAGTGCTACTCAGGAGGGGCACTCGGAAGTATATGGGGATTGGGGAGATGACGTCACCTGCTACAGTGATGTCATCACTCTGTCCCAGGACACATAAATGGTAAGTTCCTGCCCCTCACCAGGGTCCAGTATTAGGCCAGACTCCATCTGGCAACTAGGATTGCCAGGTCTCCTTACCCCCCCCCCCGCAGTTTGAGGGGGGGGAGACCTGGCTCTTACCTCCTTCTTCCTCCCTTCTAATTTGACTGTGCAATGACATCATTTCCGGTGACATCACCACACAGGTGCAGGAGTGCACACATGATTCATAGTGGGCTGATTTAGGCCTCAAACCGGCCCAATTCGGCTGATTTGGGGTCCAAATCAGCTTGCAGTGAAGCATGGGAATACTCTTGGGGTGGCGCAACGTTAGTGACATTGTTGTGCCACCCTGGGAGCGCATTCAGGGGAATGGGATTTCTACTGGCAACCATAATGAGAGGAACAAGAGTGCCTGGTTCCACCACATTGTGGGCCTCACAGCTTCTTAAAATGGCCTCCGTACAACTCTAAAATGGTTGTGGACATGGAAGTTGTTCCTGGAAATGCTATAATATCCAATTGTGCCCTCAGACTTAAAACTCACTTGATGACTTTAGCCCCATCACACACTGTTAGTCAAACCTACCTCACAGGCTCTTGTGATGATAAAATATAGGAATTGTGTCACTGAAAAACTAGCAATAAGAGGTCTCAGAGCCCAGTTTATACCTCTTTGGCTTTAGCTAGTCTGATTAACATAGTGGAGCATGTCTGTTATCCCGTGGTTTTCTATGGAAACTTCACTTCACTGCTCTTGCTCTCTTGCTCCTTTTCCTTAAATAAATAAATAAATAAATAAATAAATAAATAAATAAATAAAAATAAAAGCCTCTCTGGCCCTGTTGCAGTTTCCTTGCCTAACCACAAAAGCCCTTCCGTTCTCAGAGTCTCTCTAGACAAGGCATCTTAGAGTCTGTCTACATAATACCTCTTACACGAGGATGCTCAAGTGAAGGGAGTCGCAATGTTAGCCACGAAGCTGAGTTTTAAAAGCCAGATTGGAAGGCTTTGTCAATTTCCCTCTCTACAGAGCCAGCAATGATACTCCTCAGGGGGTTTGTTTATTTCCTCTTTGCCTCCCCCAAAGCTCTGTCAGTTTTACCTGGCCTTCTGAAACAAATTTAAAATATTATACAGCTGTTAAAAGAACTCATGCTTGTCGGTCATCAGGATGCGTTTTCACTCATTGGCCAGAACGGTGGAAAGGAGGAGCAAGTTTATTTCTGAGTGAGCTGCTGGGTAGAATCCTGCTTGATTGTTCCCCCCCGCCTTTGTTTGGGGAACACCCTCTAGTATTTCACAGAGGAAAACAGGGACATGTTAATAACACCCCTGTTCTCTTACCGAGGATTCCTTTGTAAGTCCTGCCCCATGCAGGGAGACTGAACATGAGCGTGTGGGGAGGAGAGGGGGGGGTGGCAGCACCCCCCATCATGCACGCGGTTAGCAGATTGCTGGAACAAGCCTTATGCACGTCCTGTGCGTAGGCTTCTCCGCACAATTGCGGTGTCTGATTTTCGCAAGGATCTCAGTTGCTTGTACAGTGGAATCTGCCTACATACAAATGTAAGGATTGTTCAGTCTACAGAACACATGTCAGGTGCGGTGGGGAAGCGCTTACCTCCACGATCCTCCTGTGTTTGTGGTCTGAAAGGGCTGTTATTGAACGCCCTTCATTACCTGTGGATTGCTGCATTCGCTTCCTGTGCATCTATTTATCCTCCATTGATTTAAAACCCCTAAAGGTGAATCCCTCCCTGTCTCCAGTTAAAGATATATTACGAAAACAGAATTTCCCCTTCATTATCAACGTTTCAATTCCTCAGCAACTTTGATTTGCAAGTTTCAGTGGCTAGCCAAGTTGGTCTGCAGCAGAACAGCAGGATTTTAGTTCATTGGCACCTTAGAGACCAACAAGATTTCCAGAGTGTAAGCTTTTGAGAGACAGGGCTCCCTTCTACAGACAGGTTTGTGAGATTTCAGAGAGGCATTTATGTTAGTCTGTTATAAGAAAAAAAACAACAACCACTAGGTCTTGGGGGATCTTAAAGACAAACAGATTTATTGTGGCAAAACTTTTGCAGATCATAGACGGCTTCATTAGGTGTAGGGAACATTAGTTTCAGTTGTCAGTGTACAAAATGGCAGGTTGTGCACATCAGTGCTCACGCATATGAATTTCCATGCAAGTATATTAGAGACAAGATGTTTTTATTTACTCAGGTCCAAATGGCACATTACACCAGGGTAGGGTTGCCAGCCTCTAGGTGGTAGTTGGAGATCTCCTAGAATTACAACTGAACTCCAGGTGACAGAGATCAGTTCCCCTGGAGAAAATGGCTGCTTTGAAGGAAGAACTCTATGGCATTATACCTCTTTGAGGCTTTCCCCTCCCCCAAACCCACCATCTCCAGGTTCCACCTCCCAAATCTCCAGGAATTTTCCAACCCGGGGCTGGCAACCCTACAAAGGTGCCCAGCATGATACACTCTGACACTTTTCCTACCGTCTGCCAAGTGGGTGGAGCCATGCAGGATTTTTTAGAAAGTGGGTGGGGCCATGCAGGGCTTCTGATTGGCTGATGAGTTACTGTTGAAGAGTTACTATTATGCATGTCTTTGCTCCCAAATATTCTGTGGTTGGCTCCACCTCCTGTGGCAACCATTATGTGGTTGCATCCACCATTGGGATGCCAGGTCCCTTGGGATCTAAAGCAGAGAGCAGGGGGCTGTGGGGGTACAGCAGGGTACTTACCCCTGCAGTATGCTCCCCTGTTGTGCATAAAAATGATGCCATTTTCCAAAGGGATAAGGGAGCTCTAGAGCATGTGCCACGAGTTTCTCCCCCCCCCCAGGTGCCTTTTCCCCACTGGCCAGGTGAGTGGGGCCAGGGGGTGGCAGGTGGCGTGAGGATCTGGCATCCCTAACCCACCACTTCATATCAGAATTCTAAATATGCTCACTGGCTCAAAAAGACTGGGGACCCCTGCATCTTCTGTCTCAGACCTTGTAAAATCAAATATGCATCATCTTGAAACTTCTCAGCATGCCATTTTGCTGACCTGAAATGGTTCCAGGGAGCTGCTGTTTGCCCCAGTGGGGAAACTTAGGGCTGATATACACAATACAAAGTCCTTGTGGCTGCTGCAAGGACTTTCGGCTAAACTAGGCGTGATGTTTGTAAATGAGTCGTGTCTGTGCAGCTCCAAATGGGACTAATACCCACTGGGGCGGTCTGAGCTCAGGAAAACAATGCTGAGGAAAGTACTATCTTCCACTTCCCCTGGACCCAATCTGAGCAGGCCCCTGAGGTGCTTTAAAAGTTAGTTCTCTGCATCTGCTCCTGACTTGTTCTAAAATGTCACAGTAGTTCGACCCTTTAAATCATACGTACGCTGGGAGTTCTGTGCTTCTCAGACGTGTGGAGGCCTGATTCTGATCCCGAATATGGCATGTGCAGAGAATAGGCTTTGGCCTCCCCACCTCACCCATTGTGTATACAGTTTTTATGATCTGAAACAGCCTCAGGAGAAGTTATTTACTTCATCAGTAATTGCCATCTCTACATGTAAATTTCCCAACGGAGCAAACAGACGCTCCCCAGAGCTATTTCAGGTCAGAAAACCAGTGCAGGGGGAGGCTTTAGTCACCTCCAAATGAGGCCCTCGTGCATCTGAGAAATTAAATTACAACACGGAACTCCCAGTGAATGTTTGGTTTGACAGGCCTCTGAAGAATGACAACACCAGCAACCTGCATTAATCAAAGTATAACCCTCCTGCTAAGGGTATAACGATTGTCAGTGATTTACCAGAGACGGATACCAGAAAAGGGGAGATGGACTGCATGGGGTACATAGGAATGTGGGTGGATGAAGAAAGATTATAGGGTTTGGACGCACACTGGATCTCCACCTCCAGTACCTGCAAAGCAGTGGTGCAGATGTACCCTGAAGAATCTGGGACAGGAATGAGGAAAAACCATCCTGCTGGTGCAGTGGAAAAAACAGGGAATGGTGACATCAGAAGCAGTAGTGCCAATGGAAGAACAAAACAGGTTCGGAAACAAGGGGCACAGCACACAGATGCATTGGGGAGAGCAACAACAGCCAGCAAAATGTCTAAGCTCCTTATGGCAGCTGGCCGGGGATTGGGAAGGGATTTGCATCATGAGGGAACAAGGGAGTGTAGAAGGGGCAGTGCACGAGAAAGACCTGGTATCCCCCCAACTCATCCATCCTCTCTACATCATCCTGGATTGGCCCATCTATCCAATGCGGGATCCTGACAGCAAGCGTTCGCCCATCCACCCCCTGGCTTGCTTCTGCACTGTAATTACAAAGCATGCTGGGTGGGTAATTATATACTCGTTCTGGTAATGACACAAGCATGCAGGAAACAGCTGCAACCAAAATGAATGAGGATTAACCCAAGAGAAACCAAAAATGCCAGCCCTCCCTCCTTCAGTCAATCTCACCCATAACCTATCCACCTGAGCCACTTGATCAAAACCAATTCATACATGACATATAGATGAAAAAAAAAGAAGAAGAAAGATTTAGCAATTTGTACAAGGGTTTGGGGATGTTGCAGATACTGAGTTTATAGAAATTTACCTCTTATACTGATAGATCAATTACAACAGATGATAAATACATAAACCCCCTTTCCCTTCATTTATCCCCTCCTCTCTACTCTTCAATCTATCTGGCCCTACTGAATTCAATTAACTGGCATATAACAAGGCCCACAACAGTGAATCAATTAATCATTAGTTTACTTAATTAAAAACTTTTTATTGACTCAGAAGTTGTTCCCAATTCATCAGGAAGATTTGTTGTTCTAAAAAAATTGTGAGATTTTAAAAATTACAACTCCTTGTAAAAATTATGAATGGTGGGCACCATTTGGGAAGACCCCTTCCCTCTCTTTCATACAGGAGGGAATGCCTCTTCTAAGATGGTTCATGCTGTAACATGTGACTTATCTAAAAGCAAAACAAGAAAGCAGTTTTGCCTTCAGAATTTTCTTTCATTCATATGCAAATTCTGAAAAAAAATTAAACTATGAATTGATTGATAAAAAATTAATTCATCAACTAAGATTTATTTGAGGGACAACCATAATATGTGAGGCATAAACTTGGAACTAGTTACTCTAGCTTGGCCACCCAGTTCCTTCAGGTGACCGAACAACCATTTTTCTGAACTGGGAAAGAGATCATTCTTTTTATTTATTTTTCTTTCACACCTTTACTGTAGCAAAAATAACCAGTGCATGTATGTGTGAGCAACTGGGCTAGTGAACAATTGGGCTATTAAACTAAGGATTTGTTTACAAGGCTACTAAACATTACACTTGAGGAAAATCTGATTTTTCTTGATGTACGAAGGCTACTTATACTGAGACACTGATGGCTGGACCTAGATTCAACTGAAAGGTCCTCTCCTTGGGAAACCTGAGGTCAGCGGCAGTAGCCATAGATCCTTCCATTGGTCTTGACCAAGAACTCAGTAAAATGATAAATTAATTAATATTTGTTTTTGACTTTAAAGTACAATAAACAAATTTGCAAGGCATTGCATGGGAAGGTTGAGGGTCTCAAACAGAGTTCTCAGTTACCCATCCATCCAGCTATCCATCCATGTACCCACCCAATTCTCAGACAGGCCTCTAGGCACTCCCTCTTTCAGTCACAACAAGCCCTCTCTTTCTTTCTCCTTAAATCTCATTTCTATGGCAACCACTCCCTCCTTCTCCTCCTCAATTTCTCACAGCCTTACAGAGAGGCAATGCCAAGCTTTTTCATTAGATGGGTGGCCATTCCCAGACTCAGGAGTGAGAGGATAAAAAGCGCAAAGTTGGGGGGAGGGTTTTGGCTCTGGTCCCGCCCCTCTGCAGACCCTCCGTCTACCGTTCTCCTCCCAGCGGAATATTGGCTCCCATCCCACCCCTCACTTAACCCACTAGATCTCATCCCAGTTTCAGCATTTTCACTCACAGCTGCTGTCCCTCACCCCGGTGAAAGGGGTGCAGAGTTCTCTCCCTCTGCCCCACTCTCATCTCTTGCAAACCCTCACTTTCCTAGCCGCATTACCCGAAGAGAGTCGCATTCCTCTAGTCCTCCTGGATGAAGTGAGAAGGAAGAGAGAAAGAAGGAAGAATGCCAGTTCTGCAAATGTTGCATGCAGAAGGTTTTAGGCGCAATCCTGGGCATCTCCTTGAAGAAGATGCAAGGAAAACTTTTACTCCGCCTGGCAGAGTGAACAAAATTGGGCTACAGGGATCAACAATTCCCATAAAGCAGCCTTTTCAGTCTCGTGCAGCAATACCATCAGTCCGCTCTCCAGGTATCCTCATTTTTCTACTCGTGCCCTCCTGCTTGACACGTCCTGCTCAGGGCATCCACATATTGTTGGATATTGCACTATCATTGCGCTACACCCATCATTCACAACAGGATTTTTTTTCTTTATAGACGAGACAATCCCGTTGTGAATGCCTGCTTTAGCGCAACGGTCGAGCAACATCCACTGATGTGTGAATGCAGAAGCTGTAACCGTGCCCTTCAAGGTAATTCTGCACAGAGCAATTATAAATTTGTGCTCAAAAGGTTTCATCCTTTTAAAGAATTTTTGCACATCTGCTAACACTGTCTCATCTTGCCCCAGACATTCTGGCCTTAGTTGTGATCTAGCAGAGCTAGAAAAGTGGGGCGGGAGATTTTTCCTCCACAAGAGATCTGATCATTTCTTCCCTACTTCCTTAGGGCATAAAGGGCTCCGCCAACACTATGTATGTATGTATGTATGTATGTATGTATGTATGTATGTATGTATGTATGTATGTATGTATGTATGTATGTATGTATGCATGTATGCATGTATGTATGCATGTCATTTATATTCCGCCTTTCTCACTGAGACTCAAGGCAGATTACATAGTGTGAGATTAGTACAATCAGTGGCAAGGACAAAGGCAGGCATTTCCGTACTGTGTCAAGAACATTTCCATAAACATAGGGCAAATTAATACAGTGTCAAGAACATTTCCATAAACAATGTCATAGGGCAAATGAATACAAGTTGACAAAGACATAGTATTAGCAAGGATCTAATATGGTTCCTAACTCATTAGTAAAACATCTGGGACCCCTTTCCTACAATACCGCCCTCTTAGCTGAGAAAAAGGCCTTTTTGAATAATTCACTTTTGCATTGTTTGCGGAAAGCCAGGAGTGTGGGGGCTCTCCCAACCTCCTCAGGCAGGCCTTTCCATAGGGTAGGGGCCACCACAGAGAAAGCCCGTGTATGGGCTGCTGTTGATTTTGCCCATGTACAGGCTAGCACCTGCAAGAGACCTTGTTCAGATGAGCAAAGCTGCCATGGAGGGACATAGAGATGGGATGTCAGGTAGCATGAAGCCAGATTCAGTTAATGTTCTCTGGGGGAACCCTCCAGGCTAGTTCACAGGTGTATATAACATCTCTCCATTTCTCATCGTGTGATTACACTTGAGGATTCACAGTCAAATATGTGAACCAGCTCCCTCAAAATCATTGTCTGTGAAAGATAAAAGGTAGTATAAAAGGCCTATTTGTGGTATGTGTCCTGTGAGGGCTGACTCTCAAATTGGTATCTTGGGGTTAGACATTCTATTATCTCCCTTTGGGACAGTAGTTTGGACCTACTTAGTACTTGGCCTCTGATAGTGATATGGTCCTTTGGTTCCTGTCGCTCCCTTACTCTGTTCTAACTTATAAATCTGCCCACTGGACTTCTCTACCCTGGACTTCAAGCTCCTATTCAAACTCACCAGGCCTCTCTCCCCTTCTAAGAAGTTCTGGCACCACAGTCTCAGCCAGTGTCTCTTCTCTGACAAGCAAATGGCCAGGCCTTCCTCTGGGCTGCTTTCTGTGTTGCAAACGGGTGGCATCTGGCTGCTGTACCATTCCTGCCCTTCCAGCTGGAAAAGTTATTTCTCCCAGGGCTAGATGAATAAAGGTCCACATGCTAAAAATATTTCTCAGCCACCCATCCACCCTCCAGTGTGCTATGGAGAGCAAAGGGACCTCATAGGTCATCCACCCAGCAAGAGGCTGGATATATAACACATCTATAAATTATGGTCTTAGGATGGCAGGGCCTGGATGCAAGGCAAGACAAGATGTAGGGGATGTATTTACACTACTGCCTTACAGTCTCATCTCAGAACCAGCAAACTCACCCAACAACTATTCCCAATTGGGTTGCCAGCCTCCAGGTAGTGCCTGGAGATCTCCCGGAATTACAACTGGTCTCCAGGCCACAGAGATCAGTTCTCCTGGAGAAAATGGCTACTTTGGGGGTGGACTCTATGGAATTATGCCATGTCAAGGTCCTTTCCCTCCCCAAACCCCACTTTCTCCAGGTTTCACCCCCTAGATCTCCAGGAATTTCCCAACTTGGAGCTGGCAACCCTAATTCCCAAACTAAAAATCTCCCAAGGCAGGCATCAGCATGCCTTGAGGTGGGGCAGCTGCCAGGGTCCAGACCTTCTGATGGGGCCCAGTATCTCTGACCCCCTACCCATACCCCTCCCTGCCCCTTGTCTGTGTGCCCTTTCCTACTCATTCATTTTGCAAGCTCTCCATCACCCTTGCCCCCAACTTCCCAGCACAGAAGTGGAAAGGCATGCACGTGGCACGCAGTAGCAACACTACCAGTTGCACACACCAGCCAGCCCAGAGCTGTTGAGGAAGGGCCTGAATGTTGTGCAGGAAGTGAGAAGGCCTACGAGCAGAGTTGGGGGGGGGGGCACACAGATGGGTGGGTGGGAAGGAAGACAGGAGGGGGAGCTGGTGGTGCTAGAAAGGGGCCCCTGCTCACTGACTTCCTGGGGACTCCCCAAACCTGGAACTGGCACTGAAATCCCCCCGTGTGTAATTTAGCTGCCAAAAATAGCTGCCAGGCCTCAGAAATAGATCAGGGCTGCAGCACTGGGAAATTAAGTTTTAATTCTTTCCTTTCATGCTGGTTCCTCAATCCAAAATGCCCCCCAAGTTGGTTTTGAGGTCTAATGAAGAGGGGAGGCACAGTATGAATATCTGTCTCAGCCAAACCTTAAAGCTGCCCCAGGAGTTGAGTTTTGATCAGGATAATGGTATCATTCATTTTCTCTACTGCCCCAATCAATACTAAGGCCCCCACACAGCTGCTTCTTGCAGCTAAATTACATGTCATGGGATCTGATCACAAATTTCTAATGTTGTGTCGTTTGGCCCTTTGGGGAAAGCCATGTATAAACTGGATGTATTTGTGTGGTGCAGATGTGCTCCTAGGAATCAGCAAGGAGGCTGGCTGAACGGCAAAGAATGAGTAACAAAAGTTCCGTGGGCTCATATAATTCTAACAACAGGAACTGTGCAACACTGAGTAACAAGGGGGTTGTCCTGTGCTAAGAGCCACAGACTGCCAATTAACAATTGGCAACTAATATGGCAGCACTAGGGAAAAGTCACTTAACATTTTCTGTAACTTTCTAGATGTGATGAGAGAAGGGTACTCAAAGGGAGCTGAAAGTGATGTTCCAATAACAAACCATAACAATCCGGTAACACTGCAGGCACAGACAACTGATAATGCTCAGCAATTGGGGATTTAGCAGTCCTTGTAGCAAAACAGAAAGCAGAGTTGCTACTGCAGAAGGAATTGTTAATCCTCTAGTAACAGTGGGCTGATAAAGATTTAACAAGACCGCATTCAGTGCAGTAATACCTCCTGTAATGCTATAATATTATGCCTGAAAACAGAGTGTTAAATGAAACAGCTCTACGAGAGACAGATAACATGGCTATAATTGGGGTTGCCCACCACAGCTAGTACCCCAGAAGAAGAATTGGAAGGGGGGGGCAGGGAACAAGCTCTTCAGCACAAAGTCAGATGTTATGTCACTGTGTCAGTGTGAAACTCTAGCATTCACCCAACACTCTATGGTTAAATCATAAGAGTTTTGAGTGAATCCTAAAGTGTCATGCTAATGTGATGACATCACTTCTAGTTTCATGCTGGAAACAGTGAGCTCAGGCTCCCCTAGCTGTAATGGGGACGTACTCACAGGATCACCATTTCTTACATATGAGTGATATATGAGGTGGCAATTAGAGGAGGTGGCAGCTATCGGGTCTGTTAGGCTCTTGTGCAGGAAGCCTCTCCAAGTTGTCTTCCACATTTGGCTCCTTCCCTTTGTCCGCCCTGCAGCTCCTACTGAGGCCCTATTCCTCAGCTGTGCAAACCATTTCTGTCCATCTCTTGCCTTGAAAACCCTATTGGGGTGGGTGGGTGTCATCATAAGTTGGTTGTAACTTGACAGCACTTTACACTCACAACAATGATCCAATGACATCACACTGGTGAACGTGAGATAATGTTTCAGCAATCTGAAAGTAGTAATGTTGTGACAACCCAGTAACAGCACTCAACAAGTACCAAGATATTAATGCCTCAGAAAATAAGAAGTTAAGCAGTTCTAATAACAAAGGAGGAATAAGGACTCACAAAAAGTCTTGTAATACTAGCCTGCTGTCTACTAGTATTACTATTCATTTAGAAGTATTGGTCACCAGCTCTGGGTGACGGATCTGTTAAGTAACATGCTAACAAAAGGAAATTAGAAAAGTTCTGGTAACAAAAGGCTAGTCGCTCTCTAACAACAGATGCAGTCTGTAGCAACAGTGAACTAAAATAATGCTTTTATGGTTTTATAATGAGTTTTATACTTTGTATTTATACTGTATTTATTGTTGTTATAGTTTAATAATGTTACCCGCCCTGAGCCTATTGGTGAGGAGGGCGGATTAGAAATTTAATAAATTAAATTAAAATTAATTAAATTATAATATGGCATACTTACTATTAATAAAGTAAGACTTGGTTGTTCTCGTAATATGGATCCAGCGGCATTTTAGCAATAATGAACATGCTACATGCAAAAGGAAGCGTAACTCTGCAATAGCCAAAAATTAGTCAAGTTCTTCTAACAGAGACTAGCATCAGGCTGCAGCAAGGCAGGATTAATGGCCTTATTAGGCAGGACAAGATGGCCTATTTGGAGAGGTCCTATTAAAGGGCAGCACATTGTTCATTTATGGTTGCATTTTTACTATCATTAAGGATTTTCTCTCTCAGGCATCAAAATGCCTAGAGCCTTCTCTGTCGCAAGCTAATTATAAGACCCTAGCAATATTTTGTAACCAAGAGAAGTGTTGTCAGGCATTTGGGTATTCCATACACATGCAAATTTTAGTTTTGGACACAGAATTCAGCATCCTGAGAACCTTAGCTAGCGGTCAGTGCAATCCTAAGCAGGGTTTAGACAACAGGCTTAGACTGGAGTGACTCTATTTAGGATTGCACTGTAAGTCAAGTACAAGACAATGAAACACAAGTACACTACAGGCTGGATCCAACCTTCTTTTCTGCAGGTCAAAACCCAAGATGTATGCACCCACAGCACTCTCCTACTGCAGCAACTGAATACAGATAAACAAGGAATATGGGCCTGAGTCTGCCATGTATTTTGTGGCTCCCACTGAGGCATGCAACAAATTCCTTCTGCCTGTGCCACTATGACCATCAGCTGATCACCACTATATCAGGGCTCCAGCCCTAAGTCACATACTTGGAATCAAATTCTGTTGAATTAAAAACAATGCACTTTATTTCTATGGAAATAGATAGGATGGGGAGGTGATGTATCTTAATAGTGATGGTTATTCATATCACGTTCCTGGATTATCACCTGCTTACACAGTTACTTATCCTGAGATAACTTCAGAACTCGTAACCTCTGGCTTGTTTATGTATTTAGGGAAAGAATCAGATTCTGAAACAATTTCGAGAAAAGTTATTAACAATAATGATTCAAGGTGCTGTTTTTGACCTTTAAAGCCCTAAACGGACTGGGACCAGCATACCTGAGGGACTGTCTCTTCCCGTAAGTGCCCCGGAGAGCGCTTCGTTCAGCGGGCAAGCGGTTACTGGTGGTGATCCCTAGCCCCGGGGAGGTTTGCTTGGCTTCGACTAGGGCCAGGGCCTTTTCAGTCCTGGCCCCAACCTGGTGGAACTCTCTGTCTGAAGACACCTGGACCCGCCAAGATCTTGCTTCATTTTCGCTGGTCTGCAAGACAGAGATCTTCCGCCAGGCATATGTTTGAGGCCAGCATTAGGACATCATTGAGCCTCCTACCGGTCTCCTATAAAGCATGGGGCTTTTTAGTGTCATTGTGAATTGCCCATATATGTATCCGGTAGCATCTCATCTGTCCATTTTCCTCCCTCTTTGTATGTTGGGGGCAGGAATGTGTAAGCGGCCATCTTACGATTCTGTGTATATAATGATTTTAATTGGTGAATTTTATTGTAGATAATGATTGATTGTGAAATTGTATTTTATGATTGTTGTACCCCGCCCTGGGCCCGCTTGTGGGGAGGGTGGGTTAAATATCGAATAAACTAAACTAAATTAATCTTCTGACAAGATATGGTGGCCTTGACTAATAATGATAATAATATTAAGTCACAAAGTTTAATCAATGAACAAAGGTTTCAGTTGAATAAAATAAGTGTCCCAGATTGAAAAGCCAGTGAACATTTAAAGATAATTATTTCTAGTACAAGAGCTTATTAAAATTGTGGATGACTGGTGCCATTTTAGAAGAGGCATTCTCTCCTATAAGAATGAGGAATGACTTCTTCTATGATGAGGTCTAGTGCAACATCACATGCCATTGTGAAACCTGGGCTGTTTCCACACAGCTTACCTTTCGCCAGAACACAGCGTCTTCATGCGTGAAATCGCACCAGGAAGATGCTGTTATCGTGCGATTTCGCGCGAAAACATGCTGTTATCACACAATTTCGCGCAAGAACATGCTGTGTTCTGGCAAAAGGTAAGCCATGTGGAAACGGCCAAAGTGTTTTTCCGTCACTGCGATTGTTTTTCATAAGCAGACTCATTCAATTATTGATTAATCAATTAAAACATACAATTATTTGAGATTTCTTTAATTAGACTGCTGTCCGAAAAATATATATACAATAATTTATTTCTAAATCACTGAAAACTAAGAATTGATCAAAAGTTAGTCTGTTTCACCCCAGGTTAGTCTGTTTCATCCCAGATTGGTGTAGTGTTTAAGATCGCAGGACTCTAATCTGGAGAGCCGGGTTTGATTCCCCACTCCTCCACTTGAAGCCAGCTGGGTGACCTTGAGTCAGTCACAGATTCTAGGAGCTCTCTCAGCCCCTCCCACCTCACAAGGTGTTTTGTTGTGGGGATAATAACAACATACTTTGTAAACTGCTCTGAGTGGGCGTTAAGTTGTCCTGAAGGGCGGTATATAAGTCGAATGTTATTATTATTGATGTATTGTCGAAGGCTTTCACGGCCGGAGAACGATGGTTGTTGTGGGTTTTCCGGGCTGCATTGTAGTTCCTGACGCTTTTGGTGCTACACCTCTGAAGATGCCAGCCACAGCTGCTGGCGAAACGTCAGGAACTACAATGCCAAGACCACGGCAATACAGCCCGGAAAACCCACAACAACCATCGTTATTATTATTGTTATTGAAATCAGAGCAGATAAGCTTGGAGCTGACATGGTCCAGTGACTAAGCATTCTGAATTTGGATTTCAGAGGACTAGATTCAAATCCCAGCTCATTCATAGCTCAAATATATTGCTTTGAGCAAGGGCTGTTTCCACAATCAAGATTTAGAGGCATCAACAGATAATAGTCTACAAGGGCAGGGAATGTTTTAGAGCAAAAGAAGATGCTTATAATAGATTCCCAATATATTGCAAGAAGGGGCTTTGTTAAATAAAAGGCAGCCAGGGAAGGCTGTGATTTGAGTTGAAGAATGGGGGGAGAGGAACTACCTTACCCTTTCCCCTTTGACTTTCCTCTGATCAAAATCACCCCTCTTCCCAAAGAGGTTTTCTGCCCAAGGGGGAAATGATAGAGGACTTTGCCTCTGCAATAAGAGTTTAAAAAACAGCATGGGAAGGCAATTTTGAAATGGAATCAATGGCTGGAGGAGAAAGGGTGAAGAAGCCCTCCCTAAATCATTCCTCCACTTTTAATTTCAGCCTCCCATGACTATTTTTTTTATTTTAAAAACTATATAGGGAGCTGGTTAAATGCATGTCCTGTGTTGCTGTTTGTCCTTTACCTTTAGCTAACTTTCTTGGCTCACTCACAGTTAATTCTGTTTTCCTATGAACTCTATGCAGCCAAGAAAACATCCTTGGCTATGATCACAGTTTTGTAATTGGAATGTTCATTAATTAGAAAACTGGAGGGCTTTTCATTAGATTTTCAGGCAGAAGAAACACATGTAGAAAATAGATGGAATTACAGCGACAAGCTCCACCCTAATCTTTGCACATGTAACCAGAAGGTATGCATAAGTGCCATGCATGTATAACTGTACAAGATCAGGGATCTCTCCCCAGGTGTGAGAATCCTTCTTTTTTCACGGTTCTTGATTGTATGGGGAAATGCCTATATGTGTACACTTGCAGGGAGTCAGACCTATGCATGCTTTCCAACAGAGGAATGTAGGCTGGGCAGACCATGCCCCAATTTTTCTCCACCATGCACATTTTATTCTCCCCAGAATAGGATTGCCAACTCTGGGTTAGGAAATTCCTGGAAATTTGGAGGTGGAGTCTAGGGAAGGAGCATTGGGGAGGGGAGGGTCTTCAGCAGAATATAATGCCATACAGTCCACCCTCCAGCCAGTTTCTTCAGGGGAACTGATCTCTGTAGCCTGAAGATCAGTTATAATTCTAGGAGATTGCCAGGCCCCACTTGGAGGTTGGTGACCCTACACCCAGTGTTGTGTGGAAAGCTACCAACCCAGGAGAAAAATTGTTCATTGCAGAGACAAGCAATACATTAAAAATCACCCCACCTCCCAAGATCTCTCTCCTTTAACAGCAACATCAATGGAAAGACATTGGCTCTTGCTGTTTCTGCTGCCATGATGGAAGAAGCGGCACCTGCCGATATTCTCCCCTTTGCAACAACTGTTAACAGCGCACAGGAGTTTTGCTTTGTTCTGAGTCTGGCAATCTAATAATGAATATCCTCACTTCACCCAGTCTTGAACCATGACCCTGAGCTGTCACTCACAAGGGTAACAAGTAACTAATGTCGCAGCAAGGTGAGGGCAACAAAACGCCATTAGCATAAACAGTGCAGCATGTATGTAAAGCGCAGGCCTAGCTATTAGGCCGAAGCCAGTTCTTAGCAACTCCTTAGCAACAGCTTTTTGTTCCTCGCGCCATGGGCCAATCTGCCTCCATTGTTGGGGCTCTTTGCTGCTGGAAGGATTTGGAAGTATTGTGATGTGGGGCAGGGGCTCTTTAAGCAATCCTTCCCCACCCCCAACCTACCCCAATTGGGGCCAAGGACACAGTGGAACCATTGTTCAGTCCATGAATGGGTACAGTCTTGGCATGAATGGGAGCCTTCTTTTTGTGGTTGCTGGGCTTGTTCCCAAAGCGGCTGGGAATGGACCCCGATGCGACCCTTGTCAAATCAGGACAGGGATGGGGTGTTCTGGGGGGGGGGAGAGGGAAGGATGGGATTTGATTTTTCCTGCTGAGAAAGTGGGAACACTGGACAGAGATGGGGCTATGGGTCCAAAGCCTGGGTTATGCTGGAGATGCTATAGGCTAAGAAGATGCTATAGGATAAGATTCTCTCCTATTTGACCCTCTGTTATAGAGATCCCTGATAATTTTTTCAGCATGTGGATCTAGAGGGGGCAAGCTATTGAGGGGTGCCCAATGATCTCCTGGTTGTGGGATGATCTTCCAGGAAAAGCTGACGTGCCAGACTGGGGACACCAGCTTTCGTAGCCTTAGAATGAACCTCCTAACTATATCAATTCCACAAGCACTTCCAGGTATTTTTGTATTACGTGTGCAATAGTTCATCCACTGGCATTTGTCAAAGGGCAAATAGCACTTGCTGCGAAGGAGGTGACAATGCAGTTGGAGCTCATAGTGGTTTAACACAGGGAATATTCCAGATGGGGCAGCTTATCAGATTTCTGCTCGTTTTCAAATTTCTACTGTATTGTTTATTGGATTTATTGTTTATTGACTGTCCCAACCCTTGATCATATTGGCTTACACTATGTAATCCATCTTGAGTCTCAGTGAGAAAGGAAGACTATAAATAACAAAATAAATAAATCTGAAACTTTTTCAATATGGCTTCTGGCTGGGATTCCAGATGGAAACTGCTTTGGTTGTTGTGGTAGATGACTTGCATCAGGAAATAGTCAGGGGGCATGAATTCTTGTTGGGTCTTTTGGATTTCTCAGCAGCTTTCAGTACCATTAACCACAGGAGCCTTTTGGATTAAAATGGGACCATTTTCCAGGGGCCCCAGGTTTCTAACGAGCAGATCCCAGATGGTAATGATGCTAGACTACAGGGTTCCATCTTGTCTGACATGCTATTTAACATGAGGTGAGGCCAATTGGAATTCATTGTTCTCAAGATGCTATTTAGCAATCTCTTCTACTAGATTTCAGAAAAACAATTGAAATGCAGGCAGTGTATTTTGTCAGTTTAGGGTGATTTAGCTGTGGCCATTCTTAAGCAGAACAGATCTAGCCACAGTTATGTGTGCCTTAGGGCCAAACTACAAGTGACGCCTGACACAGGTTGGACACTTGTCAGCTTCCCTCAAGTTTTGATGGGAAATGTAGGCAGCTTGGTGGAATGTTGGACAAGTGACAGTTGAAAAATCTATTTGACAGCAGTCGGAGAGCCAAGCTGCAAGACCAGGATGCCTACATTTCCCATCAAAACTTGAGGGAAGTTGACAAGTGTCCAACCTGTGTCATTCGTCACTTGTAGCTTGGCCCTTAGTAACATCCAGGTTGGACTACTGTAATGTACTGTACATAGGTGCTGCCTTTAAGGAGTATTCAGAAGCTAAATTGATTCATAGGAGATAGAAAGGGAACCCACCCAATATTGTGTCACTTCCACTGCTTTCCATTTTGCTTCTAGGCACAACTCACAGTACTAGCAATGACCTGTAAGGCCATTAAGCGGTTTAGGATCCAGGTACCTAAAAGACTACCTCCATCCATATGTACCTAGATCCTTTGCCCTGCTGTTTGTAGCGATGGTAAGAGAAGCAATAAGACCAGATGCAGAGACCGGACTCCCCCCCCCCCCGGACTATGCCCAGTATATTTGTCGGGCTTCTTTAGTCCTTACCTTCAGATGTCAAGTTAAGTCATTCTCATTCCAGAAGGCATTTATAGGTGAACTGTAGTCTTGAATGCTGATATTCGACTATTTTATGGGTTTATCACTGTGCTGGACTTTTAAAGCTGAAGTTTTAATGATGATATTCTTGTTGTTTCAAACTGTACGCTTTTTCCGTTGTTTGATGGTTTTATTGTGTTGCTGATTTCGAGTGTGATGTGAAAGGCTGTGATCACCGTTTGGTTAGTGGAAAGGCAGCATATAAAGGCCCTGAACAGATAAATAAAAGAGCCTGTGGTGTCGGTGTCAGTGTCAGTGAAGATCTCATTATCATTTTGCAAGTTCAAATTAGTTTTGGATGGGCAGAACAGGTCCTCTTTCCTTATCTGCCGACTGCTTTTGAAGTCTATTTTTGAGCGAGAAATCCAGGAATCAAATGGAACCTCTACTGATCTCTTTTGTCTGGGCAAGTCACATCCAACACTCTCTGAACTTAAAAGAACCTGACACCGTGTCTGTTTAATTAAAGGCGCTGTAAGTCTTGCCTGTTATATATATTTTCCCCTCTCCCTATAGTTAAGGACAACTCCTGATGGGAAAAAAAGAAAGTTGCAGCCAATACAGAGGTGTTCTCAGAGGAATGAAAGGATCCAGGACACTGTTATTATTAATATAATACTGATTTGGAGACCATTTCACTGTCCCTCCCAACCATGTATGGGTCCACAAGGAGCAGCAAAAGAGAAATACACAGCAGCCACCATCTAAAGAGAGGGTAGATAATAGGTTAAAACAGTGGGACACTTTAGATTCAGAGCTCCTAGGTTTGTTGGACAGGAACAGTGTCTTGTGGGTTGGAAAAAGGATTCAACAAGTTAGAAAAAGTTTTGAGGATCTAGAAAACAAGTTTTCTAGATAGCCAAAGAAAAGGGATAAGGTCTGAGGACCTTTCCAGATGCTCTCCTTAGTTGTCTGGGAAAGGTCTAATTAGGATTTCCAACTTCCAAGTAGAGCCTGGAAGTCTCCTGGAATTACAGCTGCTCTCCAGACGACCGAAATCAGTTCCCTGGAGAAAGTGGCTGCTTTGGAAGGTGGAGTTGATGGCATTGTACCCCGCCAGGGTCCCTCTGCTCCCCAAACCCTGGCCTCCCAAGGTTCCACTCCCAAATCTCCAGAAATGTCCCAACCCAGAGTTGACAAGCCTAGGTCTAAACTCTCCTCTGTCTGGAGATCAGGAGGCGGGGCCACCAGCCATGTGACCATTTTCTCCGAGGGCAACCCACTGAGTTCCACCACCTCTTTTCCCAGAAAAAAAGCCCTGGCTGTGGCTCAGTGCTTCACATGGACAAAGACCTAGAGTGATTCAGCATACGTTGGATAATGCACTTCCAATCCTCTTTATAGATCATTTGGAACGGATTTTTTTGTGCGCGGAACAAAAAAATCCACCTCAAACGATTGATAAAGTGCATTGAAGGTGCATTATTCAACGTGTGCAGAATCAGCCCTAGGTTCAAAACATGACACCCCCTGTTAAAAGGTCTCTGGAAGATGTTAAGGCTGAATTTCCCAGCAGCACTCTGGAGATCTGCTATCTGGCAGAGTAGACAGCACTAAGCTAGATGAACCAGGGGCCTCAATTTCTTTCCAACTCCCCTCCCCCCACAGTGTTGCAAAGCATGATTGAGTTGCAGCTATTCTATAAGGAAAACCATATAGTCTGTCCATCATTTCTAAGCTTATTTTTTTCCTTCCCAAAAGGAAATTCATGGGGGATAGATCCATCCATGGCAATTAGCCACGGAACCTCCATGTTTTGAACTGGGGAACTTCTGCCAATTGCTGGGGTGGGTGGAGGCAACAACAGGCATTGGCCTCTGTGTTCCTGTCACAGGCCTTCCATGGGATCTGGTTGGCCACTGCAAGAAACCAGAGCTTGGACATGATTACCCATTGGTCTGATCCAGCAAGGTTCTTCTTGTGTTCTTATGAAAACTGTCGCTATCGGTTTGTTAACACATCATGCTTTAGAAACACGGACAGGGCTCTTGCAGAATAAAAGATTACAAAGTGCAGAGAATAGCCTTCAGCCAAGTGTAACTGCACGGAGGAGGCAGATACTCAGGTAGTGATCTTTGGAGAGAGGAAAGAGGTATGTGTACAGAGTGCAGATGCAGCATCAAACCAGCACTCATAGAAGATTTTTTTTCTCCCAGAGGAAGAGCCTAGTTTCATTCTGCCTTTACAGTGTAAATCACAGAGAACAAGTGAATGGTATTCTAGTTTATCTGCTGATTTCCCCTTCTCTTCACACATCAGGCAAGCAGCTTGCCTCTTCTGTTTTTTATAAGTACAATATTGCCTTGTTTATTTTATAAAAATGCAATTAATTAAAAATAAGAGTTGCAAGATTGCCCTGGGGATGAGGAGCAGAGGTGGGTTATGGATGTCGTGCAACATTAGCCAATTAGCACTGGGCACAGCCGGCTTTTGCTGCAACGTCACAGACCCAGTTTTTCCTGAGAAAATTGCTCATTTGAAAAAACGCAGTGTGTTCTTCACCAGTGGCATAGATATGTCCCTGTTTTCATCAGTAGAATACTAGAAGGTATGCAGTTCTTGGGTCCTGGGTTTTTTGCTTTGGGGGCAGTGGAAGGCAGTTCAGTCCTGTGCATCACAGAAAAGTTGGGGTGGGGGGAGGCAACAGGGAGAGGCAATGGTAGCAGAGACAAGTGGAATTGGCAGGGATTTTGTAGGAGTGCAAGGCCTGGAATAACAAACAGACAAAGAGGCCTGGTAAGGCGGTGACGGGACAGAGAGAATGAGACACAATTTCTTATTCTTCCGGTGGAACAAGAGGCCCTTTGTGGCTTCAGTTCAGAAAAGGGGGTGGAGTTGATGGGGAATGAATGGACATCTAGTTGAGAGGCGGGAGTGAAGCGTCGGAGGGCTTCAAGAAGCAAGGGAGAGCAATCGTTTTCCAGGGGGTTAATGTCTGGATGAGGGGGATGCTGAGCAGACAGGTTTTTGAGCTTTGTAAGGGTGCCACTGATTGATAGGCTTTCACACCTTGGGAAATGGGGGTGAAAGGACTTTCTCCATCCAGCTCTGTTCCCAGTCCCAGATGACATAGTTCGGATGGAGAATTGAGGAACTACGAAACCAAGCAGGCCCTGCCAAAAGGTAGCATGAAATTTTACCTCAGGCAGTGGATTAAGGAAATGAGTTAGAGAGTAGAAAGTTTTAGACAGCTGTGTAAAGTGCATGCCCATATGAAAAATGTGAAGTGACTTGAGAGATAAGATGGCATCTTTACTATGGGTTCTCTAAGAGTGACAGTTCTGCTACATGTATAGTGCCACAGTACTGACAATAGCTTCAAGTGGGTAGCCATGTTGGTCAGCAGTAGAACAGCAAGATTCGAGTCCAATAGCTCCTTAAAGACCAACAAAATTTCAAGGATATAAGCTTCTCAGAGTCAAGCTCCGTTCATCAGATACGAAGGGAGCTTGATTCTAGAAAGCATATACCCTGGAAATACTGTGTTACAAGTAGAGTTTCCAGGTGCCTGGAAACTCCTGGGAATTTATCCGCTCATCTGTTGATCACCCAGCTATCGGCGGGAGGTGGCAATCCTGGGGGTGGCCCACCACCACAGGCAGGCAGGCAACTCTGGAATGCACGCTGCATGCGCACCCCCAACAGGCACAGTGATGTCATTTCTGGAAGTGACATTGTCGCGCTGGCCACGAGAGTGTTCCCGTGCTTTGTTTGGGACCAGTCTGGGCCCCAAACAGGCTGTATTGGCCCACTGCAGAGCATGGGAGCACTTGTGCTAGTGGCACGGTGACATCACTTCTGGAAGTGTTGTCATTGCATCAGCCCTGTGGTGTGCGTGCACAAAGAGGATCCTGGTGAACGGTGCAAGGTGAGTGCCAGATGTCCCTACCCTCCCAGCAGGAGGTGAGAAGGACTGGCAACCCTAGTTACAAGCCACCTCAGAGTGAGCAAGCAGCAGGGAGGCAACTACAGGTGGTACCTCAGGTAAGGTTGCCAATCTAGGACGTGGAGATCTCGCAGAATTACACCTGATGTCCAAAAAACAGAGATCAGTTCCCCTGGAGAAAATGGCTGCTTTAGAGGGTGAACTCTATGGCAGTATGCCTCCTGACCCCCCGTTTCCCTCCCCAAACCCTGCTCTTCACAAGTTCTACCTCCAAATCTCCAGGCATATCCCAACCTGAAGATGGTAACCCTAGTTAGGCCTGCCAGGTCCCTCAGTGAGGGTGGGGCAATCCCTTGTCCCCACTCTCTGCCACTACTCATGTGGGCGGTGGGTGGGGGGAAGTCAGGGGAACAGGCCTCCCGGGCTTGCTCCTGGGGTGATGTGACAATCTCACTCCCAGGAGTGACATCATAGCACCATCCTGGGAGTGCTCCTGCGCTTTGCAGCAGGCCCAAATTGGCTCACTGAGAAGTGCAGGAGCACACCTGGGCCCTGTGCAATGACTTTACTTCCCAGAAGTGACATCATCACACCACCCCAGGGAGTGCATGCAGGCCCGGCACATGGAGGAGGTGCCAGCAGCCGCCTCGAGTGCTGAACTCTGAAGGAAGCGCCCTGCCAGCCCCCCAATGACCCCCCCCAACCCAGAAGTGGGCTGTGTCCCTGCTTGCCTCTCCACCCCTTCGCTGCTGCCGCGTGCCTCGTCTCAGCTTCCGGTGAGCTGGGTGCCCAGGCAGCGCGGCAGCAAGCGGGGAAGCGAGCTGCCTCCCTGCCCCTTCTCTGCTGCCGCCCGCCTCAGGTGAGGGGGACGCTCCTGCGTGATGACACAAGTGATGTCATTGCTCAGGGCCGGAGCACGCACGTGCTTTGCACATGCGCACGGGGCGAGGGGCGCAAGTAGGTATCTTGCCTCAGGCACCAGAAACCCTGGCACCGGCCCTGAGTGCATGTTCACAAACGTACATCTCAGGTCCCCCCCTCTCACCGGGAAGGTTAGGAAGACCTGGCAACCCTACGGAGGCTATTTGGGATGGTAGACACACGTGGATGATAGCACAATCCTCTGTTTGCCAATTAAAAAAAAAACCTTTCACATTCATGAGGACTGAAAACAAAAGGAGGAAAAAATTGCAGGCCCTTTTTCTCAGCTGGTGGCTAGAAGGCAGGTCACTTAGTAGCCTCCGGCAGTCTCCAGCACTCAAGCTGCTGAAGGCAAGAGTGGCCTGCAGGGAGCCAGTAATTATACCGAGCCAGACGGGAACCTAACTGGCTTCTCAGGTCACCTGATCCTGCTGGACTTCGGGCTCCAGTGCATCTGTAGGCAGAGTTACCGATAGGGTTGCCAGCCAGGAGTATTTGGGGGATGGAGATTGGAGGAAATGGCATTGGGCAACCCCCCCACACACACCTTTTTTCCCCACTGCTCCACTGAACAAGAGTGGAAGCCACTCACATTGCCGAGCGTTGACTCCCACAGTGGTAACCTTAGTTACCAATCTCAGTGTGGGGTCCGGAGATCTCCAGGAATTACAATTGATCTCCAGATCATAGAGATCCGTTCCCCTGGAGAAAACGACAGCTTTGGAGGGTAGACTCCTTCATCACACCCCCAGCATTACATTCTCCCTAACACCACCCCCAAATCACACATTATCTAAGCTGGACTTGGCAACCATACCTACAAGCCATCTTTATGGTGGTACAGCCAAGCAGCGGAACTCAAGCATCTCAAGCCTGCAGACTGTAACTCTCTGTACTTACAAAGTGGCACATGGAGTCTGGGCTCTGCTGCCAGTCTCTCTACCATCCCACCCTCAAAGGTCACCATTGTAAAGCTAGGACTGACGGGCTGTATCTAGGGAATGTGAGGAACAGGATATTTTAAAAATTACCAGCAGATGATAACGGCCGCCACACAGCTCCAGGTGACGCAGCAAACTCTTTGAGTCTTGGTTTCCTCATCATCTTCGTTGCTGCAACAGCAGAAGCGGATCAGGTAGACACAGATGAGAACCAAGCTGATAGCAAAGCATAGACCCGAGATGCTAGCCAGAAACAGCAATGCCTACAAGTGAACAGAGACACAACTGTCAAAGAAAGGGGACAATAGATCTTTGGCTCATAGACATTCTATGGTTAAAAAAACAGGAATGACCAATACTGGCCACATCAGACAAGAACTGCAAATCTCTCCTACTTCGGGCATGTTTCTAGTCCTCATTTTAAAAAAATGTGCAAACAAAGGATGAATCAATTATGCCTTCCGTTTACTATCCCAAATAGCCTCTAGCAAATACATCCCTGCTGTTATCTACTTACTGATGTCTTCTATCCTGCCCCAGTTCCGATATCTCCAACAAACATACATTTACAACTCCACCCCTGCAAAACATGCTTCCTTCATGGACCACCCTCTTCTCCTACCTCAGTTGGGGTGGGGGGGGGGAGGGAGTTCTTTCTATCCTACTTTGCACTGGATCTAACCAGCTTGAAAAAAAGTTGAGAAAGCCCCTGTCTGCACCTATGTTATGCTGTGTACATCTCACTGCTTTTTTGAAGTTGATTGTATTTTATACTGACTACGCTGATAACTGCCTTCGGGCTTTTTTTCTTTCAAAAAGGTAAGGCAAGATATGAATATTAAAAATGCATAAAAAGGCCTGCCTCAGTCAGAGCCTCCAGTTCCACAGAAAACATGAAAGATGTTCTTCTTCTAGGAACTATTTGATGAATTTTTATGAGGTCGTACATATTTGATTGTGATCTTTGGGGTTTTAGGAACCTTTTTTTAAAAAAACTATGACGCTCTTTCCATTTATTTCCCTTTAATGCTGTAAGGTTTCTTCCCTCAAAATGAGAAGGATTTTGAAAATTTAGTAAAGTGAGATAAAGGAATAACAACAATATCCAAAATGCCGTAGTTGTTGGGTTGAGGATAAAGCACGAAAATCAAGGCCGCAATCCTATGCGAACTTATCTGGGTGTAAACACTATTCAGTGCAGCAGGATAGGATTAGCTTCTTTTGTTGAAGAGTTTTTATGAGATCATTGTGCACAGTTTTATTGGACAGAATTTGAAGGTTTTGGAAACACTAAGCCAGGAATTTTAGTACTGTTGTTTTATTTCGCTGTCACAAAATAAAAACAATCTATTCTTTGGGTATTAAGGTCTAGCCTAGAATCTCCTTAGACAAAGTATAAAGAATGATACTGCACACCCATACAGAAAACTGTGGATTCTTCCAGTTTTCTATAGACACAAATACACATACCTGCCTTAAGAAAACAGAGAGAGTGCAGTGGGACCTCACTGGACCATGGCAAATTTCTCTCTCTCTCTCTCTCTCACACACACACACACACACACACACCCCAGAGCTGCTCTACCCAAGCTCAGAAGACAGCTGCCAAAACCTTCCCTTGATGGTTGGTACTGCCTGAGGCGCCACCACAAGAGATGTGATGGAGGGAACTGTTTCCCTGCCTCTTATGCCCTCCCCAACCTGTCCTGCAAACACACAAACAAACAGATTACAGGCAATCTGACAATTTGCCTCAGGCTTAGACACCACAATCTGCGTTCACGGCAGCTGGAAGGGCAGGGGGAGGAGGGTAGTGGCTGGAGTGGGTGGGGGTCAGTTCACTCCAGGCCTGAAGGCATCAACAGACGTAAGAATGAGGGCACACCTAACCATCTATTTTTTGTGCATACAGTGTTTACCAGAAGCCACTGTATAATTGTACATGCAGATACAGATAACTAGTGGCTACATAATTCCATGCTTCTTCCATCCCCACACTACCATTCATCTACCCACCCACCCATCGCTCCATTTCAAAAACCCCTATTCTGTCCAGTTATTCAGTCACCCGTCTTTTGTCCATTCCCTCTTTTGCTCCTAGAAATCTGCTCTCTATCCCTGTTTACACTCATCCAGCCAACATCTGGGTATCCCAGTACCCACACATCCTCACGCCCATCAGTCAAGTGTTGTGTCCAAGCGCATACTGTTGCCACAAAATGGAAAAGAGGAGCTGCTTTCTGGTCCCCACTGAGGAGAATGGTGGGATAGCACTGAAGCAAATAAATAAATCAAATATCATCACAACAACCCTGTGAGGTAGGTTAGGCTGAAAACATGTGACTGGCCTAAATTTCCCAGGATCTTTCACGGCAGAGTGGGGATTCAACCCTACGTGTTCCATTCTAGTTCAACTCTCTAACAACTACACGAAACTGGTTCACTACAATTGTAACTATAGATTCAGAAACATTTAAAAACTAGTTTTTTTGTTTTTCACATGTGCAGAGCAATAGTAGGAGTTCTGTTTGTTTTTTAATCACACACATGTAAGTTGACATGTTCTGTCATGTCAGTTAGACTTTATAGGAAGGTCAAGGTTTTATGAGTCAGTGCTTAATGCCAGAACCTTCAGTGCTAAGCCTCAGCTCTAAAGCACGTGAAGCATAATAATGAAGAGGGTGCCTCTGGGATTGTGCAGAGTTCCTTTTGTGCAGCACTGAATAATATCCACACAGAGCTCTCTTTTATCTGAAGCTGAGAGGAAGGGCAAATCAGAATGCAGAGAAGACAAAAAATAATGAGGCGAGACACAAAGAGATGGAGGAATAGGAATCTCTGTGTTTTGTCAGTTCTTGGAGTGTCTTTCATTCCCATCCACACATATATTCACTCACACACACATGCACGCGTGCGCGTGCACACAGCCAGCAAATTGGATCAGCTGCAGCTGTGAGGCTGAGCATGACCTACATATCAGCAGTTGGAGAGCTTGCCTCATCGCTGGCGCTGTGAGGGAATCTGCTACCACAGCCTCCCGCCCCCTCACCCACAGGGTGGGATGGCGCTGCTCAGGCCTGGAGTCACCCATGACTTCTCACTGGCACTTCAATCGGATGCATCAAACATCTACAGATCCCCATGGCTCCATTGGCCAAGTCCTCCTCAGCCTTCCCCTCTTTTATCTCTCTCTGCCCCTAGACGTTTGTTTTTTTTCCCCCGTGGTGCTGGAAACATGTCATAGAAATAATTTAACAAAACGAGCCTCTAAATTTTTTCTCCTGAAAAATTAAGCTGGAGTTTAAACCAAACCCAGCAGATCCAAGATGAGAAAGGCTTCCTATCAGATTTCCTGATGTTCACCAGATGCATTACATCTAGGCTTGCCAACCTCCAAGTGGGTCCTGGAGATCTTACCATTGATCTCCAGACTATGGAAATAATTTCTTCTGGAGAAAATGGCTGCTTTGGAGGATGGACCCTATGGTATTATACCCCGGTAAAGCTCCTTACCTCCCTCAAACCTGTGCTCCCCAGGATCCACCCCCAAACCTTCAGGAACTTATCAACCTGGAACTGGAAACCCTAAGAACATCCAAGATCAATAACTGAATTCCTCAAGAGGAAGAATAATGGCCTTGTATTCTATCCCCCCTGGAACACCTATTCTGTGTGAGGAATAATTTGAGAACTCACTGACACAGGTCTGCGTGGGTTTCTAATTTTTTAGTTGAAAAGGCCAACAGAACTTTGTTGGGTTGATCTCCACCGCCCTGAGGATTTGCCACATGAAAAAATGAAATCCAAAACCTATGCACAAAACCATCTTGTTTGTGCAGGCCTGTATGAGTGCCTGACTGGAGTTTGAGGATCCTACCTGTAGCATTCTGAGACACTTGGGGGAACACACAGCTGCTTCACATTCTTCTCCATTACTCCACCAGTCCCCGCATTCATCCTCCTCTCCCACCATAGCAAAGGAAAGCCTTTTTCAGTCATCACATTTTTGATGTTCCTCCCTGGCATTTCAGAACACGCACTACATGAATTCTTCCTGATACATACGATTGCCCTTTTGTGTTAATAGGGCAATGCTAGGGTCGCCAACTCTAGTTTGGGAATTTCTTGGAAATTTCAGGGTGGAGCCTGGGGAGGGCTGGGTTTGGGAGCAGAGGGACTTCAGTGGAGTAGAATGCCATAGAGTCCACCCTCCAAAGCAGCCATTTTCTCCAGGAGAATTGATGTCTGTAGTCTGGAGATAAGTTATAAGTCTAGAAGATTTCCAAGCTCCACCTGGAGACTGGCAACCCTAGGCAATTCATGTGTGTATTTTCCAGCTTTGGCGTGCACCAACATATACTTGCAACAAACATGGGTGTTCAATTGCACATACTCAAACTGGAAAATATGCATGTTGCCCTATTCACAGAAAATGGCAATTCTATTGAAAAGGTTATAGGAGCACCAAAACTGTAATGCATGAAAAGGGCTGGTGGGGGGTGGAACATGTTGCAACAGGACCAGTGAAAGAAGACCGCAAAAAAGCAGGGTCTGTTTTGGGATGTTTAAAGAGATATCTGGGCTGTGAGCAGGCAACTTGATATGGTCCATGGTTTTTCATGCTACCAGTCAAGCCATACTACAATGACGTGCAAAACTACAACATATCAATGAATCACATGTTTGGGCCCTGAGGTACATAGAATTCTGCCCGAACTATTGGTTTCCATCTCAAGAGCTGTAACCAAAGCCTAGCAAGTTAGCCGTGTTCCTAGATCAGCTCTTTCGGATTTGAAAAAAACTGACTGGTATGGACACTTGTGAACGGAGACAGAGAAAATGATCAGGGCAAGAGGGAGAGAAAGAGATGGATGGATCAGTCAATGGAACGTAAATATGTGAATTAACCTAGCAGAGATCAACAAGACAAAAGGAAGGAGGGAAAAACCTGAGCTCTGAAACCTCTGTGCAGAATGGAACGAGGGGAACCGTATTTCCTCCTCCCCGCTGTATTTTGGGCATAGATTCCCATGACACTCATTAATCCAGCTAATTTGATCCGATTGTTTTAAAAAGCACTTTCAATATTTGAATCCCTTAATCCCAAAGCCAAATCTCTCAGCTGGTGTGAACCAGCCTCATCTCGTTGTCGTCAACAGGGCTCGATCCTCACATGTTAAACCCCGCTCCGGTATGCAGGATGGAAAGTCAAGTTAATTCAAGATGGGGAGGGGGGAGGAAATGTTTTCACAGTTACAGGAATTTCCTGGGAATAGCTTCTTGTGAGGCCTGTCTCTAGAGCCTGATTTAGGCTGGAAATTACCACAGGATGGTCCATGCGCAGGATAGTTCAAACACCCCCTGTTACAATGCTGAAAGCCATCTAGTTTATGTGAGACGCTCCCCAAAGCCTCTGGATACTCTGTGGCAAATTATTAATCCAAATGGTTTCAGGAAAAGGACTGAAAAGGACTCATCCAGGACTCATTTCGAGGGGGAACGCGCAGGAACGCAGTTCTGGCAGTTCCCCAAAGAAGTCACATGGAAGGTGGCCCCGCCTACCTGACTCTCGGACATTTTGGGCCCGTTTCGTCCTGGATTGGGGCCAGAACGGCCCAGATCGGGCCTCTGACAAGTGGTGGATCACTCTCCTGCTCAGCAGCAGCCCGATCCTGACCATTTTGGGCCCCTTTTCGGCCATTTTCAGCCCCTTTTTGCCATTTTGGGCCCAATTTTGGCCCTGAATGGCCAGGATTGGGCCCAAAACAGCCTGGATAGGTGATCTGCCCTGAGCCTGCTTGCAGGGAGGGCAGAATACAAATATGATAAAAAAATGCCAGGGGATGTGGCATATGCAAATCAGTTATGCTAATGAAACATTTCCAGTGATGTCAAGGGGCGTGGCATATGTGGATGAGTTATGCTAATGAGTTATGCTAATGAGTTCCTCCAGCACTTTTTCTACAACATGACCCCTGTGCTTAGCTTCTGGGATCTGAAAAGTGCAGGCTCACCTGGGCTATCCAGGTCAAGGCACCCAGGGAAGTAAACTCCAACATATAAGAGAGAAACTGAACAGAAGAAAGGTGGAAGGTGCCACCAATACCTGACGTAGAGGTCAGTGACCCGATGCTGCCGCAGATGTGGTGCATGCTCCAAGGGACACCATGGGTATGCAGCAGGAGGTAGGGGGCAGGTTTGGAGTAAGTGGTTGGCACGTAGTGCACTTTCAGTCAACAGAATTGTCAAAAGAAGAAGCAACATGGTTTCATTCTTTATCAGACCCTGAGGAGAAGGCCTTTCTGCCTGTCATTAGGGGTGGTTTAGTGGCCATGCAGAGAACAGCAGGTGACATTTAACTAGAGTCTCTCTTAACTCCTTGGTGGCAGGTTAGTCACAACTCCTCCCACATGTTGGCAGTACCACAATATGGGACAGATTAAGGTGGCAAGAACTCTTAATAGATCAAAAGTAAAACAGCAAGGAAGCATCAGGAGCTGCGGAGATGGGCTGGGAGAAAGAGTTATCTGAAAGAGAAATTATTTATATCCTGCCCAATTCTTGTATCCACATCTTTAAAAGGATGTTCAGAAAGAAGGATGTAAAAAAAAAAGAGCTGCAAAAAAAGCTCAGGAGAAGAAGCAGGAGCCCAGAGAGCCCCTCTCCCTGCCACTGTCTCGAGACCAAGCCTCTGCCAAGAGGAGGAGGGTGCCCGACATTTGGTGTGACCAAAAATCCCAGATTCTGTAATTGCATTGAGCTAAGTCGATATGACATGAGCGTACTTAATCAGCGTCTTTTGTCTTGGTTCCAAAGTGGGAAGCTAGTGGAGCATCTACCAGGGTGAATGAAGGGAACCTCCATAGTCCGAAGCAGGAAACCTCCTCCCACCAGTGTGAGGGAGCAGCGCCAGGAGAAGAGTTGGCCGGTATGTCCTGTTTGTTGGCCCTCCAGCTCAACTGGTTCGCCACTGCGTGGAACAGGATGCTGGACTGGGCAGGCAGCTGGTGGCCTGATCCAGCAGAGCTCTTCTTCTTATGTTCATCTAGCAGCCCTTATCCTCTGACAGGAGTTATGGAAATATTGATTGCATGTTTGGGGTGTGTGAGAAAACCTATTTATAAACACGATGCCAAAACACAAGACAACAAAACCCAGACTTGAGAGATTTGAGCATTATACTTGAAGTACTACATGAAGCAGGGAGAAGATCCTTGGCTGGCATAGTGGGGCCCATTGCCTGGCCTAGACTGTTAACCAACAAAGGATGTCCAATCAACTTCCACCAAAAACAGGAGCTCGTTACAAAAACCTCTGCGACCCTTTCCTTCTGTTGACAGGGCATAAAAGAGCATCAAAATGGTCACGGTTTATTCTTTCCTCTTGGACATGTGTGCATTCATGTATGCAAATGTATATGCACAGGAGGGCAGCATGTTCAGTGGGGGTGCACTGGAGGGCACCATGCCCACAACCCCCCCCAAATGCCCGGTGTAGGGAGTGCTCCACTGCACAGCATTCAAAATATGAACCAACAACAACTGTAGTATGAAGTGGTTCAATCCAGAATTCTAATACTTCAAACCACCTTGTTCTTAACAATGTGAAGACATTCTGCTCCTCCCTGCCCAAAAAAAGATCACAATTGGTTCTGGAACTCCACTGGAGAACCTTCTTTCCCTACCCAGATTGCTCACGGCACTCACTATTTAAAGGCGTTCGCTGTGCTGTGACTACAGGGTGGCATTTCTTTCCCCCATGTGCTCTTTTCAAGGTATCAATGAGTTTTTCGACCCCTAGATGTATACTTCGGTTAAGAAACAGATGGAAAACCTTCTGCATAGCTTCCATCGTGTTCATCTAATGCCGCACTTCTAGCCAGACTCCCAACAGGATAAATTTAACCCAAGCTACAGGTGGTTTCTAGGACTTTCACACTGGTGGGGGAGGGGGGCTACACAAAGCCCGTGTATCAGTGAATGCCAGAATACATCACTGCCACTGTGTCACCGCCTCCCATGGCCCATCTAACAAAGTATTTGGCTCTTGCGCCAATTGGGCAGCAAAGCTAATTGCTGTGGGATATTGCGAACATGCTGAGCGCATAACTCAGAGCCAAAACAAGGTGGGGGAGGGCTTGAATGAATTCACAAGGGGCAGAAACGTCAGCGGCTGATGGGGATGACTGCCGAAAGAAGGGCCAAGACGGATCTAAAAATCTTCAAATAATGGATCTGGGAATCAACAAGATGTGTCTTTACCCCACATGCTTCTTGATTGGCTTAAACCATGTTAAAACTCATCAGTAGAGAAACAATGCTGGGTTAGCTAGACCACTGGGTTTAACTGCTTTTTCTGAAGACCCCTGGAGAGGATGGTTAGGATAATGAAATTTCATGAATATCTACCCTCAAATAATTAGATATTTCACAAGCTAGGAGGGTACATCTCTCCTACATACCCCCTTCCCCAAATCAGTGATATTTCCTTAGAGATCCTTCTATTCATCCAATATTGTACACTAAATTTCTCAATTGTCCAAATCTTGTGATGGTCAGTTCCACAGATTAGCATTTGACAAACTAAGTAGATAGAGGACTATCGGGAAACCATATTTCACACATGCTTACAGTTTATGCCAAGATTCTCTATTTCAAACATTTCAAACAAATACCCTTTGTTGCTTTGGTTAAGAATAAACCTGTTCTTCTTTTGAAGTAAAATGTTTGTCTTTCTTTTCATTCACACAATTTCCTTCCCAATTCTACCTAAATTCAAAGGAGGTTGCTCAGATTTGTGCTGAAATTAAAGCACCAGAGCTTGTGATATGTAGCACTCAGGTTTGGGGTATAGATAAATGAGATTATATACGAAGATGCCCAGATAAGCCTTTAGGAAGTCATAAACCTGGTTCACACAACACAACTTTAGCTACACAGGTGCAGAGAGATGTAACATGAGAATCAGCCAATCGTAACTGAAGCTGGCATTTCTGTGGTCACAGGAATCAGAGTTAGCCGTGTCACATTCACACGATACGTTTCTCTACACAAGCGCTCTCAGCTATTCCCGCTTGCCTGCAGAAGAAAACTCCTACATGGGCCACTGCATGGATATGCTTCAAACTGTGCCGGTCACACTCTCTCAGCCTAACCTACCTCAAAGGGTTGTTGTGAGGATAAAATGGAGGAGAGAAGAGTGATGGAAGCCTCTTTGGTCCCCCATTGGGAAGAAAGGCAGGGTATAAATGAAGTAAATAAAATACAAAAGAAAGTCAATCGTCACCAAATACAAGAAGGGTGTCAGAATCAGAACCCTTTAACAGCCATGTCTCCACACCCCTGGCTCTTTAGACTCCCTGACTTCCAAGCCCGAGCTTCTCAGGTGCAGCGATGCCACAGGTTTCCCCTCCCTCCCTCTCCCCCTCCTCTTCTTCTGCCTTCCTCACCATCCATTCCCATCCGTCTCGCCACCTAGACCTCCATCTTTCCCTGTCAGGTTGTGTTCCCACCAGCCACCCACCCACCCACCTACTCATCCTTCCCTCCTCTCCCTCCCTCCTCCCCTGCCTCCCTCCTCCTCCAGGTATCTCTTGTGGTCTTTCCCCTCCCTCTCTTTTAGCTTCTGCTGCACGTCTGAGGCGCCTCCCTCTCTCCCTCGTTCCTGGCACCCTCCACCTGCCTCCCTCTCTCCAGATCCGCCGCTCCCGGGACCACCCTTTCCTTGCTTCTTGCCCTCTCTTGCCCCCTCGCTCCGGTTGCTGTTCCATCTGTTCTCCTCTCCCGGCGGATCCCTTCTCCAGCCGTCCGCCCCAAATCTCTCCCTGCCCGTGCGCCATCCTCCATCCAGATGTTTGTCCGGCCAGACTCTTCCTTTCCTCTTCCCTCTCTTCCCTGTACCGCTCCGTCCACCCTGCCATCCCTCCACCACCCGATCTCCTCCCTCTCCCTCGCCTCTTCCCAATTACTTCCCCGTCTCCGCCAGATCCCCGCCTCGTCCCCTCTTCCACCCAACCCCGCGCCCGCTTCGGGCTGGGCGCTCACCTGCTGGTACCCCCAGTCCTCCGGGGCAAATTCGCTCCCGACTGCCTCGAATTGGAAGTTGATGTGCGGCGCCTGGTGCAGCAGGAAGGTCCACCACGATGCCCGGTAGCCCTGGGGGGACCCCATCACTCCTGCCCGGGGCACCCGGATTCCTCCCCGCGCCGCTCACCGCTCGGGACGCCGACCAGCCATGCTGGCACGGGGATGGATGGCGGGGAGTGGCGTGCAGGGAGGCAGCGAGAGCATCAGGGCTGATCCGCGCGGGATATTGGGGGGGGGGAGTGGATGGGGGGGAAATGGGGGGTAGGAGAGGGGGGAGGTGGGGAAAGGCGCAGCGCCATCTAGCGAGCTTCCGCGACATCGCCCTGCTTTCCAACGCGCTCTGGCTTAGCCTACTTGTCAGGCTGACAGCTCCCCCTAGTGGGTGTATCCGTCGCAGCAAATAAAACCATCTCTTTCTTTATTGGGCGGGGACCGGTAAAGCAACTTTACAAACTTGCTTCCGAGCACTGTGTTCTTCATGAAGGTAAACGGGAGAGCAACATCCTAGACTCGAGAATTAAACTATGGGGGGTAGAGTTGCCAACTCTGGGTTGGGGAACATTCCAGGAAATTTTGGAGTGGAGTCTGGGGAGGGTGGGGTTTGGGGAGGGAGTGGGACCTTAGCGTGGTATAATACCATAAAAACTGCCACTTTCTCCAGGGGGATTGGTCTCGGTCTGTGTTGTCTGGAGATTAGCTGTAATTCCAGAAGATCTCCAACCCCGCCCCCCTAAGGATGGCAACCTTAGAAGGCATCCCACCTCAATCTCCTATGTCTGCAATTCTCTGAAACAATTTTCTGCAGGGAAAGGGATGTTACAACCCACCAATGGCCTCTCTCCTGCTTAAATTCCTTTTGCCCAATTCATTTCCTCTAAGTTGTCAAGTTTCTGTTGTAAGGAATATCACATTGCCCCAGACCTGGCTGTGGGATAATTTGGGAAGTGCAGACTTCCTACGTTGCTAATCCTGGAATCAGTTCTTACATTTTTACCACTGAGCCACAGGCCTCCCCCCCCCCCCCGCCCCCGCCAGTCATCACAACTATCCTATCAGGTAGGTATGGCCAGTAGGGATTTGATCTCCAGTCTTCCTGGTCCAACATTCTAACTCTGATGTCACATTGGAATGTGGTCACATGATCATTTTGGGCACCTACTGGCTATTGGTTATGACATCTTTACAAACCAGAGACACTTTCTACGTGGCTCAGTCCCTTGGCAGACTTTTAGGGTTTTTAAATTAATGTTTCCAGTGGGTGTGCCCTGCACACAGCCCTGCAATATTGCTTGTCTGTTATTTTGCAGGAAGAAAATTCTACAAGTCTCATGTTTGTTTGTTTGTTTTAAGAAACTAGCTCTATATAGCACTTGTGTGTGTGGCTGTCATAAGAAACCTGATTGCAAACAGCTTCCATAACTAGCTACATTTCTTTATTATCTTTTTATCCCACCCTTCCTCCAAGAACGCAGCTGTCCTCTATGATCTAAACCCCAGTTTGACTCTCGAGCTATTAACAGTTTTGTGGCAAAGACCATTGTTATTTTCTTCCTTTTCATCATCAGTGGCTTTCTTGCCTAATACACCACTTGGTCAACTTATAGACTACTTTGACCCAGTTTCTGTGATGCATGTTGACAAGATCCTTGGATCTGTGAAGGCCACTGTTTGTGCACTGGATTCTTACCCAACCTGGCTGCTGAAATCTTGTAAGGACCACACCAATGAGCCCTTTATATCATAAAACAATAAGTAACTTAGGCGACCTTCCCTCAGTCACCCAAAGAGGTGCTCATTTGTCCACCATTTAAAAAAAATCCCTAGAGAAGCATGATGTGGCCAAGTATCACCCAGTCTCTAATCTGCTGTTTCTAGGTGGAGTGACTGAGAAAGCAGTAGCAGACCAACTCCAGATCTTCTTGAATTGGTTTCAGGCTGGGATATGGGACAGAGACAGCCCTGCTAGTGACCTTCATCTGCAGGTAGACAAAGTTCATGCCTCTTTAATACTTTGTACTCCTATTGGATTTATCTGCAGCCTTTGATACAGTGGACCATGTCTTCATGTTGAGGCACTTTGAAGCAGAAGTTGGTCTTAGGGGATGTGCATTAAACTTGTCCTCATGGATCAGACTCAAAGGGTTGAAACTGGAGACGAATTATCTGTGGAGGACATATCCTGTGTGATTCCATAAGGAGCAATCCCTTCTCCCATGTGTTTTTCAGTGTATATGGTCTGCCACAATAGGACTGCTTATCTGAGGACCAAGCTACAAGTGATGAATGACACTTGCCTGGCAGGTGAACAGACTCACGTGTATTCCTCCATGTTTACTTGCCCTCCACTTGCGCTCCACTTGATCAAATGGAGCGCAAGTGAATGGCAAGTGAACAGGGAGGAATACACGTGAGTCTGTTCACCTGCCAGGCAAGTGTCATTCGTCACTTGTAGTGCGACCCTCACATGTAGTCCTCCCTGTTCACTTGTGCTCCACTTGCGCTCCACTTGATCACATGGTGAACAGGGAGGACTACATGTGAGTTTGTTCAATTGTTGTTCAAGCGTCATTCGTCACTTGTAGCTTGGCCCTCCGCAGGGCCTTCTGCAGGTGCCATCCTGCAAATGGGCAAGGTCAACAGCTGACCGTACACATACATTCTCTGTTGTGGTCCCTGCTTTGTGGAAAGACCTCCCTCCCTGATAAGGATATCAAGGCTTCCACTCTCCTAGTCTTCTCCAACCTATCCAAAACTGAATTATTCAAGAGAGCCTTTCCACGCAGGTAATAGGGTTGTACCATACAGAATGTTTTAGGAAGCTACTCGGGTAAAGCCTTAGGACTGTGCACTATACTATTGTGTATAGCTCATGCTGCCTGTTTTAAGTAGGTACCTACTATGAAATTTTTGCATCATTTAACATGTCATGTTAATACTTATGTTTTCACTTCAGTTCTGTTTCGCATCCTAGTAATGCATCTTACCTTGATCCAGCTCCCTTCATAGCTAAAATCCAGCCCTGCCACGACACGGCCTCTTCCTGCCCTGACTCTCTTTTGTTGCTGGATAGAAACTGGTTCTTAAGGGCCACTGTCTTCTGTAGCCTCCGGGTTTATCTCATGGCTATGTCAGAAAGATTGACATAGCTGCCAAAGAGATGTATGTATGAGGGGGGGGGGGGCGTGGATTTCAAGCATATGCAGCAGTCATTTACGAGCATCATTCTTTTCCTAGTGAAATTCAAAAAGCCTGCTGAGATCTTTGCAAAAAAATGCAATTGATATTCTAACTTGCATTGTTTTAGTTGCCACTTTTGGGTCAAGTTCTGACTTTATCTGCTTGATGATTTGCTTTCAATTAAAAGTGAACAGGAAATATTTCCATATAGCATTCAGCAAGGCAGGGGGCTGGAATAGTTGCTACTGACATACACTTAAAATTTACGGGCTTACTTGGACAAGGCAAGCCGCAGAGTCACACATCATTCATCAGCTACTGTAAAGTGTGTGTGTCGCTTTTGTCTCTGCGTGTCCAGAACGGACTGGATCAGTCAGTAGTTCCCAGATGGTGCTCAGAAAATGGGAAAATCCAGTGCACAATAGTGAACGTAGATATGCTCTGCTTTGGAAGTCAGGCAGGGAGGCAAAATGAGGAAGGATGGAACATAACAACAACAACAACATTCGATTTGTATATCGCCTTTCAGGATGACTTAACATCCATTCAGAGCGGTTTACAAAGTATTAGAAACCAGCCATGCAGCTTCCGCAGGTCCGTAAAGCAGCAAGATCAAGACAATCAAGTACACTTTAGTAAACTGTGGCCACCATCACCCATTGCTAATGCGTTTGGGCAAACAGTTGGGGACATCCATGTCAAAGTGTTAGAGATCTAGACCCAATGAATATTGAGCTGGCAGTCAAAATGGGCAGGGCAATACTAGAAAGAGAAACCAGTAACTCCCCTTCCGGAAGCTGGATTAAAAACCCTCTCTTAAACTTTTTTAAGCATTTAAAATATGAGGGACAGGAGTGAGGAAAGCAGCATGAGAATGCATAAGCTCAGAATATTTTTGATCTGGCTTTGAATGTAAAAAGGGGTGGAGTTTCAAGGGCAGGGCTTGCAATTTGTGAATGCATTTTGTAAAGGTTTGTGCACATTTACAGTCCTGGTATGTTCAGCATCTGTGGACTGAAAACTGCTTTATAATAGTTAGATACACCCAGTATTTATTGAAACCTCTCAAATTCATGTTTATTTCATTTTCTGGAAAAAAAAATAGTTTCAATGCTCCCCTCCCCGTGTCTTTTTACCCACTTTGCGTAGTCTGGGGTTGCCGGCATCACCAGAGTTCTTGCCGCCTTTCCCAGTTGAACAAAATGTGAGTCCAATAGCACATTAATGACCAATAAACATTTCCAGGTTATGGGCCTTCATGAGTCAAAGCTCATTTCATCAGATTAAAAAAAAGTCTGACGAAGCAAGCTTTTTACTCAATACATTGGAAGATTTTGTTATTGGGCAAGAATTTTTTTTCATGCTACTACAGACTAACTCAGCTATCCGCCTGAAACTCTTTTCCAACCTGAATTACAGAACAGACTTTCTTACTGAAGATGCGTTTCATAGGATGGGATATTCCTGCACAGCAACCAAGTGGGGGTTTCGCTGTTGCCTTTGTTAGTGTCAGTGCTGGTGAACTGTCGTTTAAATTTGATGCTGATATGGTTCCCTTTTCTTGAATTTATAGACATGCATGATTTACATCCAAAAATAAGAATTGCTCAGACGTTGACTCAGTTTTCTGATATTTGGTAGTATTATGTATGCTTTGTTTTAAAGTTATTGTAATGTTCATATTCTTCAAAACTCGTAAACTATTGTTGTGTTACAGTTGATGTCCATTGTTGATTTCTATTTGTTGTATGTTATAAAGCTTAATAAAAAAAACTGGGGAAAAAATTGATATCGATGCCCTAACAATCTGATACCATGGTGTCTGGGAGAGAACCAGCACAACCCAAGGTGATAGGTGACATTTGGGAGCTAGTCCAAAGATCTTTGTGTAGGATCGGTTCCTCATGGGAGCTCCAGCAAGTCCCGGTCTGGCACACTCACATTCAGGGCACGACAAGATGAAGGACGAGAAGAGATTAGAGGTCACATCCGGTTTCAGAAGAAGGCAATTTGGCCAACAGGAACAACTGGGACAACTTTGATTGGTCAAGATCCTTCCATGTGACGAACTGCAAGAATTGGTAGCCCATCTGCACAGAAGGAGGCCATTTCTGTCCATCCAAACATTCCTTGATGCTACCATGGAATAACAGTGGGGGCTGGAATGAATGAACAGAGAAGAACTGGCTCTTTCAGGCAGAAGAAGCTCATTCTGGAAACTCCATTTGCATTGTCTGGAAGGCAGGCAGGATTTGGGGTGATGGACCAAGGCCAGCCAGAGTGACTTAAAGTTGCCCCCTCCTCCAGCTGCACACTGCCTCGGCCACAATCAGCCCCAAGGCAAGCAAGACAAAGCCAGCTACTGCAAGACGGGCGATGTTCTCCGGTGATGTCTGTCCTTCCAGCAATGAAGTGCCTGTAAAAGTAAGCGAGGGGAGAGTCACTTGACCAAAGAGTAAAATGAGACCACTACTCCTTGCTCTTTGTGCCGGAATCCATTTTTTTAATTATCAGAGAAATATAATAACAATAAAACAGTTAAATACAAAATACCATAGATAAGCAGTCTCAAGTAGAAAGAAAAGTTTACAGAATGGTTTCTTAATTTCTGTAACAATAACAGCAACATAACAATTCCTTAATTCCAGTAATTAAAACAGTAATGAGTAAAAATGGGTGGAGGTAGGATATAAGCTATTGTTCTCAATATATTCATAAAATGGGAGCCATTTCTCCCCGAAGCCTGTGTCCTGAGGATAGCGATCCAGCTGAAAGAGCCGGTCATTGATTTTTTCCATAATTAAATGATTCCAGATTTTCGTCATCCAGAGATCTAATGTTGGTACCAATTTATTTTTCCATTTGGTTGCGATTGCACTTTTAGCCGCAATTAAGAGTGTGTTAATAAGGTCTCTTCAAATCAAGGGGATTGAAGTATTTTCCCATAGATTTAGAAAGAGAATTTCTGGTAGCATAGGAACGTTGTATCCGGTAATATCTTTAATAGAGGTCTTTCCAGAATTTTTCGATCTGTGGACATTTCCACCAGCAATGCGCGTATGTGCCTTCAACTTTACAGCCTTTCCAACACAATGCTGACACGGATGAGGATATTAATGATATTTCCTTTGGCGTTAAGTGCTACCTATTTAAGATTTTGTAGGTTTGAAGCTTAGTAACTATTGCTCTAGAATTATATGTGCTTTAAAATGTATTCTTTTCCAGTCATCTAATGACATTTCTTTATTGCAATCTACTTGCCATTTTGTCTGATAGCTAAATTCTTCAGCTTTGTTGCTTGATAAAAGGATTTTGTTTATCTTAGCTATCATACCCTTCCTAGTAAATTTGGTAGTATCCATCAGGTTTTCAAATTCTGTTTTGGATAGTTGCATTAATTTTTTTACATTTAGTTGTTGGATTATGGTTTGGATTTGTAGATACATAAACCGAGGTATCAATTTTTGTACTTTCTGTTCTATGTCTGCCTTCTTAAGTAGCCCTTTGTCTGACACTAAATCTTTTATTCTGATGTGTTCAGAGTTTTCACAATTTTTATTGAATTGTTGTTTTAATTCAGGAGATAGCCATTGCTGGGAGACAAAAGGGGGAAATCCAGATATAGTTGGTACAAGTTTATTCTTATATTGATCCCATACAGTCAGTATTGCATCTAGGATCATAAGGTTTTTTATTTCAGGAGGCCTAGAGCTGGGTGTAGTCCAGCTTAATTCCAGTATGCTGTATCTGGTTGTCATCAATTGCAGTATTACAATCCAATCTGCTGTCATTAGTTGTAATTGGAGAAAATTCAAAAGCCGTATCGCTGTGTGATAGAATGTTATATCAGGGTAATTGAACCCGCCATGAGATCTCTTTAATTTTAAAATTTTAAACGCGATTCTGGGTTTTTTGTTGTGCCGCAGAAAAGCATTTAACATGTTTTGCCATTGTTTGAGTAAATTCTTAGGGACTGTGATAGGGATGGCTCTGAAAATAAATATCAATTTAGGTAGAATAAATGACAATCAAATGGAATCGGTCAAACCACGTGAGATTTAAGCTTATTCCAATTGTTTATAGAGTTCTTGATTTGTGACATTAATTTCAAATGATTTGTTTGTAGTGTTTTTATTATCCATTGGGATTGTAATCCCTAAATAGGGTAAGTCTTTATCTGACCACTGAAAGTGAAAATAATGTTTGATTTCTTCCAGTTTTTGCTTTGTGACATTAAGAGGCAAAATCCAAGATTTTAAAGGATTGATTTATAGACATGAGATCGAGCCAAATTCTGTTAAAACTTTTTGCAAGTGATGTAATGAACTATGAGGGTCCGTGATGTACAGAATCATATCGTCCACAAAGAGACTAACTTTGTAATCTTCTGCCCTAATTTTAATACCTGCGATACTGTCATTTTCTCTGATCATTATTGTTAAGGGTTCAATTGCGAATGCAAATAAAGCTGGAGACAAGGGGCATCCTTGCTTAGTACCCCTTGAAATTTGTGCCGGAATCCATTTTTGACACAGATGAACTTCCATGACAATATTTATTTATTAGAATCAGGGGCAGTCCATCCTAGTAGGCAGTAGGTGACTGCCAATGGTGTCCTACATGGAGGGGAGTGAAACAGACTGTCTGGCCCACAAGCCCCGCCCCCAGCCATGGATAAGGATAGGTGAGGCTGGCTGAAGGAAGCCTGCTCTCTCCCTCCCTCCCTGAGGAGGCTGGGTTGTATAATCCCTTGATAGTAGGATTGGCATTATATTTGGTTTAGCCCTGGTTAACACTTGGATGGGAGCCCCAAGGAAAACCAGGGTTTCTATGCAGAGATATGCAATGGCAAAACTTGCATTGAGAACCATACAGGGTTGCCATTTTGACAGCAAAGAAGAAGAAAGGCAAAGGAAGAAGAAAGAAGAAGAAATGCAAAAGAAGAGGACAAGGAGGAGAGGCACCCACCACAACATTTACCCATATGATGATCGTGGGGTTTATCTTAGACATATATGTAAGATCATAAAGATCGTCAGTTGGAGCACAGCTAACTTTGCATTTCTACCCCAGTCAATGCTTTCCACACCAACCCCAGATGACCCTTCTTTCCAACTACCTTCCCCATAACCATCTCTAAATGTCTTTGCTGCCACTTCTCACCCAATCCCTCCTTTTTGACATGGTGCCTTATTCCACATACAACTTTTCCATAGGTACACAAACACAGGTATGGGAGCCGAATCCCTGTGGTCTGGTCCCACTGGGGAGTCTAACTAAATAAGAAACAACATGAGGAAGGACCATTAAAAGGGCCTTTCCTGTCTGATCGGCATGCTGTCTGAAGGGAGGGGTTGGGGAAACAATCAGTGAGGAAAGAGCATGTGATAGGCCCCCACCCATGTGGTTGCCACATTCACACACATCCTATTTATTTTATTTATATCTTGCCTTTCTCCCGGATGTCAAGAGGGCTAGCAAAATGCAACCTAACCAACTCCATGTAGGAACTCTTAATGCATGATTAGTGCCTATTCTGCTACAGTATGTGTATGAAGGGGACTCTTGATCTTCGCTTGCCTTAGACTTGTGATACTCTCTCAGTGGCTCTGGACCCACCCGTGGCACTTCTGACCACAATTCCCCAGTGTGGCACCTGCTCCATGTTCCTGGAAAGTGGGCAAGGCCCTTGCCCAGTGGGGCTTACAGTCAGCAGGTGGTTCCCACCTAGAAATGTCATTTAGAGGTGTTTCCCCCCTTTTTACAATTCGATTCCCACATAAAAACACCTACTGCCAGAGGAAGAGGTAAGCTTCGAGCCTTCCTGAGTTGCAGGCCTCAAGCCAGGGACGGAAGTAAATACGACTCTTTCCATTTAAGGTAATTGCAAACGTGGCTCTCTGCGAGCCACAGAGTGAGTACCAGAGCCTTATACTGAGTCACATTGTTCCTTCTAGCTCAACGTTGACTGTTGTCTAACAGTGTCACTCCAAAGTTCAAGAGGGGGTGTTTACAGCCCCACTAACTGTGATCCTTCATGGAAAGCTTGTGCTGAGCCGCTGAGCTGCAGCCCCTCCCACGATTTCTTTGTTACTGTCACAAAGCTTAAAGCAGTGCTGCATCATAACAGCTTTAGGGAATCTTTGTTTTCCCAGCAGCATAGCTGTACACCCCCTTGAGGGTGCTTGGAGTGAGCATCCACAGTCCCAGAAGCTTCTGCCTCATGCACAGGGAGGAGGGGGGAAAAGGAAAAGGGGAAAATGCTTAACCAGGCTTCTTACCACTCACAATAACTTGTACAGGATCACTAGGCTCTGAAGAAAGAAAGCGATTTCCTCTGTGGTAATACTGGCAAGTATAATACCCTGCATCCTTCAGTTTCTCTGCATTTAGAGAGAAGGCTGCTGTGTCACCCTCAGGCTTCATCACCTGTAGTGCTTCGAGGTTCTGTGATCTGTGCAAGGAGAAAGTCAAGCCGATCTCGGGCCCTTTGCACTCAATGGTGACATTCATGCCTACATTATGCGGACCCTTCGGTCTCATTGTGATGGAGGGTTGGACCAAACTGGGATCTAGATTTAAGGAGGAAAAAAACAGTGAAGCATGGAATCACAAATTCACAATTCTTGAATTTCTCAAATATAATTCTTGAATATAAACTATGGAGTGTGCTGATTTTCACAGCTTCGGTAGATTTATTTACTCCTCAGTAGATTGCTGTATGTACATCATCTCCAGGACTGGATGTTTTCTGCAATAGTGTAGTGTAGGACAGTGCATAATAGAACTGGAATCCTGAGAGTCCTGGTTTTTTTTTAATTTTGAAAGGCTGTTTCTAGACTTTAAAACTGCAAAGATGGGACTGAACCTGTGGACAACATAAAGTTATATCTGAGAAACCAAACGGAGGGTATAAAGGCTGAACCACATTTCCAGCGGTCCAGTGTCCTAATTCTCTCTACACCCCTCTCCATTACTAACAGCTACAGAGTACATTATGCTTAGTAAACAAATATATATCTATTTATGTTGCCAAGTTCCATTTATATGACTGCAGAATTTGGGGATGTCATAGTGAGATTGTTTACTTTTCCAGGCTGCAGAAAATCCTGGTTATTCCACTCCTGGATTTATCACCATGGACAGATGGATTTCTCTGTTATGCTTTGCCCTCTAGTGGTCAGATGGAGAAAATTTAATTCAGGGGTCCCAAACCTTTTTGAGCCTGTAGAACTCTGGCACAGGATGGTGGGAGCAACCACAAAATGGCTACCAAGGGAGGTGGGCCAGAAAATGGCCACTGTGGGCAGCAGAGCCAATCACACACACACAAATAGGAAGCCAAAGTCAGGGAACAAGAGCAGTAAATTTTACAAATACACTGGAAAAGAGAGAATAAAATCAATACTGTAGTGGCAACTGCTATCAAAACAATATTATTTTAATTTACACAGGGGTCAATCCAAAGACCTGATGGGCAGCCCCACCTGCCTTCCCACTTTCTAAAAACAGTTGACAGGCACCAGGAAAATTGTTAGTGGTCTGTTGTTTCCATGCTGTGAATTCTTTCTGAATCAACTTGCAAGTAAGGATTGCCAGCACTCTTTGGGGACTCCCCACCCCCAGCCCATGCCCCCTCCACCTCTCAGATGGGCAGCAGGGGACAAAATGGCGGGAATTGAAGGTACTTTCCAGCTGCAGGGTACGTTCTCTGGCAACCTAATGATGTCACTGATACACTGATGTCACTTCCTGTATGCCTGGAAGTGATGTCATCATGTTGCCAGGTGAAGCCCTGGTATTTGGACAAAAACTCTACAGTTTTTGCCCAAATACCAGAGCTGTTCTGGCGGGATGACAATATGATAGCATCACTTCCAAAAGTGACATCATTACATTTCCAGCAACATTATTACGTCACCAGCTATAGCGGACTGCAGCAAGTAAGTCCTGTCCTTTGGCCCCCATGGTCATCCCCCCCTATTGGTTGCCAGGGGGACCTGGCAAGCTTACTCCAAGCAGAATTTTAATAGAGACTCCACAGAGATCTTAATATTCTGCTCCATAACAATTTGGCACTGCCTAACACCAAGGGCAAAATCCTACTATAATGTTTACTTGAGTAGGCCCTATTCAACAAATTCCTGCTTCTCCCTACAATTCTCCCTCTAGGCTTATTTCCTGAACAATTCTGCAGGTTGCTAACAGGTGCCCCACCTCTCCTTTACCTGGACAGGGAAGACAGAGGCTTGAATAACACCTTGGACTGTTGATAGTTTAATAGGTTTCTCCAACCTGGGGCTGTTCATAGTTTTACCATCATCACACAATTATAATATTACTATCATGAAAGAGTGTAAAATTAATGACCGCACTTTGCGACCAAGAGAAATCCAGTAATTAAAGCCTCACCCACCTAACACTGCCCCAAAGAGAAGGAACCAGTTAGGAATACACGATTCAAGTCTCCCTGAGCAAACAGGAAGTAGCTACTTAAGCACCCGAGAAAACTGGAAGCTGCTTTGAAGCAACACAGGCAACACCCCCCCCCTCCAATTCTCAGTAGTGCTTAATTAGTTACTTCCTGATTCCTACGGCCTGGAGTACTTGAATGTATTGCTAATCAGTTTCTTCTCAGGGAAGGGCTTTAATACTGTGTTTGTCTGGATCACAAAACGCGATCTTTTTAAAAAACTGTGATAATGTCAGCATCGTGTCATTATGATCACCTAAGGAATGTAATGGGGAAACAGTTGGCTGTGTGCAATGTTTAAAGATCCATTCCCTGTTTTGGAGTAGTTCTCGCATGCCAGACTCAACAACTCAAATCTTTGCTTCGGTTTTAGCTCTCATTCTCCACCAGCTAGACTGGATCAGGCCATCACCCTCAGTGGGAGTTTTCTTTGTTATTCTCCATCCTGCTTTCCTCAGGCATTGGGCAAATCCACATTACTCATTCTAAGTCGCATGTTCCCCGCATTCCCCACGCAATCTCGAGTGCCGGTCACATTACCACATTAAACAGACGCATTTCATTCGCATTTCTCCCGAATATGTGGTCACAGGTTTTCAACGGGAGTTTCACGGTGGCCGTGAACGGGCCAATGCGCAATTTACACGGTTTTTTTAAAAACCTCCCCCCTTCCTGTCTCTCCGGCCGTTCCGAGAGTTCCTATTGGCTGATTCAACTTGCAAGAGCTCCGTAGTATGCAAAAGACTGTTTTTGACTTCATAGCATTGGATTTATTGATCATGCTGTTTCTGAATCAAATCTGGTAGTTTGAAAAATCATTTTGGGGTGAATCCATCCTCAGAACGGACTCGCGAAACTTCCTTTTTAACTGTTTTTTATTTTTTTAATTTTATATTACTGTAATATCGAAATTACGAAATATCGAAATAATGACACTCCAAGGAAGTGAAACTTCAGTAAAATTCAGGCACTGAACTGTCCTGCATAGGAAATGCCCACGAAAGCTTCCCACATGCTTCTAAATTTCCAAAAAAGAAACGGGAGGGAGCCATCAGTGCTGTCAGTGGGGGAAAGAGAGGCATCATTATCTTCAATGATGTTTCTTTATAAGGCAAGTTCGAAATAACGGAAAAGTGCGTTCAAAAAAATGTGCGTTCAAAAAAATAAAAAAAAATGGGCGGGAAAAAAGGTCCCGCCCAAAAAAGCGGTTTTCGAGCGGCCGTGTGACCGGAGGGACGCGCGAGAAAGACGGATTGGAAGCAGGAATGTGAACGAAGAGGAAAAAATCGCGGATTGGAGGCAAACGGAAGATATCCGATAAACATGCAGGTAATGGGTGAATGTGGATTTGGCCATTTTCTTGTGGTTTCTGATCACCACTCTGCCATTCTCAACAAAGAGCTCCCTCTCCTGGGGGCCTAGAGAAGATGTTTTGTGCAGGTTACCAAAATCATTGGAAGTTGCTGCTCTATTTATGCACGCTGGGAAAGAGGGGAGGGGATGCCATGCACTGCCTTACCTTTCAGAATGAGCTCCACGGGATCACTTGGCTCTGACCAGACAAACGGGGTGCCTTTGTGGTGATACTGGCAGATGTAGCTTCCAGCATCCTCCATCCTCACCTGAAGGAAACGAAAGTTGGCTTTGGCTGCAGCTGGTGCTATGACCTGTGCTACTTCTCCGGTCTTTGCCTTACGGAGGAAGAAATTCAGATCATCTCCCCGGCTCTGGCATTCAAGAGTGACGTTTGAGTGCACAGCATTCAAGTGCCTCGGTTTCACCTTGATGGACGGTTTGAGGATCCTGGGATCTAAGGGTTAGAAATATGCCGTGAAACCCAGGAGGCCACAGAGCTCATCATGATTCAACTCATGCATCCTGCTGAACACAACCACAAAATAACCTTTTAAACTGGAATGCCTCACTTGCAAATGTTTCTAATGATGTTGGGGTGACCTAGGAAGTGAGATCAATCCTCTTTTCACACTCAGGTATGGCTCTGGGTGTAGTTTCTCTTTGGATGAGAGACAGCACAAGAGATATAGCCAGTCTTTTTAATATTTATTTTATTAACAAACATACTAGCAGAGCCTGTGGTGCTAAGCAGGCACTCAGCAGCAGGTATGCTACCCCATATCAGGTATCCAAAGAACACTCGGTTTTGTACCCAGTAACCATCACACGGGAGTAGGGGGTTCTCCTCAATTCTTGCCTGTGCAGCACCAGATTAAGACCAGGACTGTGATGCATGCAGAGAAGGGTCTTTCAGATTTTCCCCAACACTATTTTACCAATCTCAAACTGTGATATTAGGGTAAAACCACGTTTCCTGGGATATTCTTGAGATTCCCCAAGAGGCCAGTTGCTCCACCTTCAGTCTACTCACAGGTATCTCTGTCCCTCTCTTCTTTTTCAAGATCTGATCCACACATAACAGAATACACAGGTTGGGTTTGAGGCTCCTACTCTGAATCCTGTGTAAGAGTCAAGCATGAGTTGCAGGTTCCCCTCAGTTCCTGCTTGTGCACAATTCCTAATTTGGGCCGTTTCCAGATGGCTTACCTTCACCCGGGACGTCGCACCTCGTTGCGGGGAAAATGCGAAATATCGCGTTTCCTCGCGTGAGTTTTGTTTTTTTTTTTGAAAAATTTTTTATTGGGTTAGAACATTATTTTTACATTTACATTCAATTTTCCCCAATTTTTTCATCTCTAACCCCCTCCCTTTCCCCCCCTTTTTGTTGACTTCCAACAGCTTTCCCACCCTTTGTCCCCTTTCCCTTATTTTTATTAGCTTCCTCTATCTAAAACAGATATATATTCTCCATTATTCTAAGCAGTACATCCTTAACTATTTTTAACATTGTATGCCCAAACTGTAAGTCTTTGTTTCCATCTTAGATAAACAATTTATCCCATTTTTCAATTTCAAATATTTCTATATATCATAAACCATATAGATCATACATTCATTTATATCAAACAATTTGACTTATTCTCTATATATTACTCATTCTATCTTTTTGTAATAATAATTCTATATATCTCTCATCACGTAGTCAATCAATTTGACCCGTCTATATCTTCAGACATTCAGTTTGGTACAAAACTTACCAAAAAAAAAGAAAATATTGTTAGTTAATCAATCCTTATATTTAATCCTTATAGTTAATTATTTTCTCTATATTCTGTTTATTAACCTATATATATCTATATATATATCAATCTATTAATTTGACTGCTTATTAATTCACATTTATCTCTTCTCCCCCCGGTAAAGTCTCCCCCCTCTACTTCAGTGCTTCAGTAGTTCTCAAACTGCCACAGTTTTCCTCCCACCTCCCATTTCTTCTCCAGGTATTGTTTCAGCTTCTCCCAGTCTGTGTTGAACTGCCCTGAGTCCAGATCTCTCAGCTTTCTTGTCATCTTATCCATTTCAGCCATATACAGCAATTTGTAAATCCAATCTTCAATAGTTGGCACTTCTTGTACTTTCCATTTTTGCGCATACAGAAGTCTAGCTGCTGCTGTCATATAAAATATCAACGTCCTGTATTGGGCTGGAATTCCCTCCATTCCCAAGTTCAGTAGCAGGAGTTCTGGGTTCTTATTGATTTGAAATTGTAAAATTTCACTCATTTCTCTTATTATTTCCCCCCAGTACTGCCTAGCTACCTCACACGACCACCACATATGATAGAGGGAGCCCTCATGCTTCTTACATTTCCAGCATTTATTAGATGTATTCAAATTCCCTAGCGCAATCTTCTTTGGTGTCATGTACCAACGATAGATCATTTTGTAGATGTTCTCTTTGATATTAGTACATGTCGTTGTCTTCATTGTAGTTTTCCACAAGTATTCCCATGCCTCCATTGTTATTTCTTTATTAAAGTTTATAGCCCATTTCACCATTTGTATTTTAACTATCTCATCCTCGGTATACCATTTCAACAGTACTTGGTATACCTTGGATATTCTTTTCTTATCTTCTTTAAGAAGGGTCTGCTCTAGTTCCGAATTCTCTATTCGTATGCCTCCCTTTACAGAGTCCGAATTATATAAGTCTCTGATCTGTCTATACTGGAACCAGTCGTAATTAGGTGATAGTTCCTCTTGTGTCTTTATTCTGAGTTTAGATGCTTCAGTTTTAGTGATTTCTTTGTACGTTAAACATTGTTGTTTATTATCAACAGCTCTCGGGTCTATCACCTCATACGGAACCACCCACAAAGGAGTTCCTTCTTGTAAATAAATTCTGTACTTCTTCCAGATTATGTATAGACTTCTCCGAACAAAGTGATGCAGGAACATCGAGTTGACCTTTACTTTGTCATGCCATAAGTATGCGTGCCATCCAAATATTTTTTTATATCCCTCTAGGGCTAGTAGTTTCTTGTTCTTTAATGTCATCCATTCTTTCAACCAAACTAGGCAGATTGCATCATGATAAAGTCTCAGATTGGGCAGTTGCATTCCGCCTCTTTCCTTTGCATCTTGTAAAACTTTCACTTTCACTCGAGGCTTCTTGCCTGCCCAAACAAAATCTGATATTTTCCTCTGCCATTTTTCAAATTGTTTAGAGTCTCTGATGATTGGTATTGTCTGTAGCAAAAACATTACTCTTGGTAACACATTCATCTTAACTGCTGCAATCCTGCCCAACCATGACAAATTCAGTCTATTCCATTTAATCAAGTCTCTCTCTATCTGAGTCCATAGTTTTTCATAATTGTTTTTGAATAGATCTATGTTCTTTGCAGTTAATTCGACTCCCAAATATTTCACTTTACTTGTTACTTCACAATCCGTTGTTTCCATTAACAATTGTTGTTTCTGCTTAGTCATGTTTTTGCATAGTATCTTTGACTTCTTTTTGTTAATGAAGAAACCTGCCAAGTCTCCAAACTCCTTGATCTTATCTATCACTCTTGGCATGTTCTCCAATGGGTCCTCTACAATTAACATTATGTCATCCGCAAATGCTCTGACCTTATATGAATAGTCCTTTATTTTTATTCCACGAATTTCCTCATCTTGACGTATTTGTATCATCAGAATCTCCAATACTAGAATGAACAACAATGGAGATAACGGGCAACCTTGTCTTGTTCCTTTACTTATCGTCAATTTCTTGGTCAATTCATCATTCACCACGATTGCTGCAGTCTGGTCTCTGTAAATTTCCTTAATTGCTCTGATGAATCTTTCTCCCAGTTGTAGCTTTTCCATAGTGGCAAACATAAAATCCCAGTTTAGATTGTCAAACGCTTTTTCAGCGTCTACAAAGAAGAAACCAACCTCTTTGTCACAACGCTTGTCATAATATTCAATAGCATTAATCACTGTCCTTAAATTGTCTCTTATTTGTCTGTCTGGCAAAAAGCCTGCTTGTTCCTCCTCTATGACTTCCGAGAGCCACCCCTTCAATCTCTCCGCCAATATCTTCGCAAAAATTTTATAGTCATTATTGAGTAGCGATATAGGTCTATAATTTTTCACATTAGTCAGGTCTTGGCCCTCTTTTGGGATCAATGATATGTTCGCTTCACTCCAAGTGTCTGGAATCCTTTGATCCCTTAAAACCCCATTCATCACCTCTTTTAGGAATGGTGCCAGTTCATTAGCCATTGTCTTATAAAATTTAGCCGTAAGTCCATCTGGCCCTGGCGCCTTTCCTAGATTTGCAGATTGTATTGCCTTACTTATTTCCTCGTCAGTTACTTCGCTGTTCAACTTATTTCTCCAAGCTTCCGAGATTTCTGGAAGTTTGGTTTTCTCCAAATATAACGCTATTGATTCTTTGTTTACTTCTTTTTTATTGTACAGCTTAGCGTAGAATTTATAAAAGGCTCTACTAATGGTAGTCTGCTCCAAATACGTTTTGTTGTCTTCACAAATTTTGTTTATTATTTTCTTTTCCCTTTTCTTCTTCAATTGCCATGCCAGGTACTTTCCAGGTTTATTAGCACCCTCAAACACTTTTTGATTCAGTCTTTTAAGATTCCACTCCAATTCTTTATTGCTCATTGCTGTTAACTGTTCTTGAAGTATTTTAATTTCCTGGTATACCTTCTTTTTCCCTGGTCTCTTTTTTAGCTGTATTTCTTTGGCTTTTATTTTCTCCTCAATCTCTTGTCTTTTCTCCTCTTTCTTCTTTCTTGCTCTACCATTTAAGTCCATTAGTATGCCCCTTACAACCGCCTTGTAAGCATCCCAAACTTTATTGGTTGGTACTTCTTTATTCACGTTACATTGTATAAAAAACTTTGTCTCTCTTCTCAATATTTCCATATTCTCTCTTTCCTGTAACAAGTCCTCATTTATTCTCCATGCTTTCCTTTTTCTCCTTTTTCCAAATTTCCACATAATTGGGTTGTGATCTGAGCCTACCATCGGCATTATTTCTACCTCCTTAGTCCATAACGCTAAGTCTTTTGAGGCCCAGATCATATCAATTCTTGATAATGTAAAATGCCTTGCAGAATAGAAAGTAAACTGTCTACTTTTAGGATATTCTCTCCTCCATACATCTTCGAGAGTCTCTTGTTGAATCAAGTCAAAGAAAAGCTTTGGCAATAGTCCTCTTTTCTTTTGTGCCGTTGTAGTCTTTTTGTCTAGTTCCAAGTCTGTCACTCCATTGAAGTCTCCAGCAAGAATTATCTGGTCATATGTAAGATCGTCTAAATGCTTCCTTAAATCCTCAAAGAAGCTTTCTTTTGCACCATTAGGTGCATAAAGTCCGACTACCAACACTCTCTTTAAATTCCAAATGCATTCCACTGCTACAAATCTAGCTTCCACATCTCTCATAACAAGTTTTGGCTGTAGCTCCTCTTTTATGTACAACACCACTCCTCTTTTTTTCTTGTTGGAGGCCGCTGCAAATTCTTTGCCCAATTTTCCAGATTTTAAATATTTTACATCCTGTTTTCTAATATGGGTCTCTTGCAAACAAACAATATCACATTTTTGTTTTAGTAGCCAGTGAAAAATATTTTTCCTCTTATTCGGTGAGTTTAGTCCATTTACATTCCAAGATAATACTTTACACTCCATATTCATATTCATATTCATAGTCTTGATGGTAAGTCTTTTTCATTGTCCTTAATAAATCGCTCCATCTCTCGCTCAGATCTGATGCGTTTTTTTGCCCCTCCAAACTCAAAGGACACTCCTTCGGGTAACTCCCATCTATACCTGATTTTCATGTCCTTCAAAGTCTGAATTAGCACTTTATATTTTTTCCGGTCCAATAACACTGATCTGGGCAATTCCTTCATTATAATAATCGTCTTGCCATCAATCTCCAATGGATCTTGAAACTGTTTTGTCACAATCCTCTCTTTCATATTTCGTGTTGTAAACTGCACAATCACATCTCTTGGTAATTTCCTCTGGGTTGCAATTCTCGAATTCACACGGTATGCCACATCTAGGATAGCCACAACTTCCTCCTCCTCTTTCCCCAGGTATTCAGCCAACACCTCAGTCATCTGTTCTTGCGCTGACTTCCCTTCCACTTCTGGCAAGCCGCGAAAACGTAGCTGCTTCTCCATATATTTAGTTTCTGCAACTGACATTCTCCCCTTCACCAATCTCATCTCTGTTTGTTGCGTGTCTGCTAAATTCTCCATCGCGTCTTCTACTGTTTTAACTCTCTGCTGCGTTCCTTGTAATTCACTTCGTATTGTTTCCATGCCTTTTTTCACTTCTGACAGCTCCGATTTTACTGTCTGTGTAACCTCTTTGACCTCTTTTATCAGCTCCAATTTCGTGTCCTTAAGTTCTTTAATCATATCTAAAAGTTTTTTATCCAAGTTTTTATCCAGGTTTTCTATTGCCGATTGCCACTCTTTTTTTGACATCGTGGGGCTTGCTTTAGCTCGCTCCCACGAATCCGCTCTCTTCCTTAACTCCGTGGCGTAAAATTTAACGTTTTTCTGTTTTAAATGTCCCAATCTTCTTTTAAAAATTAAATTTTAAAGAGTCCAAAATGTCGGGCGTCTTTTCTCTATGGTTTCTCTATGATTTTGTAATCCAAGATGGCCTACTTCCTCTTCCGCTGAAGCCGCGACCCTTCCCCTTTCAAAAATGGCGATTCCCTACTTCCTGCCCTCCAGCAAGGGCCGCTTCTCTCCAGCCACTCTATTGTTATTACGCACTTCCTGTCTCCCGTCTTCCCACAGCAGATCTCGCGATGGTGTCTTTTTCTCACAGCTCCAAAGCCACAGGTATTCAAAACAATAGTCCAATTTCTTTAATAACTTCTTTAAGCTTAGTCTCTTTTCAAATACAATTCCTGCCGAGTCTTCCCCTCCTTTTCACTAGTCTGTTGCAGTTTAAAAATCTACTTTTTTCCTTCTCTGTTTTTATCAATCTGTCCCGTATCGGAAGATAGTGATCTTTACCTTCTCTTCACTTTTCTCGGGTTGTAATCGCTGTTTCGATTTTAAGTTCTCCTCTCAGCTTCTTCCCCCAATCGAAGCTTGGGTATGTAGGTCTTATGCCAGCCGAATTGGCCCCAAAACTGCCGCAGAGATTATAGCCGACCCGTCACAAGGTGGGACCTCAAGGATCGGGAGGGGACCCGTTGTGTAGAGCCCCCCCTCGTCCGAGATCTAGCTCACCCTAGGGTCTTGAGCGTTCTTTGCCTGCTCCCCGCCTGAGAGCAGTCGGCCGCGGGCTATTTTCACCCCACCGGCCGGTTAAAACGGCAGTCCGGTCAGCTCCGCAAGTGGAGCTGCGTTAGACCTCCATGAATCCCAAACCGGAAGTCTCTCCTCGCGCGAGTTTTGCGCGACGTAGCACAAAACTCGCGCGAGGAAATGCGATATTTCGCATTTTCCCCGCAATGAGGCGCAACATCCCGGGTGAAGGTAAGCCATCTGGGCCGTTGTCACACGGGCATCTCTTCCGTTAAATTTACAGCATATAGTGTCCTACCTGTTATCGGCACAGTAACGTTTCTTTGGGTCACCTAATGGCTCTTCGCGCCACCAGCTGTCCACACCGAAGCACTCTGTTCTGTTCTCTCTAACCGCGCAGAAGCAGCTCCTCCCCCTTTTTAAAAAAATTATTCTGGCGTTTAATTCCGCTATAACGGAATAACAGCATATAAACATTCCGTTAGAGCAAAACATTACGACCCTTTTGTTTTTCCAACTTTGAAATTATATAAATAGCCCTTTGCCCGCAGAAAACTCCCTGTCTGACGTGATCCCCATCGCTGAAGACTCTGCCATGGCGATTGAGTCATTTTTACTTCAGCAGAAAGTTTGCATTGTGTTATGTCGTTATGGCGTTATAAGGACATAATAAAATAAAAAAGGGGAGTCGCAGGAAGAAATGGATTCTGGGATTGAAGGGAGGGCATAGGACGTTGCGAGGTGAAATACATCGATGTGAGGCATTCACACTGAGGCACAAAATAGCGCGACTATCAAGCACAAAGCAGAAGAGAGAAAATCGCGACAGTGTTGGAATAAGGTGGGTGTTTGCCAGGAAATAGCGCCATTTTAGTGCTAAAAAAAAGCCCATGTGACGACGGCCCTGGAAACGGCCTTGGATGGCTACTGTGATGTGAATGGAGAAGAGGCTTTTGACTTCACAACCATGCCTGAAACAGGTTTTTTTGGGGTGGAGGCATGAATTTGGCTTGTTGAGTAATTCCTCTCACTTCTGCCTCCTTCCCTTAACTGGGGTGAAGTCACCTTCTCCAAACTCTGATAGGTAAATCATTCAGACTCACAGATCAATTAGATGAGATGTGAGGGGCCCTTGATGGGATCTCCCAGTGTTGCTGATTTTTGTTAAAAGCATCAGTGCGGAGTTTTGATTCCAATCGCGGCTGCAGTGCTTGGGCAAGGGGAGTTAACCCTTCGTCTCCCAGCAGCCTGTGCTTTTCATTTTTTTTCTTACCAGGAGTTCTGGCAGATCAGGGTGGCCAGTTACTCTCCGGAAGCAGTGCAGGGGAAATAGCAAAAACCAACCCTGACTCAGCACTTGAACTTCAATCCAAATCTCCTCCAACCTCCTCTAACTAAAATCAAAGACAGAGGGAGATTTGAATGCTGATATCATTGGCCTGGTTGAGTCCTCAGACTACCCACACCAGGACCCCATCTCCTCATCATTACCTCTCATGATGAAACACCAGCACTCAGGGCAATGAGCCCAACAAACAAACATAGTCAGGCAATATGTTTTGGCCCAGGTAACTTTTTGATTTGGTTTAAAGATGTGAAAAATGCATAAGCTGCTTCAACATCATTCATAAAAATAGGATATAAGGACTGAGTCTAATTCTCACCTGTTATGTTGATGTATGCCTCATCACTCTTATCTGAACACATAGGTTCAGAGCCAGCTCTGAAGCAGTATAAACACTGGTAGATCCCTGCATCTGATGTTTTGACGCTGGAAATGATAAATTCAGCCTCATAACCCATTGTCTTTTGGTGAGACAAAGCAGATAAAGATGGGTTGCTTTTGAGTAGCGAGAAATTTGCACCGGGGTGGTCTGCCTCGCCGCAGTGGACTCTGACTTCCCCCCCCAGAGTGACATCTTCTGGGCTCACAGAGATTGAAGGCTTGGAATAATGTTGTCCTGGATAAGAAAGGGAACAAGATCTGAATTTGGAAGAAGGAATATCTGCGGCTGAGACATTGTACATTGGGAGACTTTTGCATGCTCTGGGGAAGTACATAAGACTCAGATCACAGTGATAATTTCTACAGGATCATGATTCATCTCTTTGTTTAAGACAATTAGCAAACAAAGCATATATTAATTAGCTTACTACTCATTTATTTGGAAAAAACATTGCTGACTAGAGATTTACAAAGTGATCCCAAGAACATTTTCCTAGGAGTAAGCCTCGTTTGAAAAGACCTGAGTAGGATTCTAAGTGTCCCTGCTTAGAACTGCTTTCTTAAGCGGACAGAGAAGCAAAATTTCTGGAAACTTTGAAGTCATGGGAAGAAAAAAGTGTGGGTTTTTTAATTCTCTAAGTAAGTTTTGTGGGGGTGGAGCTATATAAAGGGGAAACAGAATAATAAAAAATACATTTACTTATAAGATCTGAACTTTACTATTCTAAGGACAGAACATGCTATATGATGAACTTAGTTAATGCATAGCATTTCATTGTTAAGTATTTCAAGAAATTCAACAGGATAAGTTCCTTAGTTTTAATCAATGATTGCAACAATAGTAAGAGAGAGGGAGACTGAGAGCACACTGTAAGCTGTTCTAAACTGCCTGAGCAAATGTTTTTTCTGAGTTGGAACAATGGAGAAAAAAATTAAAAATAGAGCCATCAACACTGTAGTCACAAAGATGACTAGTAAATCTGGACATTGCACTAATTTTTATAAGAACATTGAACTCCTAATGTAAATATCTGTAAACATCACAGTAACTGTGGTCAAGAAGAACAACCACACGGAACACATAGCATGTCCATTAATATTTGCACATCCACAGGATTGGGTTGAGCTTCATGCCTTTCTGAATTCTACAGCAGCATGTAAATTCTAGTCGTTGTAAAATCCAGTTGATTTGTATCGTCTATATTATCAGGGAGGAGAGTCCTTGGAGGAAGAAGTAGAGGGAAACTTAAGATTCTAAGAAACTCCTGGTAGTTTTGACTACAGTAAATAGGTGGCATCCAGCTATCTTTTCCATCAGTTTTGCTCAATTTGTCCCATGTGGCTGAGATTTCATGATCTCTAGTGTAGCTTTTTGGTGACCAAAGGGGGAAGCCCTTCTCCTTTTTCACTGGCAGAAAAGCTGATTGGATCCAACCCAATGGCGTCACATCCAGAAAAAAAAATGTTCCCTCATCCCCCATTTATCCATTTTTTTCTGCGTCTTTACATCTCCGGACTACAGAGATCAATGTTCCTGGACAAAATGGCTGCTTTGGAGGGTGGACTTTATGGCATTGTACCCTGCTGAGCTCCCTCCCCTTCCTAAACCATACCTTCCTCAGGCTCCACCCCCAAACCTCCAGGAATTTCCCAGTCTAGAGTTGGCAACCATACTTAAACTAGCTCTTTGCATGGTCAATGAGGAGGGAAGCCCATTTGTCCTGGGTCTTGCTCAAAAGGGGTTTCAGGTTAAGATTGCCAGGTCCCCCCTATACACTCCTGGTGAGGGGGAGGGGAACCGGTATTCACCTTGTGCCTTCTGTGTGTTTATTTTATTTATTTTATTTATTTTTTCAATTTATATACCGCCCATCCCCAGGGGCTCTGGGCAGTGAACAGTTAAAAATCGATAAAAACAAAAACTAAAATCAACATACAAATAATAAAACAAATTAACAAGGTGCAGTGGTGGGGAGAACCCTCCCCCACCCCAAAGGTGGGAGGCCGATATGGCACCGCCCCCTTCAATCAACGGACGCCTGGTGGAACAGCTCTGTCTTACAGGCCCGGCGGAACGATAATATGTCCCGCTGGGCCCGGGTTTCCATTGACAGAGCGTTCCACCAGGCTGGGGCCAGGACTGAAAAGGCCCTGGCCCTGGTTGAAGCGAGGCGGGCTTCCTTAGGGCCGGGGACCACAAGTAAATATTTATTCGCTGATCGCAGCGATCTCCGGGGAACGTACAGGGAGAGGCGGTCCCGAAGATATGCCGGTCCCAACCCACTCAGGGCTTTACAGTAAGAACCAACACTTTGAACCTGATTCGGAATTCAACCGGAAGCCAGTGCAGCTGGTGCAGGACAGGTGTGATGTGTGACTGGTAAGGTATACCAGTCAGGACCCGTGCCACCGCATTCTGGACCAGTTGTAGTTTCCGGATCAGGCCCAGGGGTAGCCCAGCGTAGAGTGAGTTACAGTAATCTAGTCTGGAGGTGACCGTTGCATGGATCACTGTAGCCAGGTCCTGGGGCGTCAGGTAGGGGGCAAGTTGCCTGATCTGACGAAGATGGAAAAATGCAGACTTGGCAACCGCCGTGACCTGGGCCTCCATCAATAGGGAGGCATCCAGGAGCACACCCAGACTCTTTACCACTGGCAAAGTTGCCAGTGGTGTCCCATCCAGGGCAGGGAGCTGGATCCCAACATCTGGCAGCCCCCGTCCCAGCTGCAGGACCTCCGTCTTCACTGGGTTCAATATCAGCCTGCTCTGTTTCAACCATGCCGTCACAGCCTCCAAAGCTCTGGCCAGATTGTCTGGGGCCGTGTCTGGCCGGCCGTCCATCAACAGAAAAAGTTGGGTGTCATCCGCGTATTGATGACAACCCAGCCCAAACCTCCGCACCAACTGGGTGAGGGGGCGCATTCTCACAGAAAGCTCATACATGCTCCAGTGTCTGCATGATGACATCACTTCCAGGAAGTGATGTCGCACCCCGCTAGGAACACTCCAAGTGCACACTTTCCTGGGTTGCCTGCCAGTGGTAGGTGATCTTGCGGGGGGGGGGGCTTGCCAGCGATCGGTGGGCAATGGGAAAAACCCCTGGGTGATTGCCTGCTACCAGCAGGCAATTGGGAAGCCTACTTCAGATTTGGTCACTTTTTTTTGCATTTGATAAATTTCACAGCTTGTTTTTACGTTCATTCTGTATCATCATCTCTTCATATTTATTAGAGCTGGGGGCCTCAAAACCTGGAAGTAGCTCAGGGCTTTTTGGAGGATTCTGAAAGGGCTTGGCCCTTTCTCTTTGTTTCATTTCCTGACTCAATGACTCGGTAAAACCCGTGCTCTGAGTAGCAATTAGCAGGTGGACCTTTTCACAGCCCAGAGCTAAATATTATTCTGTTCTAACTACTGAAGATGCTGCTGCAATTAAAAGCCAGTTGAAAAGATGGCCAACTTTCCAAACCAGCATTAGCCAACCCCCCTCATGCAAAGTTGTACTTAGTTTGGCATTACAGCCTCTCTGTTTGGCACAAGAAACCACAGCCCAGCAGGTAGGGTTGCCAGCTCCAAGTTGGGAAATTCCTGGAGATCTGGGGGGTGAAACCTGGAGAAACCTGGAGAAAGTGGAGTTTGTAGAGGGAAAGGACCTTGGCATGGCATAATTCCATAAAGTCCACCCCTCCCCCCAAAGTAGCTATTTTCTCCAGGTGAACAGATCTCTGTGGCCTGGAGACCAGTTGTAATTCCGCGAGATCTCCAGCCACTACCTGGAGGCTGGAGGCTGCAGGACAGCTGACGTCAGAAGCTAACGCTCATCCTCACTGGAGGACTGCTCTGGATTTACACTGGGAAAACCTGAGTTGCACATAAAGTGGGCTCGTAATATTAAGGTAGAACTTGTAATAGTTGCATAGAACGAGGATAGTTTGTTAGGTCAGGAGTCAGAAAAGCAGATCTGAGTGACTGGCATTCTGCCCCCACCTATCATGCCACCCCCCTTATTAATCTCCTTTTGTCCGCTGCTACTTACTTGTATTACCTCTCACCATCCACCTCTGCTCAGCCGTCCACCATCCTGGAAAGCAGATGATCCCATTAATGTCAAAAGGTTTGAACAACTGGACCCAATCTTGTATCTCTGATCCTCCCACCATGCCATTGCACACCATACGGTCCCATTTCCTTTCCCTCTGGAATACCCACCGACAAAGAGGAGGCTAAAAGGGGCTCTCATGGTGAGGTGTCCCAGGGGCAGCAGGGTGGTGGTGTTTCCTCCTCACGCTGTTGTCCCCACAATGAGGATCTCAGCTGAAGGCTCCAGCTTCTCAAATGCAACTGTGCTTTGCGACAGATGTCTCGTATAATTTCTCTGTGATCCAACAGCGCAGCTCACCACAGTTGATACCCTCCACTGCCTGATAAAGTCACATCCGCATTCAGGTCACAGTCATACACAGCAAAACCAGAGGAAGTGAACAGTTCTCAAAATGATGCAAGGATTCAGCTTGGATCAGATTCTGTGTTTTCTTATGACTAGAAGCCAAGCTAGAAGTGACAAATTACACTTGAATGGCAAGTGAACAGACTCGCGTGTATTCCCCCTGTTCACTTGCGCTCCACTTGCGCTCCACTCAATCACGTAGGGCCAAGCTACAAGTGACGAATGACACTTGAACGGCAAGTGTATTTCTCCCTGTTCGCTTGCCCTCCACTCAATCCACTTGCCGTTCAAGTGTCATTTGTCACTTGTAGCTTGGCCCGTAGTGAACAGGGAGGAATACGTGTGTCTGTTCACTTGCCACTCAAGTGTAATTCCTCACTGCTAGCTTGGCCCTAAGATTCCTTATCATACGTATCATAAATTTGAATACATCTGTACCACCATTCAACTAAATTTCAGACCATGTGAATTCTTAGTCCATGTGTCAATTTTCCATGTAGATAATTTTGATCTCGCAGTGCATCAAAATAAAGTTATTCACCCTTAAATATGTAGTTCATCTTTCTTCCAAATTTTTTTTTCTCCAGTGCACTGCAAGACACTAAACTCCCAACGTGCTTGAAGGGGTCGTGTGGAAAATTGTCTTTCCAGAAAAAGTCCAATTGCCTGCGGGTAGACGCCTTACACACTTCTTTGCTCGTAAATGAGAAGAACACATGGGAGAGGGGGCCTGGCCGGTCTCCCCTCCCTCTGCCCAACAAGCCGCTTGCAAGAGTCGCTCAGCTTGTTTCACACCGTTTCCTCAGGGGCATTTATGTCTCGTTCTTCTATCTATAAACCCAACAGCAAATCACAAAATCTCAGGTGCTTCTCTCAGTGCACTCACATGCGGTCTGTGCCAATTGGAGCAATGACCACAGATATCATGCCTATGTGTCTGGAGTGTGTGTGTGTGAGAGAGAGAGAGAGAGAGAGAGAAAATGTCATAACCCAGAGTTAGCAACTCTATTTGACCTAGCTCTTTACATGGTCAATGATGGGGGAAGGCTGTCTGGCCTAGGCCTCAAGCTCAAAGGCGGGGTTCACATCTAAAGACTTAGTTTAAAAAAAAAAAACACCTGATAAGGTTCACAGCTTGTTTTCATGCTCATCCCATGTATTCAATTTTTAATTTATTTTAACAGCCAGGGCCTCAAAAACTGGAAGTGTATGGTCCCCTGTGAGGGCCCAGCCCTTTCTCCCTGTTTCACTTCCTAGCACAATGACTTTGGCAAAAGTGTACAGTTGCCAACTCACCAGTATAAAAAAAGACTGCTGGGATCTGAATAGGAATTAGCAGGTGGGCCTTTCCACAGCACAGAGCTCAGTGTTATCCCATACTATTGCAGATGAAGCTGCAGTTAAAAGCCGCTTGAAAAGCTGACCAGAACTCACCAGGCCCCTCATGCTAGGTTATACTTGGGGTGCATCCTCAATGCAGGAGAGGACTAGGCTGGATTTCCACTGGGGAAACAGATAAGGTAGCGCTCCTGAACTTGTAATAGTTGTATGTAGAACAGGGATAGATTTTTACATCTAACATGCAGGAGTCAGAAAAGCAACCTTACCAAACCAGCACTAGCCAGCCCCTCGTGCTAGGACATACCTAGCTTGGTATGACAATTTCTCAGTTTGGCACCACCATCAGCACAAGAAACCTCAGCCCTGTAGGAGAGATGAGGTCAGAGTCTGACCGTCAGATGCTAATGCTCTTCCTCGTTGGCGGACTGCTGTGGATTTACACTGGAGAAACTGAGTTGCACACAAGGAGGGCTCGCAATATTATGGTGGAACTTGTAAAAGTTGCATAGAAGAGGGATAGTTTTTTAGGTCAGGAGTCAAAAAAGCAGATTTGAGTGACGGGCATTCTGCCTAACCTATCCTCCCCCCACATATTAATCTCCCTTTGTCTGCTTCTACTCACCTGTCACCATGCTCCTCTGTCCAGCCATCCACCACCCTGAAAAGGAGAGGATTCCATTAATGTCAATAGGTTTGATCAACGGCGCCTGATCCTGCGTCTCTGATCCTTCCACCATGCCATTGCACACCGGAAGGTCCCACTTCCCTTCCCTCTGGAATACCAACCGAGAAAGAGGAGGCTAAAGGGGACCGTCATGCTGAGGGGCTCCAGAGGCAGCAGGGTGGTGTTTCCTTCTCACGCTGTTATCCCCATAATGAGGATCTCAGCTGAGGGCTGCAGTTCCTCAAATGCAACTGTGCTTCGTGACAGATGCCACAGTCAGTTTCTCTGATCTATCAGCACAGCTCACAGTTGATAGCCTCCACTTCCTGATAAAATCACACCCACTTTCAGGCATGTGTAATCCTGGTGCCACTGGGGGTAAAAAGCATAGTTATTCTGTATAACAGAAGAAAGCAGAATCTGCCGAGAGTGATTGGAGGGCCTGAAGTAGCAGGTTGCTCACCTCGGGAGGACTCCAGCTTGTCTATAAAATAGTATATCAATATTTTAGCTAATACAAGAAACCCTTGAAAAGAAAGAGGACAGAGAGCAGGACTGCAAGTCCATTCAGCTCTATGGGACTGATTTGATTAAAATGAAAGGAGACTGTGAGACCCCTGTTCTTCTTGGGCACAATCAGTCTCTGAACTGTTTCATGTCAATTATTGTTTTATATACTTTGTCATTTAAGTCTTACGTATTGTTTGAACAGATCATTATGCTGACCAGTAGAGGGTGCTGCAGGGAAGGATGGTGGCAGGGGACAGCCCTTTCTCGTCAGATCTCAGAGCCAAGCTAAAAGTGACGCCGCTGTACACAGGTTGGACGCTTGTCAGCTTCCCTCAAGTTTTGATGGGAAACGTAGGCATCCTGGTCCTGCAGCTGTAATGGAGAGCCAAGCTGTAAAACCAGGACGCCTACATTTCCCATCAAAACTTGAGGGAAGCTGACAAGTGTCCAACCTGTGTCAGGCGTCACGTGTAGCTTGGCTCTCAGAAGCTAAGCAGGGTCAGTAATTGGATGAGCAATCACCAAGGAAGACTCTGCAGGGGAAGGAAATGGCAAACCACCTCTCCCATTGTATGTACATTAAATTGGTTCAAACCATTCGTTGTGGATCAGACTGAAAGGATTGTGATTGGAGCCAGTTATCAGTGGAGGACATATCCTGTGTTCTTCCATAGGGCACAATCCCGTCTCCCATGCTTTTCAATCTTTATATAAAGCCCTTAGGACAAATCACGTGTAGTTTGGGGCCAGTTGCTATCAATATGCTGATGTTACTCAACTCTATATATCTTTATCCAGATCTCCTGGTTATGCAGTAGAGGTCCTGAATTGCTGCCTGGCTGCTGTGGTTAATTGGCTAGGTAAAGGTAAAGGTAGTCCCCTGTGCAAGCACTGAGTCGTTACTGACCCATGGGGGGACGTCACAGAGTTCTGTTACGGGATGGTTTGCCATTGCCTTCCCCAGTCATAATTGGCTAAGAGTGAACAAATTGAAATTAAACCCTGAAAAAATTGAAGTAATGCTGGTTGGCAAGGCAGAGATCTGGAAGGACATTGTGTTTCCCCACTTCTAATAGTGTTCGGTTAACCTTTGCTAAGTTAATATTCTTGGGATTATACTGGATCCAGCATTACTGCTTACTATCTTCTGTCTCAGTCTAGTCCAGAAGATGACCCCCTACTTTGATGAGGCTGATATGGCCACCTGGGTCTATGTTACAGTAATACTGAGACTAGACTATTATAATGCCACAGCTATGATCAGGAGCTAGTCAGCGCATGCATATTATTCTCAGACACTCCATGTAGTGTTCAGCAAGGCAGGTGGCTGGAACAGTTTCTACTGACATATGCTTTTTGACCTCTTTGCATAGGATGGGTTTGCCAACATCACCAGAGTTCTCTCCTCCTTTCCCAGCTGAGCAAAATGCGAATCCGATAGCATATTAATGACCAAAACATTTCCAGGGTATAGGCCTTCATGAAGCAAAGCTCAGTTCGTCAGATTAAAAAAAACTGACGAAGCAAGCTTTGACTCAATACATTGGAAAATTTTGTTATTGGAACTTTTTTTCTGCTACTACAGACTGTGTACGAGACACCTTACACGAAAATGCTCTCAAGTGTAGGGAAATGCAATGCTAACCAGGAAGTGTAGTTTAAAATGACAGAGCCAAAGTTCTCATGTAAGACATCTTACATGAGAATGCTCAAGTGTAGGAAGATGCAATGCTAGCCAGAAATCACAGTCAATTTCACCACTCTACAGAGCCAGCAGGGTTTGTTAATTTCCTCTTTGCCTCCAGAAGGGGAGGTGAAATTGAAAGAGCCTTCCAGAGGCTAAGAGGAAATTAACAAACCTTCTGAGGAGTGATCTTTGCTGGCTCTGTAGAGCGGTGAAATTGACTGTGATTTCTGGCTAGCATTGCATCTTCCTACACTTGAGCGTTCTCATGTAAGATGTCTCATGTAGAGAGACTCTGAGCTATCCATCTGAAACTATTTTCCAAGCTGAGTTACAGAAGAGGCTATCTTGCTGAAGATGGGTTTCATAGGATTAGGTATTCCTGCACCGGCAAGGGAAACCAAAGCTTGGAAAAGAAACAACCAACTAGGAGTTTCACTATTGCCTTTATTAGTGTCAGTGGGGGCGAACTGTCATTTAAATGTGATACTGATGCCACAACAATCTGATACCATGGTGTCTCGGGGAGAACCAGCACATCCCAGGTGATAGGTGACATCTGGAAGCTAGTCCAAAGATCTTTGTGTAGGATCGGTTCCTCATAGGAGCTCCATCAGGCTGGGTCTGGCACACTCACATTCAGAGCAAGACAAAATGATGGTCAGGAAGAGATTAGAGGCCACATCAGTTTGCAGCAGAAGGCAACTTGGCCAAGAGGAACATCTGGGAAAACTTTGGACAGCTGATGATCCTTCCATGTGACGAACTGCAGGATTAGGTAGCCCATCTGCACAGAGGGAGGCTGTTTCTGCTTCCGTCTATCCCAACATTCCTTGATGCTGCCGTGGAATAACAGTGGGGGCTGGGATGAAGGAACAGAGAAGAAGTGACTCTTTCATGCAGAAGAAGCTCATTCCGGAAACTCCATTTGCATTGTCTGGAAGGCAGGCAGGATTTGGGGCGATGGACCAAGGCCAGCCAGAGTGACTTAAAGCTGCCCCCTCCTCCAGCTGCACACTGCGTTGGCCACAATCAGCCCCAAGGCAAGCAAGACAAAGCCAGCTACTGCAAGACGGGTGATGATCTCCAGCAATGTCCATCCCTCCAGCAGTGAGATGTCTGTTAAAGTAAGCAAGGAGAGAGTCACTTGACTGAAGAGTAAAACGAGACCACTACTTATTGCTCTTTGTGCCTGAATCCATTTTTGATGCAGACGGACTTCCATGACAATCTTTATTTATTAGAATCAGGAGCAAACTGTCTACTTGGAGGCAGTAGGTGATTGCCGATGGTGTCCTACATGGAGGGGAGCCAAACAGACTATCTGGTGCACAAGTCCCCCCCGAGCCATGGATAGGGGAGGCTGGCTGAGGGAAGCCTGCTCTCTCCCTCCCTCCCTCCCTCCATGAGGGGGCTGAGTTGTATAATCCCTTGATAGTAGGATTGGCGTTACATTTGGTTTAGCCCTGGTTAAGTCCAGGGTTGCTATGCAGATAGAGGCAATGGCAAAACACCTGCACTGCACTGAAAACCGTACTGTGTTGCCATTTGACAGTGAAGAAGAAGAAGAAAGAAGAAAGAAGAAAGAAGAAGAAAGACAAAAGAAGAAGAAGCCAAAAGGAGGAGGGGAACCCACCACAGCAACTCCCCACACGATGGTTATGGAGTTTTTCTTAGACATACACGTAAAGTCATAACGATTGTCAGTCGGAGCACAGCTAACTTTCCATCTCATTTTTTCCCCAGATCCACTACAGCATTCCTGCCTTTACAGTTAATTATCAGTTCTTGTTAACTATCAGGTCTTTTCTCTTTATGGTGCAGTTAAATATCATTATAATAATTGTGAAAGTGTGCTACTACAATTGTAAAAATAAAATTTTAAAATGAACAATCACTTTGTAAACAGAAAAGCTACTTAGGTACCTCCCATGGGGGAGCAAAAACTGTAATTAATGAACTACTTAGCAGTGTTGTGGCCATAGGAAGTAACTAATTAATCTATAATCAAAAGAAAAAAATTGCAAAAAAGAAGCAGAACCTTCTGAGTCAACATGATAGTAAATTCTTGCCTGTAGGGATGGATGTTCTGGGATTAGGATGGGGGATAAACTACTTCCTCAGTTGCGGTGTGGAAGTTGAATGGCCGTTCAGTTTGCAGCTGATGGCAAAAAGGAATGACAGAACAGCACCAAAGTATCCTCTAATACACGGAAGCAATCCTGGAAGTAGTTGAAGATCCTCTCGAGTGGCTTCGTACCATGTGACTTTCCCTGCAAATCCCCAGGGAGGGATGCAGTGTGCCTCCAGTGCCTGTGTGAGAGCTGTCCTTCCTGTTATCCTTGTTCACCCGCATCTAGCACTTCCTCAGATTGGATGTGCTTGATCAGATACCAGACAGGACTTAACCAGGCCAATTTTGTTATCAGATCATAGAGATGTTGTCAGAATTTGTTGGTGGGTTGGAACCAGGCCTTTTTCTGGCTCATGTTAGAAATAGGGAGCCAGCTATAGTTTGAAAGAAAAAAAAAGAAGAAAGAAATCTTCCAAAGACTCTCCCTCCCTCACTGCAGAATTAAGTCGCAGTTCCTGGGAAGGTCTCACCCCTGCACAGGGAACAGTTAAGACCATAAAAGTTAAATGTCTGAGACCTCTTTAAGGGTCCTCTGGCCTTCTACATATAAATCACCAAAAGGGTAAACAACAAACAGCTTATCTTTAGGAAAACAAGGTGTCTAAAATCCTCAGCCAGTGAAGTGTGAACATTCCTGTGTAATTTACAATGTAGGTCGAATCCACATTACTCATTCTAAGTCGCATGTTCCCCGCATTCCCCACACAATCCCGAGTGCCGGTCACATTACCTCATTAAACAGACGCATTTCATTCGCATTTCTCCCGAATATGTGGTCACAGGTTTTCAACGGGAGTTTCACGGTGGCTGTGAACGGGCCAATGCGCAATTTATGCGGTTTTTTTAAAAACCACCCCCCTTCCTGTCTCTCCGGCCGTTCCGAGAGTTCCTATTGGCTGATTCAACTTGCAAGTGCTCCGTAGTCTGCAAAAGACTGTTTTTGACTTCGTAGCATTGGATTTATTGATTATGCTGTTTCTGAATCAAATCTGGTAGTTTGAAAAATCATTTTGGGGTGAAGCCATCCTCAGAACGGACTTGCAAAACTTCCTTTTTAACTGTTTTTTATTTTTTTTATTTTATAGTACTGTAATATCGAAATTATGAAATATTGAAATAATGACACTCCAAGGAAGTGAAACATCAGTAAAATTCAGGCACTGAACTGTCCTGCATAGGAAATGCCCACGAAAGCTTCCCACATGCTTCCAAATTTCCAAAAAAGAAACGGGAGAGAGCCATCAGTGCTGTTAGTGGGGGAAAGAGAGGCATCATTATCTTCAATGGTGTTTCTTTATAAGGCAAGATCGAAATAACGGAAAAGTGCGCTCAAAAAAATAAAAAAAAATGGGCGGGAAAAAAAGGTCCCGCCCCAAAAAAGCGGTTTTCGAGCGGCCGTGTGACTGGAGGGACGTGCGAGAAAGACGGATTGGAAGCAGGAATGTGAACGAAGAGGAAAAAATCACGGATTGGAGGCAAACGGAAGATATCCGATAAACATGCGGGTAATGGGTGAATGTGGATTCGACCGTAGTCAAATACGTATCAAAGATGCAGTCTATCACAGAGGTAAAAGATGTGTAGACTTGTGTTTACGTGAAGGACTTTCAACGGAACTGTCTTTCAAGAACAAAGACAATGCGATCGATTAAGATGTTAATGAGGCAAGTCTTTGATATTTCCCTATAAAAGAGGGATGGAACAAGAACTCGGTACCCTTCACTTGCCAACACGCAAAGGCTAGTGCTAGCCTTTGCGGCTGTGCAATGGGGGGGTCCCAGAGCTCTGGAATGGGGGGAGGGTAAGTTTTCTTTTCTGTAGTTATCTTATAATGTTGTTGTATTGTGCATGCTAACTTGTATTCTGTATCTATCTTTATAGTGCTTTGGTAGTCAGTAGGCTGGGCCCAAGTCTGGTGCCTTGCCCCACTGTTGTTTTAAAAATTATTATTATGTCTTTACAAATAAAGAACTTCCAGTCTCGCATAAGACCTTCTCACTGCTGACACATTATTCCCAGCAGAGACATCAGTTTAGTACTAGGGAAAGATCAAGTGAGGTTGCACTCTTTACATGCCTATGGTAAGAGGCAAACCCAAGCAGCTGGTGGACTAGTCCCCGGTTGCAGAGCAACAATTTCCACAGCAAGAGAAATGGTACATAATTTTAGGGGAGGGAAAAATCTCCCAAAGGAAACAGAGGCCGTTTCCACATGTTGTTAAAGCAACAGGCTACTTACTCAGTGCTGGCATTTCTTTTTTACAGATTCCAGATGCCTCCGATTTCAAAGCGGAAGCAGGCAGTTTGTCTTTCGGCTGATCAGCGTCTTTTCTGAGACCGGGATTTCCCACTCTTTCCTGTGCCGGGTCAAGGATGCTGATCAGACGAAAGACAAACTGCCTGCTTCCGCTTTGAAATCGGAGGCATCTGGAATCTGTTAAAAAAAAAAAAACGCCAGCATTGAGTAAGTAGCCTGTTGCTTTAACAACATGTGGAAACGGCCAGAGAGAAAGAGGAGGAGTCAGGAGGTGTTCCCACCTTAGGCAAAGAGAAGCAGCTTACTTATCAAGAGAGACGTGCAGCACCCCCAAAGTTCAAGACTTGATGAGTTGCCTATCGCAACCAGGAGGCAGGGCCGGATCGACGGGGGACAGAGGGGGTAGTCTGCCCCTGGCGCCACCAAAGAGGGGGTGCCGGGCGCAGTTGCCAGCCCCAGGAGCACGCTGCCAGCCCCGGGAGCATGCCTGGGGAAAGGCGAACAGCGCGGGCGGCCTCCCAGCCACTTGCGCTGCCTTTTGCCTTTCCCTCAGGACAAGGGGCAGCCGGCTTGCGGGAAAGGCAAAAGACAGTGCGGGTGGCTGGGAGGCCACCCGCGCCGTTCGCCTTTCCCCAGGACAAGGGGCACACGGCAAGCCGGCCGCCCCTTGTCCTGCGGGGCAGGTGAACAGCGCAGGCAGCCTCCGAGCCACTCACACTGCCGCCAGCTCCGTGGCGCACCGGGACAGCTGGCTTGCCGTGGGGGGGGGGGGGCGCTCCAGCGTGATGACATCATGGGAGTGACGTCATCACGCAGTGCCAGGAACGCACGCACGCTATGCATGCACGTATAGAGCCTGACTACGGTTGCCCTGGGCGCTGGGAACTGTAGATCCAGCCCTGCCAGGAGGAGAGCTTGAGCCACTGCTAGCAATGAAACAAGCATTGTATCTGTTTACTTTATGGTATTGTATTGAAATCTACTTACTTGATACTGATTGTATTAACCTCATATTGTTTCTCAGTGAAAAAGGCGGACTATAAATGACATAAATAACAACAACAACAACAACAACAATAATAACCACTGAAATTACCAGCTAGAAGGGAAAAATCACAAAAGCATAGGTGAATCATCCCCAACATAAAACTATTTCTAGTTATACCACCACAACGTAAGCTATCTGTTACTGGTTGGATAGTAGGTAAAGGCAGGGCTCATTTTGAGGGGGAACGCGCAAGAACGCTGTTCCGGTAGTTCTCCAAAGAGGTCACATGTCAGGTGGCCCCGCCCACCTGACTGCCATTTTGGGCTCGTTTCAGCCTGGATTGGGGCCAAAACGGCCCAGATCGGGCCTCTGATGGGAGGTGGATCACTTTCCTGCTCAGCAGCGGCCCAATTCTGACCATTTTGGGCCCCTTTTCAGCCATTTTCAGCCCCCTTTTGCCATTTTGGGCCCAATTTCAGCCCTGAATGGCCAGGATTGGGTCCAAAACAGCCAGGATAGGTGATGTCAGAGGGTGTGGCATATGCAAATCAGTTATGCTAATGACACATTTCTGGTGATGTCAAGGGGTGTGGCATATGCTAATGAGTTATGCTAATGAGTTCCTGTAGCTCTTTTTCTGTGAAATGACCCCTGGGTAAAGGTAAAGGTAGTCCCCCTGTGCAAGCACCGAGTCATTACTGACCCATGGGGGGACGTCGCATCACAATGTTTTCTTGGCAGACTTTTTACGGGGTGGTTTGCCATTGCCTTCCCCAGTCTACCCTTTACCCCCAGGAAACCGGGTGCTAATTTTACCGACTTCGGAAGGATGGAAGGCTGAGTCAACCTTGAGCCAGCAACTTGAACCCGGCTTCTGCCAGGATTGAACTCAGGTCGTGAGCAGAGCTTGGGCAGCAGTACTGCAGCTTACCACTCTGCGCCACGGGGCTCTTCACTGGTTGAATAGCAAGTACTGAAAAGTTCCTTTCAGTTTCAGACTATTGATTTTGCTCATCAGAGAAAAAGTTCTGTCACCCACAACCGATATTTCTCCCTCCCCACCCCGTTCCCCTGCCTGCAGTTAGACTTTATGGTGGAAGTCTAGGCTTTTGTGATCAGTTATTTTGAGAAACCCTCTTCTGGTTTTTGTGTATATGCGATGCTTACCTGAAAATGGATGTGGTTTCTTAGATGGTCTATAAATTGTTGTCTATGGTTAATATTTACCACAGAGAAATTGTACATAGTAAGGAAGCATTGTGATACAGAGCACTTTGATATTTATGAGCTGCATTTCCCAGCTGAAATCTGAATTCAGCACAAGTATTTCCCGCCCCCCCCCCCCCGTGTAGTTAAGTGGCAAAGGCAATGCAGAGATTTACCTTTCCTTTTATATCTCCACAATGAATGGAGCTAGGGCCGTCGTCACACGGGCATCTCTTCCGTTAAATTTACAGCATATAGCGTCCTACCTGTTATCAGCACAGTAACGTTTCTTTGGGTCACCTAATGGCTTTTCGCGCCACCAGCTGTCCACACCAAAGCACTCTGTTCTGTTCTCTCTAACCGCGCAGAAGCAGCTCCTCCCCCCCTTTTTTTTATTATTCTGGCGTTTAATTCAGCTATAACGGAATAACAGCATATAAACATTCCGTTAGAGCAAAACATTACGACCCTTTTGTTTTTCCAACTTTGAAATTTGCCCGCAGAAAACTCCCTGTCTGACATGATCCCCATCGCTAAAGACTCTGCCATGGCGATTGAGTCATTTTTACTTCAGCAGAAAGTTTGCATTGTGTTATGTCGTTATGGCGTTATAAGGACATAATAAAATAAAAAAAAGGGGAGTCACAGGAAGAAATGGATTCTGGGATTGAAGGGAGGGCATAGGACGTTGCGAGGCGAAATACATCGATGTGAGGCATTCACACTGAGGCACAAAATAGCGTGACTATCAAGCACAAAGCAGAAGAGAGAAAATCACTACAGTGTTGGAATAAGGTGGTGTTTGCCGGGAAATAGCGCCATTTTAGCGCTAAATAAAAGCCCGTGTGACGACGGCCCTAGATCTTTTTTTTTTTAAATGAAAGCTAGAAATTCAATTAACAGATTGTTATAAAGCTATGATGACATATTATTGCAATTTTTAAATAAAAAGTCTCCAAGTGGTAGTTGGAGGAAAAGGCCACCACCGAGACTGACAGTGCAATCCTAAGAAAAGTTACTCCAGTCCAAGCCCATTGAAATCAAAGCAGTTTTGAATGAGAGAAAAGCCTGGGCAGTCCCAGGAGGTCCTTTAATGCTCTGTGATGCTGTGGGAAAGTGGGTGGGGGGAGGGGGACAGCCCTTTCCCCAACAACATCAAACCTGAGGCAAACATGTCCTGTTTAAATTGCTTTTTTGCTTTGTTACAGTACTTTTTATTTCTGTATCAGATTCCTGCTTCCTTATGTTTTGTGTTGTTTTCGTTTTAGTTCTGCATCAGATTTCTGCTAGTTTCAAATCTTCTGCTATCCAATACCCTGCTGCGTTGTTCATACCCTATTGCGTTGTTTATTGAATACCCCAGCTATAGAGCATTTCGATGTACACTATGTAATCCACCTTGGGTCTCAGTGAGAAAGGCTGACTGTAAATAAGTAAATTAAAAAAAAGCAAATAAAATAAATCAGCAACATGGCTACCAGGAAGGGTTCAGCCCCAAAGCCTCATTTTAGAAGTTAAGCCCTGCGTAGGAGGGGGTGATGGTGAGACAGCAGAGGTAGAATAAGAGGAAGTAGAGTCAGGCATCTCCCCTCTTACGCCTGCTGGTTGCTGAACTGGATTCCAAGTCAAAAGCAAGTCACTGTGGAAGGGAGAGGGGGGACGGGGACGCTTTCAGGCATTTCCTCCAAAAGGCTGAGAAAGAGAAAACTAACGCCAACACTGTGAACAGTTCCTCTTTTTGCAAAATTGGGAAACAGAGTCTATATTTATCATTCATGTCAGGCAAAAGAACAAACAAGCCCTTTTCAAACATTCCATTTTGTCACCCCATGATGACACATAACAGGAGCATAATCCTCCTGACAAATGTGGCCACTCTTTTGTTTGAATACTCACCTGGCCAGCGAGGGAAGAAAGGTGGGGAAACGGGCATCCTGGGCTTGCTCCCAGGGCGATGCAACGTCACTTCCAGAAGTGATGTTATTGTGCCACCCCTAAGAGGGCTCCTGTACTTCTCAGTGGGCCCAAATTGCGTATGCTCTCACCGCTGTGTGGTGATGTCACTTCCTGCAATGATGTCATCGTGTAGGTGTGGGAGCCCAAGCCCAAGAAGCAGCAGGGAATGGCAACAAGGTAAGTACCAAGTCCCCCCCACCATCCCACTAGGAGGGTGAGGGGATCTGGCATCCCTAACATGGGCGAGTCACCACTCTGCTAGTTCAAATCCCCCTACTACCGTGATCTCAATAGATGGTTTTGGGTCAGCTACTCTTCTCAGCTCCAATTCCCCAGCTGTATTGTGAAGATAATATTGACACTGACCTTGTTCACCATTCTAAGTGGGGCACTAATCTATCTAGAAGAGTGGTATATAAGCGTACAGTTGTTATTATTTCCCATGCACTTTGGTATGAAAATACATCTCTCCCCTCCCCCCCAAAATATGGGGTTCTTTCTGGGCATAGCAAAACTAGACATATATGGAAAACATTATTTTGCCTCAGTCACACAAAATGACACATACTTCATACTCTTATTACACATGGTTGGAGCATCAGAACAGAATGTCTCAAAAGGGCTAAAGAGAGCAAGATTCAGGTCTAGCAACACCTAAGAGACCAACTAGATTTCCAAGGTATGAGTCAAAGATCCCTTTGACAGATTCTCCCTCATCTTTCTGGAATGACAGCCCCTGTTTTACGTGCCAGAGAATGAAAAAGACCACCAGTGCATGATCTGCCCTACTATTAGACAGGGTGATGCAATCCATGTTAGGTGGCCTTAAAGGACAGTAAACTATTGATCACTTAGTTTATTATGATATATTTACTACAATATGGGGTACTATTTTGAATTTTTTGATAAATAAATTGTTATGTAGGCCCCAGAAACCTAATTAAAGGATTCCATGTTTGGGCCATTAGCAGAGTCTATCGTTTGGCATAGGAAGTGTGATTATAGGAAGTTGTGAGCTGGTTCTGCTGGCTGGTGTGTGTGCAGGAGAGAAAATAACAAATCCTACGCTTGCTTTATATTTAGAAAAGAAATAAGAGTTCTTTATTGTGGAACTCCATACTCTGATAGGAAAGGAGGAGAGACAGGATTTGTCTCTAACTACCTATCTAGTCTAAGGCAAGCCTTACATCCATGCTGCCAAGATGGAGGGAGGAGAAGGGCAGAGGTGTTGCCTGGAACAAAGCCAGGAAGAGAAAAAGTGAGAGGGAGGAAGTCAGGAGCAGGAAATCCTGAGAATAGCAATCTACATATCAAAGGACAGTCAGAACACTAAACAGTAAACAGAGTGCCCTGAACTCTCTATATTTCTAACTCTTTGGTTTGTCCCCCTCTGAAACCTGAGGAAAGGGGCAGCTCTGAATCCTCCTTTTCCAACATTTTTACCTCAGGCTTTAAGAAGACTTGAGCAGTTCCTTATCAGTGTCTAAATCCTCCTCAAAGCTTTTATTGCTCTGAAGCAAAACAGGAAACATGGCTAGTTTATCAGCTGAAAAAAAAAGACACAGAATGACTGTTAGGATGTCCGTTTAATATTGGTGGTCTAACCTGGGATAAAAGGCCTCTGATTTGGCCCTTCAACACCAAGAACAGGAGTGGCAACATAGGGTTACCAACTCTGGGCTAGGAAATTCCTGGAGGTTTGAAGGGGTAGAGCCGGAAAAGGGTAAGATTCCAGAGGAATTACATAGCCACACAACACAATCATAGCAACAGAACATAGATACTATGAGTCTCTCTACGCAAGACATCTTACACGAGTATGATCAAGTGAAAGACCTTACACTTGTTCTCCCATTGTGGATATACATGCACTGCTAGGGTACACTTGAACATAAGACCACACAGAAAGTAAGTCACTTGAGCATTACTGTGTAAGATGTCTTGTGTAGAGAGAGTCTACAATGAATAAGCATAATACATCCCTACAGTTATTTTGCTGAAACCCAACAGGCATTCTCTGCTATTCTTTTTAGCATTGCCCATGTTTTTCATAGGGTAAGCCCCAGATCCCCCACCTCCTGCCAGGAGGGGATAGGAACCTGAGAACCGTATCTATTCCAAAGGCAATAAGCGAGGCAGGATCCAAAGTACTCCCAGGCTCTGAGATTTCAATAAAACAGGAGTCCTGTGGCACCTTAAAGGGTAGCATTTCTTCCACCATGAGCTTTCATTACTACTTCAGACCTATAGGTCAGAAGAATAAAGCAAGAAAAAGAAAGAAAGAAAGAAAGAAAGAAAGAAAGAAAGAAAGAAAGAAAGAAAGAAAGAAAGAAAGAAAGAAAGAAAGAAAGAGTCAGTGCTCACTTCTCAAGATGCTCAGTCCTTTCAAAGGCTCCTCAGTCCAATTGCTCCTGCTAAGGAATATTAGGGCCAAGCTAGAAATGATGAATTGCACTTGAATGGCAAGTGAACAGACTCACATGTATTCCTTTCTGTTCACTACGTGATCGAGTCTGTTCACTTGCCATTCAAGTGTAATTCGTCACTTCTAGCTCGGCCCCTAGTCACAAGAAAACACAGAATCTGATCCAAGCTGAATCCTTGCATCATTTTGAGAACTGTTCACTTCCTCTGGTTTTGCTGTGTATGAGTGTGACCTGAATGCGGATGTGACTTTATCAGGCAGTGGAGGGTATCAACTGTGGTGAGCTGCGCTGTTGGATCACAGAGAAATCACATGTGACATCTGTCGCAAAGCACAGTTGCATTTGAGAAGCCGGAGCCCTCAGCTGAGATCCTCATTATGGGGACAACAGCGTGAGGAGGAAGCACCACCACCCTGCTGCCTCACCATGAAGGTCCCTTTTAGCCTCCTCTTTGTCGGTTGGTATTCCAGAGGGAAAGGAAGTGGGACCGTATGGTGTGCAATGGCACAGTGGGAGGATCAGAGATTCAAGATTGGGTCCAGTTGTTCAAATCTTTTGACATTAATGGGATCATCTCCTTTCCAGGATGGTGGACGGCTGAGCAGAGATGGATGGTTAGAGGTAATACAGGTAAGTAGCAGCGGACAAAAGGAGATTAATAGGGGGGGGGGCATGATGGGTGGGGCAGAATGCCAGTCACTCAAACCTGCTTTTCTGACTCCTGACCTAACAAACTATCCTCGTTCTATGCAACTATTACAAGTTCTACCTTAATATTATGAGCCCACTTTATGTGCAACTCAAGTTTTCCCAGTGTAAATCCAGAGCAGTCCTCCAATGAGGATGAGTGTTAGCTTCTGACCTCAGCTCTCCTGCAGGTAGGGTTGCCAGCCTCCAGGTAGTGGCTGGAGATCTCCCGGAATTACAAGTGGTCTCCAGGCCACAGAGATCTGTTCACCTGGAGAAAATGGCTACTTTGGGGGGTGGACTCTATGGAATTATGCCATGCCAAGGCCCTTTCCCTCTACAAACCCCACTTTCTCCAGGTTTCTCCAGGTTTCACCCCCCCAGATCTCCAGGAATTTCCCAACTTGGAGCTGGCAACCCTACCTGCTGGGCTGTGGTTTCTTGTGCCAAACAGAGAGGCTGTAATGCCAACATAAGTACAACTTTGCATGAGGGGGGTTGGCTAATGCTGGTTTGGAAAGTTGGCCATCTTTTCAACTGGCTTTTAATTGCAGCAGCATCTTCAGTAGTTAGAACAGAATAATATTTAGCTCTGGGCTGTGGAAAGGTCCACCTGCTAACTGCTACTCAGAGCACAGGTTTTACCGAGTCATTGAGTCAGGAAATGAAACAAAGAGAAAGGGCCAAGCCCTTTCAGAATCCTCCAAAAGCCCTGAGCCACTTCTAGGTTTTGAGGCCCCCAGCGCTAATAAAAATGAAGAAATGATGATATGGAATGAGTGTAAAAACAAGCTGTGAAATTTATCAAATGTAAAAAAAAGTGTCTAAATCTGAACTAGGCTTCCCAATTGCCTGCTGGTGGCAGGCAATCACCTGGGGTTTTTCCCTATTGCCCACCGATCGCTGGCAAGCCCCCCCCCAAGATCACCTACCACTGGCAGGCAACCCAGGAAAGTGTGCACTTGGAGTGTTCCTAGCGGGATCAGACATCACTTCCTGGAAGTGATGTCATCATGCAGACACTGGAGCATGTATGAGCTTGTGTGAGTGAAAATAAACACACAGAAGGCACAAAGTGAATACCAGTTCCCCTCCCCCTCACCAGGAGTGTATAGGGACCTGGCAATCTTCATCTGAAACCCCTTTTGAGCAAGACCCAGGACAAATGGGCTTCCCTCCTCATTGACCATGCAAAGAGCTGGTTTAAGTATGGTTGCCAACTCTAGACTGGGAAATTCCTGGAAGTTTGGGGGTGGAGCCTGAGGAAGGTACGGTTTAGGAAGGGGAGGGAGCTCAGCAGGGTACAATGCCATAAAGTCCACCCTCCAAAGCAGCCACTTTCTCCAGGAACATTGATCTCTGTAGTCTGGAGATGTAAAGGTCCAGAAAAAATGGATAAATGGGGGATGAGGGGACTTTTTTTTTCTGGAAGTGACACCATTGGGTTGGATCCAATCAGCTTTTCTGCCAGTGAAAAAAGAAGGGGTTCTCCCTTTGGTCACCAGAAAGCTACACTAGGGATCATGAAATCTCAGCCACGTAGGACAAATTGAGCAAAATTGATGGAAAAGCTAGCCATTGAGCGAGCGGCCATTATGCCGAGAAACTTTGTGTGACTCACCTTGATCGGAAGAAGGGGATAACGGAAATGGGATTCCTCGCATGCAAACCCGTTGTGGTTACTTCTCTGAATTTCTTGCAAGCCTCAGAGCTGCAATAATAATACTTTGGGTTGTCACCTATCAAGTTTAACTTTGTTTGCAAGCTTTTAGCTGCTGTGGATTTTCAATTTTGTATGTTATACATTGTACTCTTTGGTGTATGAGGATATGGGCCAAATCCACATTCACCCATTACCCGCATGTTTATCGGATATCTTCCGTTTGCCTCCAATCCGTGATTTTTTCCTCTTCGTTCACATTCCTGCTTCCAATCCGTCTTTCTCGCGCGTCCCTCCGGTCACACGGCTGCTCGAAAACCGCTTTTTTGGGCGGGACCTTTTTTTCCCGCCCATTTTTTAATATTTTTTTGAGTGCACTTTTCTGTTATTTTGATCTTGCCTTATAAACATCATTGAAGATAATGATGCCTCTCTTTCCCCCACTGACAGCACTGATGACTCTCTCCCGTTTCTTTTTTGGAAATTTGGAAGCATGTGGGAAGCTTTCGTGGCCATTTACTATGCAGGACAGTTCAGTGCTTGAATTTTACTGAAGTTTCACTACCTTGTGTTTTCTTTATTTCGAATGATTGATTCACTGTAATTTCGATATTACAGTAATATAAAATAAAAAAAAAACAGTTAAAAAGGAAGTTTCGCGAGTCCGTTCTGAGGATGGATTCACCCCAAAATGATTTTTCAAACTACCAGATTTGATTCAGAAACAGCATAATCAATTAATCCAATGCTATGAAGTCAAAAACAGTCTTTTGCAGACTACGGAGCACTTGCAAGTTGAATCAGCCAATAGGAACTCTCGGAACGGCCGGAGAGACAGGAAGGGGGGTGGTTTTTAAAAAAAACCGTGTAAATTGTGCATTGGACCGTTCACGGCCACCGTGAAACTCCCGTTGAAAAACTGTGACCACATATTCGGGAGAAATGCGAATGAAATGCATCTGTTTAATGAGGTAATGTGACCGGCACTTGGGATTGCGTGGGGAATGTGGGGAACATGCGACTTAGAATAAGTAATGTGGATTTGCCCATGGTCGGACGTAGCGAACCCTTGCGCTTTTATAATATAGAGCTTAGCTTTCACACTTTATAATTTGCTTATTGAATGACGCTTTGTTCTCATGTTTGTACCGTATTTCCTATGAGCTGTAAATTGTCAGTTTCATAACCACTTAGAGTTCATGTTTAATTTGTTCACTTGATATAAATAACTGTTTGATACTAGTGGTTTAATGTATCTTTAGTCAGTAGGTCACGGTTTTTCTTGTTTAGTAGAACTGAGAAAGGCATGAAGCTCAACCCACTCCTATGGATGTGCAAATATTAATGGACATGCCATGTGTTCCGTGTGGTTGCTCTTGACCACAGTTACTGTGATATTTACAGATATTTACATTAGGAGTTCAATGTTCTTATAAAATTTAATGCAGCATCCAGATCTTTGTGACTACAGTGTTGATGGCTTCTATTTTTAATTTTTATTTTTTTCTCCATTGTTCCAACTCAGAAAAACCAACATTTGCTTAGGCAGTTTAGGACAGCTTACAGTGTGCTTGCAGTCTCTCACTATTGTTGCAGTTATTGATTAAAACTAAGGTGCTTATCCTGTTGAATTTCTTGAAAATACTTAACAATGAAATGCTACGCATTAACTAAGTTCATCATACAGCATGTTCTGGCCTTAGAATAGTAAAGTTTAAATCTTATAAGAAAATGTATTTTTTATAATTCAGTTTCCCCTCCACCCCCACAAAACACTTGGAGAATTAAAAAACCCACACATTTTTCTTCCCATGACTTCAAAGTTTCCAGAGATTTTGCTTCTCTGCCCGTTTAAGAAAGCAATCCTAAGCAGGGACACTTAGAATCCTACTCAGGTCTTTTCAAACGAGGCTTACTCCTAGGAAAATGTTCTTGGGATCACACTGTAAATCTCTAGTCAGCAATGTTTTTTCTAAATAAATGAGTAGTAAGCTAATTAATATATGCTTTGTTTGCTAATTGTCTTAAACAAAGAGATGAATCATGATCCTGTAGAAATTATCACTGTGATCTGAGTCTTATGTACTTCCCCAGAGCATGCAAAAGTCTCCCAATGTACAATGTCTCAGCCGCAGATATTCCTTCTTCCAAATTCAGATCTTGTTCCCTTTCTTATCCAGGACAACATTATTCCAAGCCTTCAATCTCTGTGAGCCCAGAAGATGTCACTCTGGGGGGGGAAGTCAGAGTCCACTGCGGCGAGGCAGACCACCCCGGTGCAAATTTCTCGCTACTCAAAAGCAACCCATCTTTGTCTGCTTTGTCTCACCAAAAGACAATGGGTTATGAGGCTGAATTTATCATTTCCAGCGTCAAAACATCAGATGCAGGGATCTACCAGTGTTTATACTGCTTCAGAGCTGGCTCTGAACCTATGTGTTCAGATAAGAGTGATGAGGCATACATCAACATAACAGGTGAGAATTAGACTCAGTCCTTATATCCTATTTTTATGAATGATGTTGAAGCAGCTTATGCATTTTTCACATCTTTAAACCAAATCAAAAAGTTACCTGGGCCAAAACATATTGCCTGACTATGTTTGTTTGTTGGGCTCATTGCCCTGAGTGCTGGTGTTTCATCATGAGAGGTAATGATGAGGAGATGGGGTCCTGGTGTGGGTAGTCTGAGGACTCAACCAGGCCAAAGATATCTGCAGTCAAATCTCCCTCTGTCTTTAATTTTAGTTAGAGGAGGTTGGAGGAGATTTGGATTGGAGTTCCAGTGCTGAGTCAGTCAGGGTTGGTTTTTGCTATTTCCCCTGCACTGCTTCCGGAGAGAAACTGGCCACCCTGATCTGCCAGAACTCCTAGTAAGAAAAAAATGAAAAGGACAGGCTGCAGGGAGGTGAAGGGTTAACTCCCCTTGCCCAAGCACTGCAGCCGCGATTGGAATCAAACCTCCACATTGTCACTTTAAAAGAAAATTATGACTCTGGGAGATCCCATCAAGGGTCTCTCATCTCATCTAAGGGTTCCCTGAGGTTTGAATGATGTACCCATCAGAGTTTGGAGAAGGTAACTTCACTCATGTTGAGGGAAGGGGGCAGAAGTAAGTAAGATTATTTCTACAACAGGCCAAATATTTCCCACCCACCCACCGCCAACTGTTTTAGGTGTGGTGGTGATGGCTGAAGCCCCTTTTCCATTCACATCACAGTAACCAATCCAAATTAGGAACTCTGTGAAACCACTGGAAAAGAACAAGAATCCAGTAGTATCTATAAGACTAGCAAAATTATTGGTAGAGTATGAACTTTCATGAGCCACAGCTAACTTCTTCAGATACAGCTAGAATGTGAGTCCATCTGACTTTGTATCTCGGAGAGTGGAATGATTACAGAAGCCAAATTATAATAGCCTGTGAATGACAAAGTCCAGCATAAGTGAATAGGGTGGGGTATGAAGATGGGTAGTGGGTGTGGAGGAATTAGCATTGGTAATGAGACAGGAAGCCTTTGTCTCAGTTCAGTCCAGGTGGATGCATTGTCTTGAGCTTCGTTATCAGTCACAATTCAGCAGTCTCTCTTTCTAATCTCCCTTTGAAATTCCTCTGCTGGAGAACTGCTACTTTTAGGCCAGCAACTGAATATCCTGGAACGTTAACACGTTCCCCCACTGGATTTTGAATGTTTTGGTTCCTGATGTCAGACTTATGTCCATTAATTCTTTGTCGAAGGGACTGGCCAGTCTGTCCAATGTAGAGAGTGCAGGGGCACCGCTGACATGTGATGGTGTAAATCACATTAGCGAATGAGCCTGAGTATGAACCCGAGATGGTATAGCTGATATTGTTGGGTCCACTGATGATGTTGCTCAGAAGGCCTACGAAAGCAGGAATTGAAGGGAACCTGCAACTCATGCTTGACTCTTACACAGGGCACAGAGCGGGCAATCTTGAACCCAACCTGTGTACTCTGTAATGTGCGAATCAGAGCTCAAAACAAAAGAGAGGGACAGAAACACCTGTAAGTAGACTGAAGGTGGAATGCCTGACCTCTAGGGGAATTTCAAGAATATCCCATGAAACATATGGTTTTCCCCAAATAGCACAGTTTGAGATTGGGAAAATAATGTCAGGGGGAACCTGAAAAGATCCTTCTCTGCATGCACCACAGTCCTGATCCTAACCTGGCACTGCACACACCACAGCTGTGGAGAATCCACTACTCCTGTTTGATGGCTCTTTGGAGACCTGATATGGGGTAGCAGATCTGCTGCCTAGAGCCTGCTTGCCACCACAGGGTCTGCTAGTATGTTTGTTAATAAAGTAAATAATATGAAGACCTATTAAATTTTTTGTGCTGTCTCTCATCCAAAGGGAAACTGCATCCAGAGCTGTACCTGGGTTTGAAAAGATGATTGATCACACTTCTTAGGTCACATCAACACCTTTAGAAACATTTGCGAGTGAGTTGAATCATGAGCTCTGTGGCCTTCTGGGTTTCACTGCATATTTCTAACCCTTAGATCCCAGGATCCCAAAACCTTCCATCAAGATGAAACCGAAGCACCTGAATGCTGTGCACTCAAACGTCACTCTTGAATGCCAGGGCCAGGGAGATGATCTGAATTTCTTCCTCCGTAAGGCAAACACCACGGAAGTAGCACAGGTCATAGCACCAGCTGCAGCCAAAGCCAACTTTCGTTTCCTTCAGGTGAGGATGGAGGATGCTGGAAGCTACATCTGCCAGTATCACCACAAAGGCACCCCGTTTGTCTGGTCAGAGCCAAGTGATCCCGTGGAGCTCATTCTGAAAGGTAAGGCAGCGCATGGCATCCCCTCCCCTCTTTCCCAGCGTGCATAAATAGAGCAGCAACTTCCAATGATTTTGGTAACCTGTGCAAAAATCTTCACTAGACCCCCCAGGAGAGGGAGTTCTCTGTTGAGAATGGCAGAAACTGGTGACCAGAAATCACCAGAAAATGCCTAAGGAAAGCAGGAGGGAGAATAACAAAGAAAATTCCAACTGACAGTGTAGATGCAGAAGGAGTCTTGGGGCTGTGAGGAACTGTATTCCTGTACTTACACATCCCTTTGGGTTGATTGTGCATGCAATGCTTTGGTAACACTTTTAGCCAATATCAATATCAGCAAAAGGCCCGCTCCTCATCACGGTTATCTCAAGACCCCACCAGAACCTCTGAAGTCTAGCAAGCAACTGGCAGATACTAGTTTGGAAGGCTGGCCTTTCTACACCTAGATCCAATTTCCAAAACACTGGCTGGATGGCAAGATCTGCACATACGTCTCAGGGTAGGGTAGATGACAAAGAAGAAAAAGAAGGACCACGCTAAGCACAACATACACCCTTCTTTGCAGAAAGATTTAATGCCATCATAAAGCTCCAAGTTTCTCCAAGAGCCTTCTCCAAGCAGACTTTGGTGGAAGTATAGAATAGATTTCAAGATATCTTTTTGACATTGCCACAAGAGGGGTGCTTTCTCATGATAACCTGCCAGCCACAAACATCATAAGTTTTTAAAAATGTCAGCTGCAATCAAGTGGCGATTAGCAAATGTCACTCCTTTGTCTTCTCCGAGGAAGCAGGTTGGTACAGAGCAACCCAGACTTTCCACATGGATATGCAGGCACCAATGAGGATTCCTTATGGGCACAGGAATAGATGGGAAAGAATTCAAGGCAGATTAATTCTAGCTTTGTTAAAAGAACTCTTGTTCAATCAAGACTGTAGAATGATGCCCAGCAGAAAATTTCATGTTGGCCTGATCCAGTTTAGCTAGTGGAGAATGAGAGTGAAAACTGAAGCAGAGATTTGAGTCCTCAAGTCTGGTATGCCAGAACTACTTGGATTTTTAACTACTGCACACAGCCTGCTGTTTCCCCATCACAGTGACTCCCAAATCTATCTGAAAAGGCTTTACAGATGAGGAAGTGGACTTATGCAAATGATGCAACCAGGGATGTATGTGGGACCGACTGCTTGGTTCCAGCTAACCATTAAATCTTGAATTGCCATGATTGGTTCACGCTGCTTTAATGGAGGATCACAATTCAGCCTGTTGCATACCAACTTTTTCTGCCTTTCCCCATCTTTTTTTCACACTTGATATGTGGTTTTTGGTAACAAATTTGTAATACAATTGCAGAGCCATGTGCAGACTGTAAAATTGTTATTGAGACTTATCATGGCTGTTGGCCTTTTAAATCCTCTGTTCATTAATTTCTTAGGTGATCATAGTCAAGACAAACACAATATTAAAGCCCTCCCCTGTGAAGAAATTGATTAGTGATACATTCAAGTACTTGGGGCCATAGGAGTGATCAGGAAGTAACTAATTAAGCACTATAGGGAATTGGGAGAGAAGGAGTTGCCCTTGCCTGTGTTGCTTCAAAGCAGCTTCCAGTTTTCTCGGGTGCTTAATTAGCTACTTCCTGTTTGCTCAGGGAGACTTGAATGTATTCCTAATTGGTTCCTTCTCTTTGGGGCAATGTTGGAGAAGGAGGTTTTAATTACATGGATTTCTCTTGGTTGCAAAGTGAAGTCATTAATTTTACACACTTTCATGATAGTAATAATATAATTGGTGATGATGGCAACACTCTTAACAGCCCAGGTTTGGATAAACATAAACCTATTAACTATCAACAGCCCAAGGTGTTATTCAAGCCTCTGTCTTCCCTGCCCAGGTAAAGGAGAGGTGGGGCACCTGTTAGCAACCTGCAGAATTGTTCGGGAAGTAAGCCTAGAGGAAGAATTGAAGGGAGAAGCAGGAATTTGTTGAATGGGGCCTACTCGAGTAAACATAGCAGGATCTTGCCTTTGGTGTTAGGCAGCGGCAAATTATTATGGAGCAGAATATTAAGATCTCTGTGGAGTCTCTGTTAAAATTCTGCTTGGAGTAAGGTTGCCAGGTCCCCTGGCAACCAATGGGGGGGGGATGACCATGGGGGCCAAAGGACAGGACTTAGGGGACAAAGAACAGGACAGTGATGCAGGCCGCGATCACTGGTGATGTAATAATATTGCTGGCAATGTAATGATGTCACTTCTGGAAGTGATGCTATCATATTTTCATCCCGCCAGAACTGCTCTGGTATTTGGGCAAAAACTGTAGGGTTTTTGTCCAAATACCATGGCTTCACCTGGCAACATGAGGACATCACTTCCAGGCATACAGGAAGTGACATCAATGTATTGTCAGTGATGTCATTAAGTTGCCAGAGAATGAACCCTGCAGCTGGAAAGTACCTTCAATTCCCGTCATTTCGTCCCCTGCTGCCCATCTGAGAGGTGGAGGGGGCATGGGCTGGGGTGGGGGAAGTCCCCATCAGAGTGCTGGCAATCCTTACTTGCAGGTTACATTCTAACAATTTTCCTTGTGCCTGTAAACTGTTTTTAGAAAGTGGGAAGGCCGGTGGGGCTCCTGCCCAGCAGGTCTTCTGATTGACCACTGGAAACAATTGGCTGTGTAAATTAAAATAACATTGTTTTAATAGCAGTTCCCACTACAGTATTTAATTTATTCTCTTTACCAGTATATTTTTAAAATTTACTCCTCTTGTTCCCTGCACTTCAGCTTCCTATTATGTGTGCGCGATTGGCTCTGCCACCCACAGTAGCCATTTTGTGGGCCACCTTCCTCAGTAGCTATTTTGTGGTTGCACCGACCATCCTGTGTTAGAGTTCTACAGGCTCGAAAAGGTTGGGGACCCATGAGTTAAAAATTTTTCCACTTGACCACTAGAGGGCAAAGTGTAACCCATCTGTCCATGGTGGAATAACCCAGAGTGGAATAACCAGGATTTTGTGCAGCCTGGAAAAGTAAACTGCACTATGGCATCTACAAATTCTGTACTCATATAAGTGGAACTTGGCAACACAAATAGATAGATATTTGTTTACTAAGCATAATGTGCTCTGTAGCTGTTAGTAATGGGGAGGGGTGTAGAGAAAATTAGGACACTGGACCACTGGAAATGTGATTCAGCCTTTATACCCTCTGTTTGGTTTCTCAGATATAACTTCATGTTGTCCACAGGTTCAGTCCCATATTTGCAGTCTTAAAGTCTAGAAACAGCCTTTCAAAATAAAAAAACAAGGACTCTCAGGATTCCAGTTCTGTTATGCACTGTCCTACACTACACTATTGCAGAAAACATCCAGTCCTGGAGATGATGTACATACAGCAATCTACTGAGGAGTAAATAAATCTACTGAAGCTGTGAGAATCAGCACACTCCATAGTTTATATATCAAGAATTGTGAATTTGTGATTCCATGCTTCACTGTTTTTTTCCTCCTTAAATCTAGATCCCAGTTTGGTCCAACCCTCCATCACAGTGAGACCTGAAGGTCCGCATAATGTTGGCATGAATGTCACCATTGAGTGCAAAGGGCCCGAGATCGGCTTGACTTTCTCCTTGCACAGATCACAGAACCTCAAAGCATTAAAGGTGAAGAAGCCAAAAGGTGACACAGCAACATTCCCTCTAAATGCAGTGAAACTGAAGGATGCAGGGAATTATACTTGCCGGTATTGCCACAGAGGAAATCGCTTTGTTTCTTCAGAGCCTAGTGATCCCGTACAAGTTACTGTGAGGGGTAAGAAGCCTGGTTAAGCATTTCCCCCTTTTCCTCCCCCCCCCTCCATGTTCATGAGGCAGAAGCTTCTGGGACTGTGGATGCTCACTCCAAGCACCCTCAAGGGGGTGTGCAGCTATGCTGTTGGGAAAACAAAGATTCCGAAAAGCTGTTACCGTGCAGCACTGCTTTAAGCTTTGTGACGATAACTAGGGAGGGGCTGCAGCTCAGCGGCTCAGCGCAAGCTTTCCATGAAGGATCTGAGTTGGTGGGGCTGTAAACAACCCCTCTTGAACTTTGGAGTGACAGTGTTAGACAACAGTCAACGTTGAGCTAGAAGGAACAATGTGACTCAGTATAAGGCTATGGCACTCACTCTGTGGCTCACAGAGAGCCACGTTTGCAATTACCTTAAATGGAAAGAGTCGTATTTACTTCCATCCCTGGCATGAGGCCTGCAACTCAGGAAGGCTTGAAGCTTACCTCTTCCTCTGGTAGTAGGTGTTTTTATGTGGGAATTGAATTTTTAAAAGGGGAGAAATGCCAAGATGTTTCTAGGTGGGAAACACATGCAGCTAGGATTGCCAGCCTCCAGGTAGTGGCTGGAGATCTCCTGGAATTACAACTGGTCTCCAGGCCACAGAGATCAGTTCACCTGGAGAAAATGGCTACTTTTGGGAATAGACTCTATGGAATTATGCCATGCCAAGGTCCTTTCCCTCCCCAAACCCCACTTTCTCCAAGATTCTCCAGGTTTCACCCCCAAGATCTCCAGGAATTTCCCAACTTGGAGCTGGCAACCCTTCATGCAGCCCCTAAGCCCCACTGAGCGAGGGCCTTGCCCACTTTCCTGGAACATGGAGCAGGTGCCACACTGGGGAATTGTAGGCAGAAGCTAGCCCTCTTGACATCCTGGAGAAAAGCAAAATATTAATAAAATAAATAGGTTGTGTGTGAATGAGGAGACCACATGGGTGGGGCCGGGCCTATTGTATGATCCTTTCCCACTAATTGTTTCCTCAGCCTCCCCCCTTTCAAGCAGCATGCCAGTCAGCCTGGAAAGGCCAATTTAATGATCCTTCCTCATGTTTCATTTGTTCAGAGTCACCATTGTTATGGAACCACAGCACAGGGAATCAGTGTACCTATGGAAAAGTGGGGGGAAACCTGGTGTGAGGGAAAGTGCTATGTTGAAAAGGAGGGATTGGTGGGTCGGTGGGAAGCAAGGGCAAAGGCAATGAGAGGTGCTTATGCAGAGGGTAGATGGATAGGTCATCCCTGGTTGGGGTGGAAAGACAACTTTAGCTGTGCTCTGATGGAAGATCTTTATGAACTTACAGGCATGTCTAAGAAAACAACCATGACCATCATATGGGCAAGTGTTGCAGGGGGACTTCTCCTGGTCCTCTTCTTGCTGCTGCTTATCTTCATATTATGCAAAAAAAGGAGAAAGTGTAAGTGGTTTTTTTGAATGGGTTGCTAATGGCGGAGATTAGAGCATGCATGATCAAGATGGTACATTTCGCAGGGATAGGTGTTTGCTTAAAAGAGCTCTTAGGTGCAAGCTGAATTTCTCTGGGCTTTGGGGAGCAGGGCAGTTGGCAGTGGAAGATTCATTAGTTAGGAAATGGGCTTGTGAGGGGCACCTTGACTGCAGGATGTCTTGTCTGCCTAGTGTGAAGGCTGCAGACATTGTGCCTTATTGGGATCGGCTGGAAAGTAGTGCGGGAGAGAAGTCAGTGGTTGTGGTGAATGTGGTTGAGACACATCTGCTGAAATATGGTTGATATGACTGAGCTTGAGCAGAATTTCCACAGGTCAGAGAGTGGAGTTTAAGTTCTTTTGCATCTCGCTCCTTCCCACATCTACAGGCAAAACTGTAGTAAATACATACGTGAAAATTAGCTTCAGGTATGCAGTTTACAGAAAATACAGTGTCGAATTCAGGTTACCTTGATGCAACATGTTTCTAATGCAGATTATATACTACTTGACAATATTAAAATTATTCCATTCAGACAAGGTGCTTGAGAGATACAGAATATGGGGACTGTGGGAGCTGGGGGTACAATTTTAATTTACAACAGTTGGATGAAAAATCTTATGAGGTATCTCTGATCTACAGGCTCCACAATCAATGAAAGAAATCAACCACTGAACATGGTAAGAGAGTTTCCAAATATATATATATATAAATAAATAAACACCTTTGGCCAAAAATCTGTTACAATGTTTTGACCATTTGCTGCCTAGGGGACCCTAAACTGGGTAGAAAGGCAACATTAAAATGTTTTAAAGAAATAACTATCCTCATATCCTGACTCTTGAACATGGGGGTTAGAGTGGCCCAAGGTAGGGTTTCCATTTACCTGCCAGGGCAGGTTGCCAGTAAATTTGGCAATGGGAGAAAAAAAGGGGCAGAGCTGGCACCACACACCCCACAACATCATTTTTGGTCAAAAAACAGATGTTCTGTGATGTCACATCTGGTTTAAGGAGAGAAGTCACATTGCAGCATTGTGTAGCACCATTTCTGCTTCTCCCCCCCCCCCACACACACACCAGAGCCCCTCTACCACCCTGCACCCTGGGTTGGCAGCCTCTTTCTATGTCTGCCAACCTTAGCCCAAAGTCACCCAGAGACCTTCACAGCAGAGTGGAGATTGAATCCAGTCTCATGCGGTTTCCATATGGTTATCAGCAGCCATAGCAGCAGTGGAGACACCACACAAGCCTGCCTCCATGAGGAAGTCTCCATAGTCCAATACTGTAAGCACTCCACCCTACTATCTTCCTCAGACATTAAACTGAAAGACATCCTATTTGTTTAGTACTGGCAATTAAAGTGGAAAATAGTTTAATGTAATAGTAACAATACCACAAAGGACTATTCTAAGCCTGTACCCTTTACTGATGGCACATGTCATGTCAGTTATATATGATACTTCTTGGCAATGTCTTTTGGGGAACTGCAAGACTTTGAATTGGGTCAAGGAGAGAAGTCCAAAAACTTCTAGATATATATCACTTGCCCTTGACCTGACGTTTTCCTTAACAATTCTTCTACAGCCTCATTTTCCTCTATTGTTCTTAAGGAAGTCATGATAAGAATGCACCCCTGAGTCTCTTTGTTCCTCCTCTACAGATCCTAGAACAAGATGCTGGAACAGATCATGATGGAGTCACTTATGCTATACTGAACCATCACTCACTGAAAATCAAGCAGCCAGCTAATCAAAACAGAGGCCCTGAGTCTTGTGTCTATGCATCAGTGGCTAGAGAAGGAAGCAGGGAGGACCAGTGTCGGCAAGATGCTTCGGAGTAGCTGGGGGCCCTGAAATTGCTCTTTTAACTTCCATGGGTGCATAAAATTGATTCTTGCATGCAAAGCCCTCTTACTTTCTTCACAAAACCATGGATATGAATGGATAACCACACAAAAACATTAGGATAAACCCATGGCCTGTGGAGGCAGCTGGCATCCTCAAGGTGTTATTAGAGCTGCATCATTGACTTAAGGTTGCAGGATCGGTGGCAGTTGCCTTTGTTTCTGACATATGCAAATCATGTTATAGGCTAGATTTTTGGCACCGTTTCTAGACAAATTACTTTAATGAATATTATCAAGGAACATTTCAATTTGTGCTGCAGAATCGATTAGACGCCCTGAAGATAGTTGAGCGCATTATTATACCATCAGTATCAGAATTGTTTATTAAGGTGGGACATAGCTGGAATGGATACTTTAGCATGTGAAATTTTTAAAAATTGTAGATATATAATAAAATATTCTGGATATTCTGGAATTCTGGACGCAGGACACCTCTTTATATTGTATTTTAATTACTAAATTAAATGTAATTGAAAAGCCAATTCTGTCCCATGTTTGAATTTTATTGTGGTAGTGCTTGTAACAAAATACCAGTCCCAATCAATGCATATGACAGGCAGTAATTGGCCCACCTCACTGAAAAACTTTCTCATCTGTTTGATATCATTAAAAAAAAAATCACCTGACCGTTCTTTAGACCCTCACCAATGCAAAGACAGATACTTCCTATATAATTCAAGCAGGTGAGCCTACTATAATTTCCCCATACATAACATATGCAAATGCAGTGTTTTATTAAGGGATTACACATTTAATATTAAATGTGCTAGAATTTTCTTGCTATCTGCTTTTCAGTGACTTAAGGTTAATTCAAATCAGAAAGATCTCTCCCCCACACTAATATTACAAGATTTTTATCAGACAAGGTGAATACGGATGATTGAGAGCAATTTAGGAAGAATGAGACTCTTGCCCAGCACCCTCTTGGCTCAAAATAGTGATCAAGTGAAATGCCTCATCATCATCAAGCAAAGGGTTTGAGATATAGAGCGTCAACAAGATTTAATGAAATCACCAAACTTCATGGCTCCCATTAAGTTCAGATAGGTATGACTATGGCCCAATATCTTAGTCAGTTAGAAGAGTGTTTATTTTGGCTATATGTGTGGTTATGCCATCAATGGTACTGGAAGGGAGATATAAAAAGATTCCATATGCAGAAAGATTTTGCCATTCCACTATAAGTGAAGTGGAGTCATTGGAACATGTCTTTTTTTGCTGCCCTTTTTATAAGGAACTACGGGTTGTACTACAAGCGACGAATGACACTTGCCTGGCAAGTGAACAGACTCACGTGTATTCCTCCCTGTTCACTTGCCATTCACTTGCACTCCACTCGATCAAGTGGAGAGCAAGTGAATGGCAAGTGACCAGGGAGGAATACACGCGAGTCTGTTCACTTGCCAGGCAAGTGTCATTCGTCACTTGTAGTGCGAGTGCGACCCTGAGAGACAAGATTATTTCTCCCCTTCTCAATAGACCAACAGTTTATGCTGAATGCCAAGACCACGGCAATACAGCCCGGAAAACCCACAACAACCATCAAACTCTTAACAGAAGAAAACTCAACTATCTCCAGGCTTTTGTGTCTATGTGATAAAATCTCGCACTGAACAACAAGATCACACAGAGACCTATTGTTCCCTCCTTTTTAGTATGATATTAACGATATTAATGGTTTTAAATTTTATGAGGTATTCACCATATCTGGAACTTGGGATTGTTGTAACCTTTTGTTGATGTTTCTTAATGGTCATTGACCATAATCAATCAATCAATGTTATGTGTCCAGAAAAAAAATCTAGAAAACAATTCAAATATATTGTTTGGTTGGATTTGTAAGTACATGGTATAGCTGTACACATTCGATGAACAGAGTATTTTCTGAGGGCTCAGGCCTTTGTGCCCTCAGCTCTGCTCCTGGGCACATGACCCATCTACTCCAATGGGCTCCTCTCCTCAATCTCGCTAGCTCTGCCCAGCCTAGGCCCACCCTTGCCAAGCATGCGCCTTCCCAGACTCAGTAGTCCTAGCTGTACTCTTACTCTTATATGAGAATCTGCTGCCTGAACCTTCAAATAAAGCTTTTCCCTTGTTTGTGAGAACCATACATAGATCTGCCCAGACTACAATGCTAAAAATCAGAAATCCCAGTGAAAGATCAATAGGCCAGTAATCTTGTCAAATACTCAATAAATGTTTTTTCCAGTACTGAGATTCTTCTCGAGGAGCGACACAGCAGAGACTAAAATTCCTCATAGCTCACCGTTCAGCAAGTATATATGACCCCAACACTCCTCAGGTTTCTTAATATAATGAACACATATCATATCAAAGCAAAATGCCAATTGTTTATTGTTACATTTTGATAGCTGCTGTTTGAATTTTCTGCCTCCGCCACCAAAACTTGAGTTTCTCTACACAAGACATCTGGCACGTATTTTTCAAGTGTTGGGTGACGCAATGCTTCCTGGGAACTGTAGTTTTAAAAGAGTCACTTGGAGAGGAAGAGAGGAAGGTTGAAAATACAAGCAAAATTACATTTTCTAATGTAATTTATGGCCGCAAGCCTTTAGTCCCCCTGCCCCTCACTCTGGGTGGAATCTGCCAGGTCTTAAAAATAGAAGTTTTCAAAGACAGAGCAGCGCAAGGTCCCTGGGGAAGAGGAAATTTGCAATCATCTCCCCCCACCCCTCTGGGCGAAATGGCAAAGTTCCTCTTCCCCAGGGATCTCGCACTGCTCTGTCTTTGAATTTTTTTATTTTAAGACCTGGCACGTGCCAGATGTCTTGTGTAGAGAGACTCCTGGGCTATTTATAAGATGCCTTGTGGAGAGGTAGAGTCAACTTACCTTGATGTAGTTGCTTTTTCTCTCCCTGCTATTATAGTGAAACACACAGCAGAAAGGATTAGCAAAATCACAGAGTAACTGATGAATTAAATTTTGAAATTCCAAGTAGGGCTGCTTTAACACCAAAGCCGTTTCCAGACGGCTTACCTTCGGCTGCTCCATGCCGCAACGCCGCAGCTCGTGCTGGGGCGAACGTGAAATACCGCGTTTTCTCATGCGAGTTTTGCACAACATCGCGCAAAACTCGCGTGAGAAAACGCGGTATTTCATGTTCGCCCCTGCTTGAGCTGTGGCATTGCGGCATGGAGCGGCAGAAGGTAAGCCGTCTGGAAATGGCCCAAGGATTTTTCATGTTTCAGCCACCCGACCGGTGGGGTTTTTTTTCCACGTTTCTGTTGTGGAAATTGTTGCTCTGCAACCGGGGACTAGTCCACCAGCTGCTTGGGTTTGCCTCTTACCATAGGCATGTAAAGAGTGCAACCTCACTTGATCTTTCCCTAGTACTAAACTGATGTCTCTGCTGGGAATAATGTGTCAGCAGTGAGAAGGTCTTATGCGAGACTGGAAGTTCTTTATTTGTAAAGACATAATAATAATTTAAAAAAAAACAGTTGGGCAAGGCACCAGACTTGGGCCCAGCCTACTGACTACCAAAGCACTATAAAGATAGATACAGAATAAAAGTTAGCATGCACAATACAACAACATTATAAGATAACTACAGAAAACTTACCCTCCCCCCATTCCAGAGCTCTGGGACCCCCCCCCCCATTGCACAGCCGCAAAGGCTAGCACTAGCCTTTGCGTGTTGGCAAGTGAAGGGTACCGAGTTCTTGTTCCATCCCTCTTTTATAGGGAAATATCAAAGACTTGCCTCATTAACATGTTAATCAATCGCATTGTCTTTGTTCTTGAAAGACAGTTCCGTTGAGGGTCTTTCGTGTAAACACAAGTCTACACATCCTTTACCTCTGTGATAGACTGCATCTTTGATATGCATTTGTAATTTGCAAAGGAATGTTCACACTACACTAGTCATAGGATATCCTGTTCTCCCCAGAGATAAGCTGTTTGCTGTTTACCTTTGCTCTTTTGGTGATTTATATGAAAAAGGCCAGAGGACTCAAAAAGGTCCCAAACAATTAACAACTTTTATGGCCTCATCTATTCCCTGTCACAGAGGGTGAGATCTTCCTAGGAAAGGCAACTTTATTCTGCAGGGACAGAGCTTTTGGAAGATTTCTTTTTCCCAAACTGTAGCTGGTTCTTTATTTCTAACATGGGCCAAAAAGGCCTGGTTCCGACCCACTAACAAAATTCTGACAACAGTTTCCATTCCACATGACGTTGTCCTCCATTTGGGCACTGACCATTAACAGTCTGTTCCTTCAAGGGTGGGGGCTTGCAGCATCTGGCTGGCTGCACGAAATGACCCCACAGCGTACCTTTCCCCATCTAAATAATTCTCCAATAAAAAGAGAGATGGGTGCTTTCCATGCACAGACACTTTTCAAAAAAGCCCAGTGTTTCCTGGGCATGTTATGAGCAATCTTTTGCATCTGAAGGAGAAATAGAGTATCAAAAGGTACTAGTCAGTTACTCTTTCAAGTGACTGTAAGGAAACAGTCCCTTGCAGAAATTAATATAACAAGGGAATCTCCTGCCTTTTAGACAGAGGGGAGGGCTGTTTTTTCTTTTTTAGGTTGCAAAAGCAGGGGTCATTTCGTAGAAAAGGAGCTGGAGGAACTCATTAGCATAACTCATTAGCATATGCCACACCTTTTGCCATCGCTGGAAGTGTGTCATTAGCATAGCTGATTTGCTTATGCCACACCCCCGGCATCACTTATCCTGGCTGTTTTGGACCCAATCCTGGCCATTCAGGGCTGAAATTGGGCCCAAAATGGCAAAAGGGGGCTGAAAATGGCTGAAAAGGGGCCCAGAATGGTCAAGATCGGACCACTGATGAGCAGGAGAGTGATCCACCACCCATCAGAGGCCCAATCCAGGCTGTTTCGTCCCCAATCCAGGCTGAAACGGGCCCAAAATGGCTGAGAGTCAGGTGGACAGGGCCACCTGACATGTGACCTCTTTGGGGAACTGCCGGAACTGCGTTCCTGAGCGTTCCCCCTCGAAATGAGCCCTGTGCAAAAGTATTGCATTATTCCTATTCAGCTATTCATGCTTGTGGGCTAAAAAAAAAAAAGAACAGACTCACCCACAGCTCAGTCTGCCTTTATGGGGGTAAGGGATGGTTGGAGGTGTCATTGCAAATACTTAATTTTTTTTTTTTTAAAAAAAATTGCATTATTTGTATGCAACATTACCCATGCGCTTGAAAAAAAATCCTAAAATAAAAGCAGAGGGGACAGAATCCTGAGCATTATGAGGGAATGGCATGGAGGGGGAAGCTTCAGTGTGTATCAAGCGTGAAAGAGAACCCACAGCTGATAATGGAGAGAAAAGGAATTACTCAGGGCTTTGTGAAATCTCTATTGCACACACACAATCGAAACAGCAACCAGACAACTATGAAACATTTCACTGGTTTGGAAGCACCCCAGCCCTAAAAGGCTGGGCATCTCTCTAAAGCCACTTAAGTCTTGAATCTGTTTTAAAAAAATTAAAGAGGGTAATGACCAAAAAAAAAAATCTGGTAGATCCAAATGGTCTGAGGCAAAAATAAAAAAAAACAGATTACATGAGAAGCCGCAGAGAACATTTTCCCTCAAGAACTAACTTCTACACAGCCCGTCACAGCCAAAATGGAAATTTAGGAAGGGAGGATGGGAGCATCACAGGAAGGCTGGATTTAAGTTACGGGGTGGTTTGCCATTGCCTTCCCCAGTCTTCTATACTTAACCCCCAGGAAACTGGGTACTCATTTTACCAACCTCAGAAGGATGGAAAGCTGAGTCAACCTTGAGCCAGCTACCCAGACCAAGCTTCCACCAGGATCGAACTCAGGTTGTGAGCAAAGCTTGGGCTGCAGTACTGCAGCTTACCACTCTGTGCCACGGGGCTCCCTGGACTTAAGTTAGGAGGCAAGTCATGGTACAGCAACTCAGGCTATGGCATGAGCCTGAGGGCCATAATGGGCCAAACAGGGCATGGTTTTGCCAAGATTTATGATTGTGGTTTCACTTCAAGAAGAGCAGAAATTTCTTTCTGGAATTTAGGTACAAAGCCATTGGCTCTGCTATCCTGAAAGGCAACTTTGGATTTCAGCTATTCTTTGGTAGTGTTTTGCAAGGATTTGCTAGTGATTGGATCTGAATATTTCAGAGGTATAGCCATGTAAGTCTGGGGAAACAAAGTAAAACAGAAGTCCACTGGTGTCTTAAATACTGTTAAATAGTGGGTTCAGACTTGAGGTAAATCAACAGCTCTTTATTTAGCAGGAACACAACACGCACACTGACAGACTGAACAGAAGCTCTCAATATATATACAGTAGCTCCACCCCATGAATACTGATAGCCAATGAGAACACATACTTTACAATACCATCATTTGCATAAACTATATACAATGTATGAAGTAGGCAGGCCACTGATTGGTCTTTATTATAGAGGACCGATTGGCTGCTGCCTTGAGAAAGTAACCAGTGATATTGCAGAGATTATGGACCAATGAGAATGCAGGCATTGGGAGCCTTGACTGAACCTTAAACTCAACACAGTATAGTACATTACAATCAATACAGTAATGACTTTAGAGGCCTTGCTCGGCCCAGTGCACAACAAATATTAACATTTATTCCAGCATAAGACTTCATGAATTGGAGCTCATGTCATAAAATTCATGAATTGTTCATCTATTAGTCATACACATTTATACTGAAACCTGTGAATGATAGAAAGGCAGGAGGAAGGTGACAAAAAGAGGATTTTTAAAACAAGATCAAATCAAAAGAGCACTCAAACCCCTCGGAATGGTGAGGAGAACTCCCAACCATTTACACGTAGGTGAAGTAGGATAAACATAAAATCAGATATAATCTGGGAAAGCACAGGGTGAAACATGATAAACATCCAATTAGACAAATATACATGTTTGGCAGAACTAGTTAACATCTGTGGAGATGGGATATACTATTTAGCATCCATAGTGAGCTGGAGGCTCAGTGGTACAGTATCTGCTGAGCGTGCAGAAGGTCACAAGTTCAATCCTTGGCATCACCAGTTTAAAGGATTAGGTAATAAGTAATGTGAAAGAGGCCCTGAAGAGCAGCTGCCAGTCTGAGGAGACAATACTGATGATGAGAGACCAACAGTCTGATTCTGTATAAGGCAGCTTCATGTGTTTGAGAAATTCCAGGTCCTTGTTCAGAACTGAAGGGAAGATAGTACTGAAGTTCTTCATGAATTCAGTAATTTCATGTTGGATTTTTCCTTTCAAGGCTTTTTTTTACATCTGCAGATATCTGGTCTAAATTAAACCTTCACCTCATGGCATCTGGATTTTGAAACCTATGAACTTCCTCTGCTGTTTTGTTAATCTGAGCCTGCAGCCTAGAAAAAGGGGATGTGGTTTGCCCATCCCTTTTGAACATAGAGAAACTGGAAGCATTGTGGGTAATGATGACTCTGGCACAGAGCGCTGTCGTATTTCCGAAGCGGCACCACCAGTTGAGATCATCGGTCAGAGGACACGAGAGCAAGGACACTATGGGATACAGAAGGTTTTCCATGAGGTTTTCCATGAACATCGTCTTTCTTGGTTGGTACTTCAGGTGGGAAGTTAGTGAGAATGGAGGGTCTCTAATAGCAGGGTGGCTGAGGGCAGGGGACAGGACCAGAGCAGAGACACACTATAAGTTCCTGTTGTTCACATACTTTGCCACTAATGGAATCATCTCCTTTCCAGGATGGTGGATGGCTGGTCAGTGGGTGATATCTAGAGGTGAGTACCTGTAGACAAAAGTATATCAGTATTGGGGACAAGATAGGAGTTAATTGCCATAGGCCCTAACAGCCAAAATTGCTTTTCTCTCTCTGTTTATAACAAGTGGCACTTGTTAATTGATCCTTGAAAATTCAGTAACTCAAGGATCCCCAAGAAGTGTCTGCTGGTGGGGCCAGATGGAGATATCTGTACATCCGAGCTTCTGATTGGCCATTGGAGATCTGACTGGCTGTGCAGATTTTTAAAAACATTGTTTTGGAAGCAACTGCCACTGCAGTACAAGGCTCATCACAGCATGAATGAAGGTATGTGGTTTATAGGCAAAAAACCAAAGCTTTAAAACAATATTTTGTTTTAACAACATTTTAAAAGGCATCATGTTAAATAGAGCTTCTGCCTTAAATATTGCTTTTGAAGTTATGCATAACCTCACTTCCTGACATTTTGTGGTTGACCCAGCCTTAGGGTTCTGACACTGTGTGGTGAGTGCAGCTACAAATGGCTGCCACGAAATGGCTGCTGCAGGAGGCAGAGCCAACCACAAAATGGCTGCTACACCTTACCTTCAGTCATCCAGTAAAGATTCTTGTGCTGTGGAAGCAGCTTCTGCCAAAGCAATGTTTTTAGAAATCTGCATAGCCAATAAAATCTCCAATGGCCAATCAGAAACCATGCTTGGCAGAAGCCCCAACTTGCCCCACCTACTTTCTAAAAACACTTGGCAGGCAGCAGCAAAGGTTTCGGTGGGCACAGTGGGGCCCATGGGCATCACATTGGGGACCCCTGTTGTAGACACTTCATCTTCTCAATATTGCTCTCGTTCTCTTTCTTTTGCAGCACCTTATCTCAAGCCTTCAGTTTCTATGCGCTCAAGTGAGGGAGTTATAGTGGGAGGAAATATCACCATCCATTGTAAGAATGAAGGCCAACAACATGCCGAATTTTCTCTGTGCAAACTAAAAGGTTCCTCTTGGGACTGTCAGGATGCAAAGAAGGCAGAGCAAAATGAGGTTATGTTTACCATTTTCAATGCCAATCAGTCAAATGCAGGGATCTACAAATGTGTGTATTGCTTCAAAGAAAACAGCTATAGAGAACGATGTTCCGATTACAGTGATGAAATACATATCTACATAAGAGGTGAAGGCCTATCTCAATCCTTGTATGCTATTTTCATAAATAAGATTAAAATGCCTTTGATATTTTCCGCAACCGTAAATCAAATGGAAAAGCTATACTGACTAAAATGTACATTTGATTTTTAAAAGTTTCTCATTTTACATGTACTTAAAATAATAAAATCATAGGGTTGCCAGCTCACACTTGGGAAACACCTAGAGATTTGAGGGCAGAGCTTGGATTTGGTGGGGTCTGGGAAGGGGAGGGACCTCAACAGGGTATAATGCTATAGATTCCACCCTCCCAAGCAGCCATTTTCTCCAGGAGAACTGATCTCCTGGAGATCCATTGTAATTCTGGGAGATATCCCACCACCACCTTGAGACTGGCAACTCTAACTGGAATGGACCCAAACGGTCCTCTAGTTCAACCCTCTGTACAACACAGGAAATTCACGACCACCCACACCCCTCTCTTCCCCAGTGATTCCTTCTCAATGCCCAGAGGAAGGCAAAAAGCCTTCAGGATCCCTTTTCATTCTGGCCTGCAAGAAAATTCTTTCCTGACTCCGAAGTAGCGATCAGCATTACCCTGACCTAGCCACAGAAGATCCAACCACTGGCTCATCCCTTTCTTATGATCTCCTTTAGTTCATACTGAAGCATAGAATCAGCACTGTTGATGTAACCTCTTTTGTATGGGTTGTATGGGTCTTAGGAAGCAAACTTTCAATACAAATGTAAGTTAAACAAATTTCTTTACATCAACCTTTCAAAAAATCAGAACAATACAACTATTTTTTTAACCAAACTCATAGGTGCAACAACAATAACAAAAAAGATACTTGAAGCCCACAATGTCTTTTAAGTTCAGTCAGGTAACTGATTGTCTTTGAAACCACTCGTGGAACCCAGGCTTTTGTCCTTTTCTTGGGAATTCCAACACTGAAATAATAATATACCAATAATAATACCAAACGAAATATAACACACATCCACGAGTTTTAGTCACAATTGTTCACATACATGTGTTTCTGATTACCTTCTTCACAGTGATAAGAGCACATTAATTGTTATCCAGCTCCCCAGCAACTGGGCCCCTTTCTCAGCTGCTTAGCTCTAGATACTGACTCCACCCTTCTGGGCTAAACCAATTAGCTCATGGGGTTACACTGAGAGATGGGCAGCTAGCTACTACCTAGGTAAAGGTAAAGGTAGTCCCCTGTGCAAGCACCGAGTCATTACTGACCCATGGGGGGACATCACATCAGGACGTTTTCTTGGCAGACTTTTGTTACGGGGTGGTTTGCCATTGCCTTCCCCAGTCATCTACACTTTACCCCCAGGAAACTGGGTACTCATTTTACCGACCTCGGAAGGATGGAAGGCTGAGTCAACCTTGAGCTGGCTACCTGAACCCGCCTTCCACCAGGATCAAACTCAGAGCTTGGGCTGCAGGACTGCAGCTTACCACTCTGTGCCACAGAGCTCTTAGCTACTACCTAAAACCCTCCCCCCAAAAGGAGAGTTTGTTACTTCCTGAGGAAGCCTGTTCCACCAGGCAACCACTTTTACCATCAGGAAGTTCTTCCTAATGTTTAGCCAAAACCTCTTTGGGTTTAATTTTAACCCATTGGCTTAAATATTCTTAGCAATATTTTAAAGTGACACATTACAGACTAAAAGATATTATTTGTTGCTTAGCATTTTGGGTAAAATACCAAGCAATATGATGCTATGGTCTTCATGGATTTTTCCTAAGTCTCATCTTCTCTTTTGAGGTGAGATTCACAATGTGCTCTAACTGTAAAATATTATTTATGAGTTTTACCCATGTCATAAATTATGACACCAGTTACAACCAAGAATGATTACAATTCAAACAAAATTTAAAGGTCTGTTATAATAAAAATAATCAACCATGTCTACGGGCTTTCCTCCACACTTTTACAGTTACAGATGCAAAGGCAACCATAATGAATGCAAAGCAGTCTAACTCTATGTTCCAACAGGACTGGTTTATGGCAAAGACTTCATACCAACATTATTAATTTCAAACATATTTGAAACACTATGTAACACATACTGCTTCAATAGTAGACATGGGCACAAGGAGGAAAAAAAATGAACATGGTGTTCATTGTTCATTGCCATCCACAAACAACAAACATTGACGAACATGTTTGTTGTTCGTTGTTCATGGGGGCTAGCAGGCTCTCCTCCAGCCATCATGATCCCTACCACACCACTCCCAGAAACCCTACCTGAGCAGACAGCAGGAAATGTACCAATAATAAATAATAGTTTGGCCCCAGACCCTGATAGCAGCCCTGGAACTTGAAGGGGTAGATCCCTACCGCACCACTCCCAGAAACCTGACCTGAGCAGGCAGCAGGAAAGGTACCAGTAATAAATAATAGCTTGGCCCAGAGCCTGGCAGCAGCCCTGGAACCTGAAGAGGTAGATCCCTATCCCACCACACACAAAGAAAATTCAAGCTCCAATGCACTCTCCCTGCCTCTCTCTCAAAATGCCAGCAGCAACTGTCTCGGTCTGCAAAAGCAGAGCTCGGAGCCCCCCTCCCCCCTGCTCTTTGCTTCCTTGTAACAAATTTGGAGCTCCACACTTGAAAGGAAGACCTGCCTATCAAGCTAAATTGGGCTTAGATTGGGGTTTCCAGGGCAACAGCAGGAGTTCAGACAGAGTTCAGGCAGTCCCTGCCTCCGGTTGCCAAGGGAATTGATTGCAGGTGCCAGATTGTCTGGCTTCATGAACAGCAATGAACAGCAACGAACATGAGGCTTGCAACGACCACCTGTTCGTTTAGAATGGGGCCTCAGGAACAGCTTGTTCGCGAACAGCTGATTGGGCTGTTCCTGGCGTTTTTTAGTTCGTATTGCTGTTTGTGCCCATCTCTATTCCAGTGGGCAATGGGTGATTTCATCTAAAGGACACAGGAGGAGCTGCATCTTAAAAACAAGCTGGAAATAAGATACCAGTTTTGTAGTTTGATTTTACAATGTCAGTTTTATCCAAGATATGCAGAGAGTTTTTGTGAACAAGTAACCCCAAAACACTATATCCACATTTTCCATTACATTTCTCTCATTAGAGGCCTGAACATATCCCTCTTTTCTGCATTCTAGACCAATTTTCCTGTTCACATCCTTTCTCAAAATTGAGTTCTTAATTCTTTATACACTCTGTCAATGAAATAAGTAATGCAGAACACTTTGGCATTATCTATACATTCCAACTTTTGTTCACAGTCTTAGTGGCTGGAAACATCCACCCATGCCTTTACTATGTTTTTTCTTGCCCCAGATCCCAGACTTTCGAAACCCTCCATCAAGTTGAGATCCAAGGAACAGCTTGCCTCAGGCCTGAATGTCACCATTGAATGCCAGGGGCCAGAAACTGCTCTGAACTACTCTTTATACAAATCCAGGGTCCTGAGAACATCACATCTGGCACAGCCAGGTAGAGACCGAGCAGAATTCTCTTTCTTTATAGAAAAGATGGAGGATGCAGCTGATTATACCTGCCAGTACAATAATAAAGAAAAGCCTTTTGTCTGGTCAGAGCCAAGTGATCCTGTGGAGCTCGTACCAAGAGGTTTGAAGCTTTTCATATATCTGTCTCAACAAGAAATAATTCACATGGTCTTATTTCCACTTTGTAATAAATTAAGTTGTTTAGAAATGTCACAATCCAGATCCTTTTATACAAGTCCCTTAGTAACGGAGGACACCTTGATTTCCAGGCAGCAGGAACACATATCCTTGCTACTGTCTCTGGTACTATAATTCTAGATCACTGTGTCCTAAATAGTTCTTCAAGACACCTAACACAGGTACTTTAGCTTCCATTGGTTAATCATACCCATGCTATCTCTAATAAATAATCATGTTTGTTCTCAGAAAGGTATGCCAAAGCATATGAATAATATCTGCATCAACAGTTTGACAGTACCAGCATTCTGTATTCTCCAAATTATAAATATGCTTAAGCTTTAGAGGCATTAAATACCAGTCTTAACGGTAACTTATAAAAACCCTCTTCCATATAAATATTAATTATATCCATATTTCCTCAGATTCCATCCCATTCTTTTTGCAAGGCAGGACATCTGATGTCTTTCCTCCCATTTACCTTTAGTCTTCCTCCTCAGAGCCAAACTATACATTACATTTTACACAAGTTCCCAGTAGGCCCTGACACCCACATTGCAGCTGTGAGTCCTTGGTGGCAGCTCTATGTTAAAGCACCATGGGGGCCACAGAGCAGGGGGGAGGGACTCCTCCTGTGCCATGATCCTGAACCACACCAGGGCCATTTCCACACGACTTACCAGCTGACTAAACGTTCCACAAAACACCCAGAAGATAGCGTCTTCTCGCATGAAATCGCTCCAGGAAGATGCTACTTTGCACAAAACTCCTGGATGAAAGCGTCATCTTGGCGCAATTTCACGTGAGAAGATGCTATCTTCCAGGTGTTTTGCGGAACATTTCGTCGGCCGGTAAGTCATGTGGAAACAGCCCAGGCCTCTGCAGTGCTTTGCCACCTGGGATTCGCAGCTGCAGTGTGGCAGTTAGTCCCCACTGGGAACTCACATAAAATGTAATATGTTGTTTTGCCCTCAATCAGTGAATCATTTAAAAGCCAATAAATGTCTCCAACATGGTCTTTACCTATAGACCTTTCTGTTATCCATTCAAACCTTTCATTCTCACACCCATACCTCAATGGCATGGGATCATACAGAGAACCAGCTTAAGCCTTTGTATGCACATGAAGGGAAAACAACGATAAGGAGACAAATGATGCGGAAGAAAACAAATCTTTAATCTTTGTACAACCCCTACGTGTTTTGTGGGCAGCTTTGTCAGGGGGAATCTTCTAGATTCTTTTTTGTTTTGTTTCTGTATATACACTTTAGCAGGGGGAATCTTCCAGAAATTGGACAGATCTGGTGGAGGAGAGCGGTCTACCCATGGCTATTCCCCATGTTGGCTCAATGGAACCTCCACGTGCAGGGGCAGCGTAGCTCTGAAAACCACCAGTGGAGCCTGCCCCAGAAGCATCTCACTGGATGCTGGACCAGGGGGTGGCTCTTTGCTCTGGGCAATCCACAAAGTTATTGGGGTGTGATGTCTCTGCTAACGTGTATATATGGGAATGGAACTAAAAAGAACTGGAAGATTCCCCATAATGAAGCTGCACACAAAATATGTAGGGGTTGTACATCTATCAAAGATTCTTTTTCTTCTGGACCATTTGCCTCCTTATCTTTGTTTTGCCTTGGTGTGGTCCCCCCCACCTTTCTTCTTCATGTGCATGAAGGGGTCATGATCATGAAATGTGGTGAGGAAAGGACTTGTGTTAAAAACTAAGGGATGGGTGAGAACCAGGCTGCTCAGGAGCAGGGGGGCAGTTCTATGGAGTACAGGTGAGTAGACATGTGAAGAAAGATAAAGATCATTCCTGGGAGCCTTTGGACACTGTAAGTGATTAAATGAACGTTAGCAGCATTCTAACTCAAGACGGCCTTGATTTTACAGTACCACCCCTGACAATCATATGGGCAAGCTGTGCTGCAGGCCTTCTCCTGGTTCTTCTCCTGTTGTTGTTTGCCTTTGTATTGTACCGGAAAAGGAGAAAGGGTAAGTGGGCCTCTGAATGTTCCACAGGCAAGATGCAGAGCCAAATTATACATGAAACTTCCAACAGGCAACTTACATTCAAAAAGCAGTTGAGGGGGGCACACACCTTGAAGCAGTGAGGCAGGCAAGAGTTGATTCTTTGGCCTGGCCCCATTTCCCTGAGAGAGATGTCCCTTCCTGAACTGGCAGGAGAACCAGTACAGAAAAAAATATATCAGGTACAACTGCCCATCCTTTTACTCTACTAGATCTAATAGGAGCTCAAGCAGTGGGGTAGTTGCTCTTAGGAAAATAGTTGGTGAGAACTCCCAGTGCCACGGCCCTGATCTACAACCCCTCAAAAGATTCCTGAGACACCTCAGTTGCTTTCCAAGCTTTAAATACATGACAAAATTGCCAGTCACGTTCTCCAACATCTTGAGTTGTTTGGCCCATAAGCATGCATAACTGAGGCGGTACAGTCCTCACAAAGGCAGTTTATCATTTCTAGGCTCCCACAAGAAAGTGTTCTTAAATGAAAACCCATCTGGAAGTTTGCCCCATGTCAAAAAAATACCATGCCAGAGAGAGAGAGATTGCAGGGGAGATTTTTTTTAATAAAAACTGAAGCAAAAACTGAAGCAAGTTTCTAGCCGTTTTGGTTGCCAAGATACTCTTGGTGGTATGTAAGCACTGCCTTGTCAAATCTCAAAAGCTGTACATGGTTAGAGGCAGGGAGCTTCAGTGAATGTTCTGCATAAGTGCCATGCAGAAGGAGGCAAAATAAGTAGAATAGACAGAAAAAAGAAGCCTATATGTAAAATGGCTTCATTTATAAAGACTGCAGTAACCCAGTGTCTTCAGGCAGAACGTTTATAATAAACGTAGCATAACAGCTCTTAAGCAAAATGCTTCTTCCATCAACATTTGGGAATTAGAAGATATGGGGAAGGAGGGCACTGTGTTGACTTCTAATTCGCAGTGTACTAGGAGAATAATTTCATGGATTCTCTCTGATCTACAGACTCCACTGTCAAGGAAAGAAACCAGCCAGCAAACATGGTAAGAGACCTGCCACTCTTTATCACAGTCTTACTGTGATTGTGAACTTCCTGCCAGCCGTCTCATATTCTCACCCCTGAGGTCAATATGTCAATTCCAAGTCATCCTTGTTACTGATGACAGCCAGAGAGATAAAACACGAGAGTAACACGTGATCTGAATTTCTGGTATTAAAATGAATCTCTGGCCATTATGCTGTATGGAGGCCAAGAGGGGCATAACTCTAGCTCTGTATCTGTATACTGAAAGCCCTCTCTGCTTAATATCTGCAGTTGAGAGTGGAAACAAGATAAATTTAATACCAGAAGCATCAATAAGAACTGTGTTTAAATTTGTCCTCCTTAGGAATGGCAGTCCTAATATTAGCTAGCAGTGGGAGAACTGCTTGGCAACTTTTTTTATTAGAAGGCTAGGTAGGCTACCTTGAATGGGTGTAGAGGAATGATATATCTCTACCTCACTTCAGGTGGTCAAGTGGCAACTTCTGATGTTACTCTCTGGTTTTAAAGTGGCTTTCTAGAATTTTTAGTACTGTATGAGCTTGATCTCGTCAGATCTCAGACAATAAGCAGGGTCAGCCTTGGTTAGTAACTGGATGGGAGACCCCCAACAAAGACCAGGGCTGCAAAGACAGGCAATGGCAAACCACCTCCGATAGTCTCTTGCCATCAAAACCCCATCAGGGGTCACCCTAAGTCAGCTATGACTTGAGGGTGCCACACACATACATAATGGTTAGGCCTAACTAGTCTGAGCTCATCTACTCCTCTGAACTTGGAAGCTAAGCAGGGTCAGCCCTGGTTAGTACTTGGATGTGAAACCCGCAAGGAAGTCCAAAGACGCTACACAGAGGCAGGCAATGGCAAAACACTTCTGCTCCTCTCTTGCCTTGAAACCCCATGGAAAGGTTGTCATAATTCAATTGTATCATGACAGCACTTAATGGTTATTAATGTTTATGTAACCGTCCCTACCAGTGAGCGGTGCTGTCATACATCTGAGTGTCTGAGCTGCCTCGGCATTGGTTCCAATCGTTCAGTATTCTGTGGACAGCTGCTGCAGCATAGTAGATAAGTGCCTGAGCACTCTGCTGATTTGAATCCCAGTATCGCCATGAATTCAGCATGTGACCTTGGGTGAACCACTCCTCTCAGCTCCCCAGCTATATTGTGGTGATAATAACAAAACTGACCTTACTCAGCATTGAGTGAGGCACTAATCTGTCTGGAAGAGTGGTATATACATGCAGTTATTATTATTAAGTTGACTGATGGACTCTTATAACTGTTTTAAGATGTGTACTAGAGACCATGTTTCAGTATTCTAAAACACCCTCATATGCTGTAAGTACTCTGGGAAAACCTGTGGCAGGATTGTGCTGTAACTTTCTTTTTTCCTTCCTGTAGCCCCTGGAACCTTATAACAGCACAGACGGTGATGGGGCTGCCTGTGAAGCACACCATGATGAAGTCACCTATGCTATACTTGATCAAAACTCCCTGAAAACTGAGCGGGCGGCTGTTTCGGATAGACCCTCTGAGTCCAGCATCTATGCATCAGTGACCAAAGACAGACTCAGGAAGGGCCAATAAGCAGGATATCTCCAGGATATGGGTATTTTGGGGGCCCTGGTGTAACTTTAGGTTCCGTGTTAAGGTTGGTTGGTTCACTAATTTCCCTAATCACATACATTCTGTATGTGACTGCACAGAAAAATATAAACCAAGTAGAATACAGAGACTGACAGCAGTCACAAAGGTGGTCAGATTAAGGCAATCACTATAGCTAGAGACAAGCATATATGATATATAATATTGATTTATATGCAGCATTTATCGACCTAAAGGATGCCTTCAATGCCGTCTCTCATGCAAGACTATGGAACAAACTTAATGCTGCACGTCTGCCTAAGAGATTGTTAAAGCTGATAATTAACCTCTACTCCAGAAATGTGTTACGTGTTAAACTAAATAAACTATATCAAGCCAAATACCTATCCAAAGAGGCATTCTTGCACCTCACCTATTCAACCTATATTTAAACGACTTTGTTCCAAGCTTGCAAGGCATCTCCACCAACGCTCCATGCTTGGGCAAATACCCAGTGCCCACCTTACTATATGTTGATGACCTTGTCTTGCTCTCCAGAACCTGGGTTGGTCTAAAGCAAACTATTAAAGCATTTATTGCCTGCTGTAACAATTAACTCTTGGAGAGAAACAAAAACAAATCCAAAATCATGGTGTTCTCAAGGTCAACAAAACGATTAAACAACAAATAGAAAATCGGTGCATATAAATTACAACAGGTCAACGAATTCAGATATCTAGGAGTCGTCTTCCAGTTGAATTTATCCTCATCCAAGCTTATTCAACATCTTACACAGAAAATCAGTTTCGCTCTACTGGCTTTAAATTCTTCTTTATTCAAGGAGCTCAATATGTACCAGCACTTTTGAAGGCATACAAGGCTCTTGTAATACCACACATATTATATGGTTCCCCGATCTGGTTCCTGGGCCCAAAAAAACAACTCGACAAATTCCAGTTAACTTTCTTCCAGAAAATACTTGCTCTACCACCATATATATCCTCCACAGTCATACGACTTGAATTGGGCCTTCTAAAAATCTCAACTCTGATCTGAAAAGCCATAGTCAGTTTCAAATACAGACTGCAAAACTCGGAAGATCTTCCAGTCTTCACTAAATCAGCAGCCCAAGAGCCCTGCTGGTGAAGGTGGAATAAAAGTGTGGATCCGGAAATGAACAAATTATGTCCAGGGGACCCAAGAGCTTTAACTGGGAAAAGACGAGAGCTACTTATAGAGAAGCCGCTTAAGCAAGACTGGGACTTCCTTCTAAAGGATGGGCCATGAAAATGCTCCCCGCTCTACGTGAGAATTAAATATCCTACCCAGTTCAACCAGCCTCTTTATCTTAATATGCTAGTAGTCCTAAAACTGAGGCGGTCATAAATGGCTGTACGCTGCAATGAATTGCTGACAGCCCAGATGAAGGGCCGTTTTCTCAAGATATCATCAGATCAATGCTTCTGCAACCGCCCTTTGGCTGAAGTTGACTTGTTATCCCATACCTTCTTTCACTGTCCACAAACTAGCCAGAGAGAGAGATCCTTTAAAAAATGGCTACTGAGGCATGTGAACATTTCTGATGCCTCAAAATGAAGACTATTACTGAGTAGCCTTTGTAAAAACTGCATTGTAGACATGGAAAGCTTTTCTTTAACTGTTGTTTTTAATTCTTAAACTTTGTTAGAGTGTATGGCCTGTGGGCTGTTAAACGGAATAACCTGAAACTGATTTAGGGATGCACGATATGTAATTGCTATTGTGTCCCACAGCTAAGGGGCCTTTTCTGACACACATAAGACACATTTTATGGTAAATTATTTTTCTTTCCCTCACTTTTTGACACCTTTAGGGTGTCCCAAAAGAAAACTTCTGCAGAAAGTAGACTTTGGTGATTTTTTGCAGCTAAGTATCAGTTGACTTTTAGTTCCTGACCAAGATCTTGAACAGTTGACTTTTTAGAGATAAAACAGGCTTATTGTACCCTCTACTGGACAATTATGGGATAAGCTTGGGTCTCTTTCATTAGAGAGGAGAGCCTAGATTTGGAATGTATAGGGCATTGGGATTACCTCCGCTAAAATACTCAAGGAGCGTGTGAAAATATATTTCCTTTGCTTAGCAGAAGATGAAGCAACCCCCTGTGACAGATTTAGAGGAGTCACCAAAGAACCACTAAACCATCAACTATTTACAGTGCCAATGTAAATCCTATGTAGAGTTACTCCAGTCAAAGTCCATTGAAATCCATAGGCTTAGACTGGAGGAACTCTGTAGGATTGCAGTGTTTATTATTATATTTTTAGCATCATGGGAGGATGCATAATCCCTCTGTTGAAAGCTCTTTTCTACCTGAGGTATGTTACATTAATTTAGTCTGCAATTATTTGTCCTCTGCAGATTTATGAACAAGAAGGGGTGGTTCTTTAGGTTAAACATATACTTGAAAAACATAATTGTTCTAAAATACATTAACAGTTCCAAACATACTTCAGCAGTTTCAAGGTGTAAAGGTTCTTTTAAAAAAACAACAACTCTGACATAGTACAAAGATTGCCGAACCCCAGGTAGAGCCTGGAGTAGAGATGGGCACGGACCAGGAGTCGGCCATGGACCGCCGGTTCATGGTTCGTGGACTTTCAGGGACCACGGACCACGAACTTATAAATGGACCAGCCCGGTTCGAGAACCGGTTCGAGAACTGGTTCAATTCAGTAGGCCTTGTTTTTCCTACAGATTTTCACTTTAGTAGACTTTCCCCCCCAAAGGTTTTCATGTAACACTCTTCAATTTTCACTTTTCCAAAGACTTAGACCAACAACAACTCCCCCTCTCCTATTCTGACTGTCTACCTGTCCTTGGTGGAAGGAGGGAGACTTGTGCTCCTGTCCAGGAGAGGTGGCTGCCCACAAAACCCACTTACATGGGCTGAATCAACAACAGATGCCCTCCCTGGGGGCAGGGATACCAACTCCCCATGATGGGAAATGAATGGATATACTTGAGTGAAAGCCAACTCGGCAACAGGAGATCATGCAGCAATTCAAAGGCCCCTTGCTGAAATGGAAGGCATGGGAGGGATGGAAAGAGCCTCAAAAGCTTGAAGCAGGGTAGGGCCGAGCCAAGTGGCAACTAGCTGGACCCCAGAAGAGAGGAAGAATGCACCACAAAAGACACTCTAGAGAGGCGTTGAAAGAAGTGAAGCAGAGAGCACCCCAAAGCATGCTGCCAGTCATCAGAAAGTGGGTGTTTCACAGAGGCCAGTAGCAGCCCCCCCTTCACCTCAAAAGCCAGGTAGGAAAGCTCCCCCAAAGTCACCCACTTTTTAGGGAGTGAAAGGCTTAGAAAGAAGTGAAGCACAGAGCCCCCCCAAGCCTGCTGCCAGTCATCAGAGAGCAGGTGTTTCACAGAGGCCCGTAGCAGCCCCCCCATTGCACCTCAAAAGACAGGCAGGAAAGCTCCCCCAAAGTCACCCACTTTTTAGGGAGTGAAAGGCTTAGAAAGAAGTGAAGCAGAGAGAGCCCCCAAAGCGAGCTGCCAGTCGTCAGAGTGGGTGTTTCACAGATCCTAATAGCAGTCTTCCTCCTCTTGCACCTCATCAGCAGCAGAGAAAGAAAGTGGGGGAAAGAAGGAAAGAACTCAAGCAGACAGCGCCCAAAGCTGCCTTGCACCCACTGTGGGTCTGCGAGTGGGTGGGGTCAGAGCACAATAGAACCCACCGGCAACCCAGAAAAAAGGAAGAGTTTTTTTGGGGGGGAGGGGGGTACTGAGCACCAGAACCCAAGGACTCGAAAGCGGAAAGAAATAAGAGTAACCCAATAGTACGGTAAAAGAATTTTTAAGAAAGTGCTCTCAAGAAAACCAAAATTGAAAGGAGAAAAAAATTAAACAGGAATGGAGAATAGAGTAAGTACCAGTCCCCTTGCAGGAAATGGAAGTTTCAGAGGGTGGGCTCTACGGAATCACATCCTCACTGAATTCTCTCTTTATACTCCACCCTCCCTAGCCACTGCCCCAAAATCTCAGGGCCAAGCTACAAGTGACGAATGACACTTGAACAGCAAGTGTATTTCTCCCTGTTCACTTGCCCTCCACTTGCGCTCCACTCAATCCACTTGCCATTCAAGTGTCATTCATCACTTGTAGCTTGGCCCTGAGTTGTAATTCCAGAAGAACCCTAAGCCCCATTTGAAGGCTGGCAAGCCTAACTGCCATCATATGATGAGTTACTCAGATCAATGGACTTATGCACGGTTAGCTGCCTCAACTTAGTGTGCCCAAATTTCCATCAAGATTAAACACACAGGACAATACCATCAGTCTTGATTATCACCACTATCTAAAGTCCCGGCCATGTTCCTTTCTGAGGTGTTGAGGCTGGAAGATGTAGGGAGAAGGAAATCCATCGATCTTTTCAGAGCTGAATGGCTCCATAGACCTAGTTATCATACATTAGATTCCTAATTCAGAAAACCTCCCCTATGTTCAAATCTCACCATCCCCAAAGAAAACCCCCCCAATGTTTGAATGGTTATTGCGGGGGGGGGGAACCTCCAATGGGACCAATGGTTAAACTATTTGCAGGAAATGGCAGCATTTGCTACTCAGAAACTACTTGTAAAGGGTCATGCATATCAGGATAGATGGTAGCAGAGAACTTCGTATGTAAGCAGGCATGGGGATGGTGGAAAATGTATTCCTGGACACTTCATGAGAAGACAAGACTTACTGGAAAAGGCAATAATGCTAGGAGACATTGAAGGCAGCAGAAAAAGAGGAAGAACCAACAGAGATGGACTGACTCAATAATGGAAGCCATGTCCTTAAGTTTGCAAGATCTGAGCAAGGATGTTAATGATAGGGCATTCTGGAGATGATTCATTCATAGGGTTGCTGTAAGTTAGAAGTAACTTGATGGCACATAACACACGCAAACACGTCATGTTTTTGTTGGTAGAAGTAGCAATGGGGGAGTTCTTGTCCATCTTAGCCTGAGTTCTCAGATAGAACTCTAGAAAAGTTTTGAATGGTCATAGGGTTGCCAGCATCCAGGTAGCAATCAAAGTGGAAACCCACGACTAAAGGATACAGTCAGTCAGGTTCTGAAATTCAAGTGTATTAAAGTGGCTCAGTGCAATAAATAAATGAATAAATAACAATGCTACTGTAGGCATATAAAGTCGCATAACAAGCAATATACAATAAACAGCTTAAAGTCGGCCAATTCAGAAATATTCAATGGTGCAATCAAGTTCATATCAGAGTTCATAACAGAGATGAAACGTAGACAGCAAACCAGAGAAGCCGTGAGGACCCCTCGTTCCTGTTCAAGGTAAGTTCTTAGACAGATGTACTCTTCTCATTTTCTTTCAACAGATGGAACAAGGAGATGGAACACTCTGCAGGACCGAGACCCAACAAGGAACCGGTCATCAACAACGCTTGTTTCCAGACTGCATCAGGGGCCATCAGACCTCCTCACCAAACATCTCTGGAGGGGGGGGAAGGAAAGGTAGTACTTTTGAAAAGCTCTTTTGAGGTTCATTGCAATAGGAGCTGGTATTTGGTTCTGGTGATTTGTGTTGTTAACATTTATTCACACTGTTTACTAGAATATTTTGATTGGTTCTTTAATATTGCTATTTTTAAAAGTTTCCTTGGCAGGAAAAGGTGAATTAGAAATATTCTTATTAGGACCAGCCTGAGGACTTGGGATGATCTAGGCAGGAGTGCCCAGGGCACCCAAGCCACACCCATGAGGAGGCAAGAAGAGGAGGAAAGACACCTCCCACCCACTTCCCCACAGGCAGCTGGCGAGCCCCGGTTATGGAGCCCACTGGCACTTGCCTTTTCTTCTCCCCCACCATGAGGAGGGGGGAGGGGGGATGCCAGTGTACTTTGCTGCCGGGGCTGGCATCCCTGCCATGGGACTGGCTCATGCCACAAGGCGGCAGGAAGACACAGGAAGATGCCATCTGCTCTCCTCTCTCCTAATGATTACCACATTCCTCTCCAACCACTGCATGGGAGGGGCCCAGGGTCTGCTCTGCCCCTCTGATGGGGGAGGGAGAAAGCAGGCTCCCCTCAGAAGGACAGCTACTGGGGCCAGGGCTCCTCCTCAATCCATGGCCAGGTGGAGGACTTGGGGGGGGGGCAGACATCTGTTTGGCATCCCTCCATGTCTGACGCCACTGGCAATCGCAGATGGCCTCCTACTAGGCCACCAGCCCCTGATTCTAATAAATAAATATTGGCATGGATGTTCATCCATGGAGAAAATGGATTCATGCACACACAAAAATGAGTAGCAGCCCCGTTTTACTCTTTCGTCAAGTGATTCTCTCCTCGCTTTTTGTTACAGGTATCTCATCGCTGGAGATCATAGCCTGTCTGACAGTAGCTGGCTTTGTCTTGCTTGCCTTGGGGCTGATTGTGGCTGAGGCAGTGTGCAGCTGGAAGAGGGGGCAGCTGTAGGCTGCCCTGACCGGCCCTGTTCTTTTATCTGATGAAGAGAATTTTGACTCACAGAAGCCTATATCCCGGAAAATTTTGTCAGTTATTATTGAGCTATTCGATTTGCATTTTTTCAGCTGAGAAAAGAAGCAGAGAACTCTGGTGATACTGGCAAACCCAACCTTATGTAAAGGGGGCACAGAAGACAAGGGGTCTCATTGAAACTAAGTATTTTTCAGGACATTAAATAAAAATTGATTTTAGGGATGTTCAGTAAATGTTGGGGGCATCTAATTATTATAAAGCAGTTTTCAGTCCACAGATGCTGTACGTACCAGGATGGTAAATGGGCACAAAATGTGTACACAAATTGCTAGCTATACTGTAATGTTTTGCTGTTTATTTTATAACCTTATCAACCTTTGCCTTTGGACATCATTTCAGCTCCTCCTTTGTGGGAGGCTCGAGTCACAACCCACACCCTTTTTAATTCTACTTACACAGAGCTTCAGGTGTTATCTACTTACCTTGAGATCACCTTCACTTTTTTTGTGTGTGTGACCTATATATTTCTACCTCTTGGACTCCCTTAAAAGGTTTTCACTGACACCAAAGGTGTTCACCTTAGACCTCTTTGGTTTAACTGATAATATAGGAAGTGTGTTATAGACCTCAGAATGGTCAGTACATGAGGGTGGCTGAGGTAAAAAAGGATTTTTTTTTTCTTAAACAAATGTAAAATTTATTTATGGGTGTGATAGTTGCAGAGTTTTGATAAGTGTACTGGTTTCAGAACAGTTCTTGGTAGTTTAAAAAATAATTATAATCTTCTTAAAGGTATTTTCACAGACTTAGTCACACAGATTAATTTTCCAAACAGATCTTCACTAACAGACGAAACTCTCATCTGATCCATATAGACAGATCCACTCAGGCCTTTTCATGCAGCTTGGCTGACCTGGATAGATTCATCTCTCTCTCAAATATACACAAACTGACCCGGCAACACACAGTTTCCCTGACTTAGACAGACTCCTTTTGCTCAAATGCATGGGGTGGTGTTGACAGTTTACAAAAGCTTTCTTGATTGTCTTGATCTTCACTTGGGTGCACTGGATTTTCCCATTCTTTGAGTACCGCTACTAGTACTGACTTGACTCGATCAGTTCTTAATATACTGACACAAAACCAGCACACACACTCTACGGTAGCTAATTCAATGATGCATGACCTGCTAGGGTTGCCAGGTCCCCTTAGCCTCCCAGCCGGGGTGGGGAGGGCTCAGTGCTTATCTTCCTGGTGTTCTGGGACACACCTTGCACCCGGGAAGTGACATCGTCGCAAAAGGCTGGGGTGCATGCACGATTAGGGCCCCAAATGGGCCAGATTCAGCCCGTTTGGGACCCAAATTGGCCCACTGCAAAGCAGAGGAGCACTCTTGGGGTGGCATGATGACATCAGTGACATCATTGTGACAGCTCCTGGGAGCACGCTCAGGAGGCCTGTTCCTCACATTTCCCTCAGCCAGGTAATTGGTAGAGTGACGAAAGGTGGGAGTGGGGTACTGCTTGTCCCTACTAGAAGAATGGGTTCCCTGTGACCTGCCCACAAGGACTCAGGTTCCTATACCCTTCCAGTGGGAGATGGGTAGGACCTGGGACTTACCTTAAGTAGTCTCGCATGCTGGCAATCAGTGAGAGGTGCAAACCCTCTGATGATCACCCACCACTGGCATGCAATCCAGGAAAGTGTGAACTGCACCAGATATGCTCCCAGTGAGGTATGATGACATCACTTCTGGGAAATGTGGGGCCAATTCTGGCCTGCTTGTGGCCAAAACTGGCCCCAGCAAAGTGCAGGAGCACACCTGCAGACAGCACAATGACAACATTTTGGGAACTGATGTCGTCGTGCCCCACCAGGAAAGAGCCCGGTGCATGCTTTCCCAGGGTGGATGTCATTTCCAGAAGTTTTTTGCCTCTCGGACCCATTCCCTGGGCCTTTCCCCCCATCAGCCAGGGGAGTGGTGGCAGGGGGAAAGGCTGGGAGTAGGGCATCCCCAGCCCAAACTACGGGCTGGCAGCCTAATTCTGGAGGGTTCATGAATAATTCCATTCCGTTACTGGTTTGTGCCAGATGGTCAGTGCCAGCTTAGATCTGATCTGTAGGCCGGAGTAGGCATGCCACACAGCCTCCATTAATTGCTCTTTACATTTCTACATTCCTGATCTCCTGGTCAGTTGGCACGCCACATGGGAAGACTCAGGGAGTAGTTTAAATGTGTAACAATAAATCTCTCATCTTTCTTAGAGCACAACATTCCCATATACTCTAAGTAATATTCTCCTATGCTCAGAAAGCTCATGATGTACCTTTCTTTCTGTTATGCTCCATAGACAAAAACCTGATCACAGAATATTTGCTTAGTTGGCTGTGAATGGAATGTGTAACTTGTATCTGTTGCTATAGACATATTTGGGCATTGCTCTTTTCCGGGTTCCTGAAAGCTTTCTCAATAAAACATTCGCCTCCATGTTGGAGGGACAGACTTTGCACCCAGATCCTGTCTCGTGTCGTTACTACACTGATCAGTTTGGGGTTTTTTGTTTTCTTGAGTTTTGGCCCATTGTGCTTGCAGAAAGTGGGCATTAGCTATACATGTGTAAATGTAGTCAGTTCTTTTCAAGAGGGGGTAGGGAAGAGGGGCTCTGGGGCAGCTTTTTGCAAGCAATGGTTCCAAAAACCTCACAGAACACAGTATGCAGTCCTCCCTCTAAACCATCAACTCACTGAGTTCGAGACCATGCAACAATAGAGTTCCTTGTTTATGGAGCCCAAGGAGTGTTTGGGGAAGGTACACATCAAGGAGAGTGTTTCTCAGGGCAGCTGCACATGCGCGCACACACACACACACTGTTTTTTTCAAGGGGGGAAACAAGGCTCTATTTACACCTAACCAAAAATTACATTGTCCAAAACCCTACCAATTCATGTAAAACTCACACAACGAGTGACCCCAAAGAAGGTGAGTGTTGGCAGTCACACACAATGGCAGGAAACTTACTGGCAAAGCAGCGCCGGCACAGCATGCCAGCAAGGACCACAAGCAGGAAAGCGCTTCATTGCGAACCAGCGCAGTGCAGCAAAATTTTAGAAAAGGCTTTTTCAGGATAGTGACAATTTGCCAATAAATTATTACCTTTGAGTCCTGGGCCGTCGTCACACGGGCATCTGTTCCGTTAAATTTACAGCATATATTGTCATCGCTGATATCGGCACAGTAACGTTTCTTTGGGTCACCTTGCGTTTCTTCGCGCTCCCAGCTGTCCACACCTAAGCGCTCTGTTCCGTTCTCTCTAATGGGCGCAGAAGCAGCTCCCCCCCCCCTTTTTAATTTTTTTTGGGCGTTTAATTCCGCTATAACGGAATAACATTAGATAACATCATAATTAACGTAATGTTAAAAAAACCCTGGAAAATGACTGAACACGGCCATTTTTAGCGAGGTGTGGTTTTGGGTTAAAATAAAAATTTCTCTAATGGCAATTCAGTCATTTTTACTTGTTTTCTTCAGCAGAAAATTTTCATTGTGTGATGTCGTTATAGCGATATAAGGACATTATTACAAAAAAATAAAGGGGGAGTCACGGAAGAAATGGATTCTGGGATTGAGGAGAGAAAAAAAGGGTGGGTCTATGGCGTGGTGAGGCGAAAAACATCGATGTGAGGCATTCACACTGAGGCGCAAAATATCGCGACTATCAAGCACAAAGCAGAAGAGAGAAAATCGCATCCGTGTTGGAATAAGGTGGGTGTTTGCCGGGAAATTGCTCCATTTTCGTGCTAAATAGAAGCCCGTGTGACGACGGCCCTGGTGTTATGTCATGTGCCTCATAGTTTCATTTTCACAATGAGGGGCTAACTGATCCTAATCTGCTTTGCAGCAGCTGGACCTACTGACCTATCCTTGCACTGTGCATAAAAGTGCACAGAAAGGGAGAGTTAGATGTTGGTTCTTCCTTCATAGGAAGGGAAGTAGAGAGAAGATGGCCCTCTTCCCCCCAGATTTTTTACTGGTAAAAGTGGGGGACTGGGCAGATTGCTGGCTGTCAGTCTCCCTTAACCAAGAGTTGAATGAAAAGGAAAAAGGAGAAATCACAGAAAGGACAAGCAAAAAGATAAAAAATCTGACCAGATTGGTCCTTCCGTAAGGAATACTGATCTGGAAAAACTTGGGTGTGCATGTGTGTGAGAGTGTGCAATGCACATGCCTGCTACCTCCACATCACTCAATGCTAGGTTAACAGTTTTAACCAGAAAAGCCCCCAAAGCCAGAAGGCTTACTGGCCGTGATGAAATTCCTTCAGGTAGTCCTCAACCCACTATCTTTGGAGAACTTCTTTAGTCACAGTGGTAGCACTGGCACCATGGCTCCTAAGCAAAGGACAGCAGCAGCCAAAGGCCACTGAAGGGACACAAACCAGCTCAACATACTGCGTGTTGGAAGAGGAGGATTCAGCACTGTCCCTTTCCTCAGGTTTCAGAGGGGGACAAACCAAAGAGTTAAAAAGATAGAGAGGTCAGGACACTCTGTTTACTGTTTACTATTGTTTACTGCTCTGACTGTCCTTTGATACGTAGATTGCTATTCTCAGGATTTCCTCCTTCTGACCTCCTCCCTCTCACTTCTTCTCTTCCTGGCTTTGTTGCAGGCAACACCTTTTCTCCTCCTCCCTTTTGATTCCACCCACCCTTCCACCCTTTTTTCAACAATAAATCTTCTTTCTATAAAGGCATTTTTGGCTTCCTTGATACAATGTAGCAGCACTAGGGATTTGCCCAAGGACTTGAGACCAAAACAGAATCTTAAGAAGGAAAGATTTTATTAAGACGGCAGCTCAGCTGTGATATTAAATCACTTAAAAATGTCTGAGCCCAGAATAGAGAGAGCTCAGATGCTAAATAGTTATGCTTGGTTACATCACATGGCATGTGGTACATACTTGATTACAATTTTACAGCATTTCAGCTTTATCATCAAGATTGTTTGCCCCAGACAAGACTTCTACTTAACACAGCAAATGTAGATATGTTGTCTTAAATCAGCAGTTTCTACAACCTTTAAGAATCTATTCTGAGAAATGTAAGTAGTAAACTTCCTCTTTTCTTAGAGAACAGTTTTTCTGTTTCTCAACATTACCTAGCTAACTTGACAGGCTAGATTTTACTCAAAGCAAAGATTTTTAACCATTAGCAATCAATTATTAATCAGAACAGCATTATAGCACTTATTAGTTAATAATCAATATGATAAAAAGCAATTTCCTTGAACCCTGCTACAACAATACATTTCTCTGGGATACTTCTCTGATTCTCTTCCTTAGACACCAGACTGTTTGGGCACTACCTACTTTGCTATAAGATAATTTTTCAGGGTTTCCATCCTGTTACTTTGTTATTTTGCTGTGACTGAGCTGGAAGGCAACTTCCCAGTGTATCAGTCTAGCTGTTCTCAGGAGGTACTGGAGTGGTGGAAAGCAACTACCAAGGTGCTTTCCAGGGAAACCTTGGTGTGAGGTCATTCCCAGCAAGGAAAGCCCCTGCCCCCCCTTTCTTAACTGTAACGCCTACCCATGGCAGCTTTTATATAAACAGCTTGTATAAGCAGGGCTTTTTTCTGGGAAAAGAGGAGGTGAAACTCAGTGGTGGAACTCAGGACTGCACAATGACATCACTTTGGGTCAGCTGGAACAGCGGGGGGAGTTTTTTAAAGTTTAAATCGCCCTTGGCAAAAATTGTCACATGGTCGGTGGCCCTGCCCCCTGATCTCCAGACAGAGGGGAGTTTAGATTGCCCTCCGCACCATGCGGCGCAGAGGGCAATCTAAACTCCCCTCTGTCTGGAGATCAGGGAGCGGGGCCACCAGCCATGTGACCATTTTCTAGAGATGCCAGAACTCTGTTCCACCGCGTTCCTGCTGAAAAAAAGCCCTGTGTATAAGCAAGCTTTTTGACAGCTACTCCTCTGTAACAGAGCCACTGTTTGTGGGCTTCTTTGGGGAGGGGCACATTTCAGATCTGAAAACCTCAAAGACATAAGAGATATGTAAGGAGGGAACAGTTAAGCTCTACCTCGGCTGTGTATTGAGGGTCCGGAGATAGTGACCAAAGTTTCATTAGAGCTTGAAAGAGGAAACTGAGGCAGCACTCCCCCGGTGCCATCCTAGTAAATATCTACCCCAGTGCCAGGAATTGAGGAAGGTGTTCAAATCCACCCTGACTGTGAAGTAACTTTAACTACAGTGATATGTAGCTCATATAGACATATTAGTGCTCCGCTCAGAGAAGTGAACAAAGTCAGTGTTATTATCAGGGCTTTTTTTCAGCAGGAACGCAGTGGAATGGAGTTCCGGAACCTTTTGAAAATGGTCACATGGCTGGTGGCCCCGCCCCTGATCTCCAGACAGAGGGGAGTTTAGAGTGCCCACCGCGCCGCTGGAGCAGTGCAGAGGGCATTCTAAACTCCCCTCTGTCTGGAGATCAGGGGGTGGGGCCACCAGTCATGTGATCATGTTCTCCGAGGGCAACCCACTGAGTTCTACCACCTCTTTTCCCAGAAAAAAAGCCCAGGTTGTTATTATCCTGACAATGCAACTGGGGAGCCGGGGCTGAGAGGAGTGGCTTACCCAAGGCTACCTGCTGAACTCACAGCAGTAGTGGAATTGAACCAGCAGAGTGCTGATTCACACCGCCTAGCCACTTAACAGGTGTGCTACAGCAACCTTTTTCGAGAAAGGGAAGAGAGAAAACAACATTTGGGCGAGGATGAACTCACATCCTCATTACAAATGTAAGTTTCGAGGATTGTTCATTTCCTATAATTTTTGTATCTTGTGACTGCAGCCAGATGGATGTGGTTTCTCGTTTCTGCAAGTCGAGGCTGTGGTCAACCCCTCTACATTACAGAGTACAGAAAAATTGTACCTGGTAAAGAAGGTTGTCAGAGAGCACAGTTACATTTACGAAGCAGACTCCAGATGAGATTTTCATTCAGAAGTCACTGAAGCAAAGAGAAAACAGGTGGACGCAACTGGCTATACAGACTACTACAACATGAGGTTCTCTGCTCCTGAAACCAGCTGAGTGAAGGCATGGGGCATGCATTGTCACTTGCTCTGCTACTGATCCCACCTGGGTGAAGGCAGGGTGAGGGCACTGCCACCTGTTCTGCTGCTGATGTTGGTTGGGTGAAGGAGGGAGCAGACATTGCCACTTGCTTTGCTGCTGATCTGAGCTGGGTGAAGAGGGGATGGGCATTGCCACCTGCTCTTATCTTGATCCCAGCTGGGTGAAGGCAGAGGGTGGGAATTGCCCCCTGCTCCACATCTGCTCCCAGCTGGGTAAGTGGTGGGTAGACATTGCCACCTGCTCCGTGCCTGATCTTAGCTGGGTGAAGGCAGCGGGCGGGCATTGACACCCTCTCTGCTCCTGATCCCAGCTGGATGAAGTGGGTCCGGGCATTGCTACCTGCTCCACTTCTAATCCCAGCTGGGTGAAGGCAGAGGGTGGGCCTTGCCACCTACTTTTCTCTTCATCCCAGCTGGGTGAAAGCCGGGGAGCAGGCATTGTCACCTGTTCTGTTCCTGATCCCAGCTGGATGGTAAGGTGTGGGCATTGCCATCTGCTCCGATCCTGATCCCAGCTGGGTGAAGATGGGGGATGGGTATTGCCACCTGCTCCACGCCTGATCCCAGCAGGGTTAAGACAGGGTTCAGGCATTGCCACCTGCTCTGCTCCTGATCCAAGTTGGGAGAAGACGGGGGGTGGGGATTGTTCCATCTCTGCTCCTGATCCAAGATGGGTGAAGGCGGGATGTGGCCATTGCCATCTGCTCCGCACCTGATCCCAGCTGGGTGAAGATGGGGGTGGGTGGGCATTTCCATTCCTTGACAGTCCCTTCATCACGGCAAGACCCAAAGGACCACTTGATCTGGGCTTGAATGTCACCATTGAGTGCCAAGGACCAGAAGATGGGATGAACTTCTTCCTGTACCAGTCAAAGAAACTGATTACACCACAGAAGAGAGTCGGGTGGCACAACAACACAGTTTCTTCTCCCTACGGTGACAGTGGAGGATGCAGGGAGCTACTCCTGTAAATATCACCTCAAAGGAAATCCTTTTGTCTGGTCAGGGCCAAGTAACTCTCTGGATTTGATTCTGAGAGGTAAAAGTACCAACCTTGACATTTCTTCCCATTTCAGATCCCACTCAATACAATCAGTAATTTACAATCAGTAATTTACAAAAAATTACAGTCGGTAATTTTTGTGGGTAATGGCAGGGATTGATGACCACAAACAGCTACCAATTGTTCACCAAAACCAAGACAGATGCATATTGTGGTTTCTGATCTCAGAGCGGGACCACAAGTGACACCTGACACAGGTTGGACACTAGTCAGCTTCCCTCAAGTTTTGATGGGAAATGTAGGCATCCTGGTCTTGCAGCTTGACTCTTTGACTGCTGTCCAATGGACTTTTCAACTGTCACTTGTCCAACATTCCGCCAAGCTGCCTACATTTCCCATCAAAACTTGAGGGAAGCTGGCAAGTGTCCAACCTGTGTCAGGCGTCACTTGTGGTCCTGCTCTCAGATAGCTCCAATCCATGCTGCTGCTTTGGAATCTGTAACACAACAGAATGCCATCTTTTCCCATTTTCAGTTGTCATCGCTCAGGCTGGGTATGAGGGGCAAGGATATTATTGAGAAAAGGAGGATGCTAGCATCGAGCACAATACTAATCTAATGAATGCCTTCCATGCACATGTTTATAGCTACACTCCCAGTGCCTCCACTGCCGGTCAAATTGTTTATCCTACAACAGAGGTCCCCGCATGGTACCTGGGGGCACCACAGTTCCCCCCACTACTTGCATGGTGCCTGCCAAGCTTTACAGACAATGAGTGATGCCACTCTGAGACAGGGCTAGTTATCGGCTGTGTTCATTGAAATATAAGAGATGTCCACTGGAGGGTGAGAAGGAGTGGTCAGCATCTGGGCTTTCTTTAGACAGTGTGTAGCTCCATTCCCCTTTCAAGATGTTCTTCTTTCACATTTCCTTCCTTCACATTTTATCCCATCTTTCCCCCAAGGAAATCAGGACAAGGTTCAGCCTGTCTTCATTTTAACTTACAATAATCCTGTGAGGTAGGTGGAGCAGAGAGTGACTAACCTAAAGTTACCCAGTATGCTTCATGGCTGAGAAGGATATTGAACCTGGGTCTGCACAGTCCTAGTTTAACATCAGGTTACTCTACATGTTACTTGTTTTATGATTTCACCGTACAGCCAACCCATGATCTGTGCCATCACACAGCAGCTCTGGGGGACAGCTTCTATAATAAAAGGAGAGTGCAAATGGGCTCAGGGCCAAGCTGCAAGTGACGAATGACATGTGAATGGCAAGTGATCAGACTCACGTGTATTCCTCCCTTGATCAAGTGGAGAGCAAGTGAATGGCAAGTGAACAGGGAGGAATACAAGTGAGTCTGTTCACTTGCCATTCAAGTGTCATTCATCACTTGTAGCTTGGCCCTCAGAAAGCTGCTGCCAGGGAAGGCCCTCAGGATACAGTGAAGCATTAGCACTCCATTACCATTCCACACCCTGGGAAACCCTTACAGGATGATACAACCCAACCCACCTTTCTGAGTAGATATAAATCACCTGCAAACATCTCCACAGTTTGACACTGAGAGATCCCGGTCTTTCAGTGGTACACCTCTGAAGATGCCAGTCACAGCCACAGCTGCTGGCGAAACGTCAGGAACTACAATGCCAAGACCACGGCAATACAGCCCGGAAAACCCACAACAACCAATACTCAAAGTATCCTCAGTCCTAAGGGCTAGAAACGTCCTATTTTGATACCTGATTATGTGGGTTACTTTGCCCATGAAAAACAAAGGCAGTATGTTTGATGAGCTTTTTTCGTTTTTTTAAGGTTAATTGCAGCAGGAGCTGGTATTTGGTTCTTCTGGTAATTCATGTTCTGTTGATGTTTATTCACTCAGTTTACTAGACTTTTCTAAGTGATTTTTTTAATATTGAATTTTTAGAAAACTGCCTTGGACAAGAGAAGCCGAAATAAAAATATTCTAGGCAGGGGGCTTTTTTTCTGGGAAAAGAGGTGGTGGAACTCAGTGGGTTGTCCTCAGAGAAAATGGTCACATGTTGGTGGCCCCGCCATCTAAACTCCCCTCTGTCTGGAGATCAGGGAACAGGGCCACCAGCCATGTGACCTTTTTCAAGAGGTTCCAGAACTCCGTTCCACTGCATTCCAGCTGGAAAAAGCCCTGATTCTAGGACTAGCCTGAGGGTTTGAGGTACTCTAGGCAGGAGTGTCTAGGGTGCCCAAGCCACACCCATGAGGAGGCGGGGGGAGGAGGGAAGACACCACCTGTCCTCTTCACCACAGGCCGGTTATGGAGCACACTGGCACTTGCCCTCTTTTCCTATCCCCCCGAATGGGGAGGGGAGGGGTGGATGCTAGTGTATGCCACAGCCGGGGCTGGCACCCCTATCAGGGGACTGACTCATGACACAGGGAGGAAGGAAGACACAGGAAGATGGCACTTGTTCTTCTATTCCCCCAGTGACTGCCACATGCCTTCTTCACATACTGGGCTCCAATACCCAGTCCAAGGCTGACACTCCAGGGGCTAGGCAAGGCGTGGTCATTCAGTCCAAGGTCGGGGTTCCAGCAGTCAGGCTAGGCGAGGTCAGGCAATCCAAGGTCACAGGTCTGGCAGTCAGGCTTTCAGGGAACAGGCAAGGTAAGGCAGAGTGAATGGCTTCACAGCGATTGTACACGTTATATCCACACCCAGCAGCCCCTCTTGACTGGTTTTATAGCCCCAGGACTAAGGGCCATGAGTGCAGCCAATTGCTTGGGAAAGGATCCTGCACCTACTCTTTCTCATCATCAGGGGGCAGCTGGTGCCGGCTCAGGGGGCGTGCACTTTGCCTTCTTGCCTGTAGTTCCATTCTCAGCTTCCGTCTTCGGTGCTCTAAGGGTGGGGGTGAAGCTGGAGGGCTGGGGCCAGCGAACTGAGTCTCACCTGCTGGATCGGAGCTAGAGGGTGTTGGCTCTGCTTCAGCTGTTGGTTGTGTCTGCTGATCAGCACCCTGCTGATCAGCTTCTGTTAGCTCCCCTTCTCCTGAGGAGTCCTTAGCTTGCGGTAGTTCCAGGCTGGCTGCACGGGGCTCCTCTTCCCCTGAGGAGTCTTCACTATCACTGAGCCCTGGCTGACTCATGACAAGGGCGCTCAGCCCCTTGACTTTCTCCCGCAAAGGAGAAAAACATCTCAATGCAAAGCGCTGTCTTGCCAGAGGGCCATGCATCATGTGCATGCGAGCTGCACCTGTGGAGTTGCCGCCACAGCACTCAACCATGGACACCCACCCAGAATGTTGCAGACTGGCCTCAGCCTTGGCTGTGGACTGGCCCAGGTCACTTACAACACATGTCTCTGTTTCCCTTGCAGGCAGGTCACAACTTGTCCAGGAGAGCAAGGAGCATGGCTGTCCCCACTGCCGGCGCTAGGGTTTCTGGCGCCTGCGGCGACCCTTTGACATGTGCACGCACAGCGCACACACGCCACGGACTGTGTGATGACATCACACAATGACATCATCATGCAGATGACTGGGGTGGCGGGCAGAGGGTGCTCTGCGCTCCGCACGCCGCCCTGGCAGCGACTTGTGGCTGCTGCGCCCAGCTGGGGGCGTGTGGCGGCGGCAGGACGGGGCTGGCTGGCTGCAGCAGCTGTGGCCCAGCCATGCCAGCTCCGTGGCGTGCGCCTCTGCCCCCAACACCCCCTCTGGTGCCCCTCCGGTGCCCTCACGCCCTGAGGCCACTGCCTACCTGTCCTCAACGGGGGCGCCAGCCCCGGCTGTCCTAGCCCCCCCCCCCAACCTCCACGAGTGCCATTCAGGTCCAGTCCAGGGAGCAGTTTCCCAAGACAACCAGTATCTCAGCCACGCCCCTGCGAGGGCAGGACGAGGGATGGGTTTTGCGGCTCTGAATGCTGCGCAAACTGCCTTTGCTCCCTGTTCAGCCAAGGGGCCTTGGCAGGAAAGATGTCCAGAGAACCTCTTCACTGTTTCTAGTTTAATAAAATATGTGTTGAAAAACAACAAACTTCCTGTCTGCTTGCTCGCTTCCCTGCCATTGACTGAAGCCCTGCCCCAACTCCCTGTCAGGATGTCTTTATCACACATCCCCCCAAATGTTTCCTGGCTCCAGGCTGGGATGGATGGGGTGGGCTCTGCGGCCGGAAGGAGCAGGTGTCAAGGGGTGCCCCATCCCACTTCCCTGCCCCCTTCCCCGTCAATGTAATTTCAAGCAGTGGGGTGGGAGTTGAAGTGCCGCCCATGAATGTTTGGAGGGGCAGGGGGGGGCGCTCCGCTGTGGACTTTCATTCTCTGACAAACTGAGCTGCTGGAATCTGATAAGCCAAGCGTCACCCCAGAATGGGGGCATGGCTCTCGAAGCCCAGCCTGCGTTCTCGCATTGCTATGATGCAGTGATGTGTTCAAATGGCACTGCCACAAGTCTGTGGGCGCTTTTCACTCCCATCACTTCTTGTGTGGTTTCCAATGGACATTCCTGTCAGTAAAGAACCTGCCCCCCCTGCCCCTCTGGAACCTGGGGACTGATCCCAAGTGCTGCAAGCTGCGAGTGCGACCCTTGCTGGGTCCTGCCGCATTTCTGGTCCCACTTGCCCTGGGAGGGATTTGCAGGTGCACCGAGGTACAGCCACCGGCCTGTCCCTCATCAGACATGGGGGCTGGACGGGCAAGAGGGTGGGTGTTCGATCCGGAACTTCACTGTCACCTCTGCTGCCCTCTCCAGCAGGGATTCCTGCTCCCTGATGGGGAGGAGGTTGTTGGTGGGCAGCAGGGATCATGGTGTCCCCATTGGCTGTGCCACTGCTTGCCCCTCACCTACCTGTCAGGGAAGTGGTGCAGCTATTGGCTGGTGTGAGCGGGGTTTTCAGGGAAATGGTGGGCGGGCGCTCTTGGCGGTGGCTGCACCTTGTCTTGCTGTGCTCGGGTGCCAGCATTGCTCTCCTACGAAAGTCCATAGGGAGTGGCCATGCTGCACCCGTTTTACATCAACACACAGGCGGAGGCGTTGACTCAGGGCTTAGGACTGAGCTGACAGTGTAATATTTTTGCTGTTTATTTTATAACCTCATCCATTTTGGCTTTAGACCTCCAATTCAGCTCCTCCTTATGCTTCCTTAAACTCCTACCTATGGAGGACTCTTGTCACAACCCAACCCCTTTTTCATTCTACTCAAACAGAGCTTCAGGTGTTCTCTGCTTTACCCAGGCTTTTACCTCAAGATCTCCTTCCCTTTTTTTGTTTGTGTGACCTGTATATTGCAGTCCCCCTGGTTCCTTCAAAAGGTTTTGCTGCCACCAAAGCCTTTTGCCTTTGTCCCCCTCAGTTTAACTGGCGATATATAGGAAGGCTCGTTATAGATGGTAGTTTGACAACTGTCAGCATGTGAGGGTGGCTTGTGTGGTAGAGATTTTTTTTCTTAAACAAAACTAAAATTTATTGATAAGAACATAAGCAGAGTTTTTGAAAAGAGTATTGGTTTCAGAATAGTTCTTAAGCTTGGCAGTTTCAAAAATAATTGTATCTCCTTAAAGATATATTAACAGATGCAGTCACACAAACTAATTTTCCAAACATACTTTCACTAACAGAATAAACTTTCGTCTCATCCACACAGACATAGATTCACTCAGGCCTTCCCACACAGTTTGTCTTACTTAGACTCCTTTTTCTAACAGTGCAATCCTATGAAGTGTTACTAGGGTTGCCAGCCTCCAGGTGGTGGCTGGAGATCTCCTGGAATTAACTGATCTCCACGCCACAGAGATCAATTCCCCTGGAGAAAATGGCTGCTTTGGAGGGTAGACTGTATGGCATTATACCCCATTGAGGTATAATGGGGTATATACTCCTCTCTTTCCAGGCTCTACCCCCAAAATCTCCAGGAATTTCCCAACCTGGACCTGGCAACCCTAAGAGTTACTGACTGATGCAGTCAGTTCCGAATGTGCAGACACAAAAGCAGCGCTCACACACTCTCTACAGTAGCTGATTTAATGACATGTGACCTGCTCACAAGTACTCAGGGCTTTGCCTCATCAAAGCAAGCCCATAAATTCTAAGCATATGACAATAGCAGATCTTCCAAACTCACACCATGTGAATGCTACACGAAGATCTTTTCTGTTCACTTCTTGTTGGCTTGTTGAGTTTCACAGGAAGAGAATGATGTTTTTAAATGACTCCTGCAAATGCTTGAAACCACCACCACCTCACATATCTGGCAGTCATGTCAACTTTTCCGACACAGCCATAAGTTAAACTAGAGGCTACAGAAGACAAGTGGCCCTTTTGAACCAACTTCTGTCCAGCAACAGAGGAGAGTCAGGGCAGGGGGAGGCCATGTCATAGTATGGCTGGATTTTAGCTGTAGAGAGAGCCGGACTGAGGCAAGATGTGTTACAAGGAAACTTCTGGCCCTTCAGAGCCCACCCAGGGCAGCTTTCGTATAAAATGCTTGTCTGAGGGAGCAGCTTAACAACTACTCCTCTTTACCAGATCCACCAGTTGTGGGCTTCTTTGGGGAGACATTACCAGTCTGAAAACCTCAGAGACATAAGATATATGTAAGGACAATTAAGCCCCCCTCTCCCAGGTGTGTTTTGAGGGGCTGGAGCAAGTAACCAAATTTTAATTGCAGCCTGAAAGCAGAAACGGAGGCATTCCTCCTAAGGTGCCACCCAAGCAAAATCTACCTCAGTGCCTGGTGTCGAGGAAAGATCTCAAGTCCTCCCTGGCTTTGAGGTCACGATCTGTCAGTATTTCCCTTTCATGAGAAAAGGCAGAGGGAACCAGCATTTTTGCGGTGATGATGAATCCACATCCCCATTACAAATGTAAGTTATACTGTTCATTTCCTCTGATTTTTGTATCCTGTGACTGCAGCCAGATGGACGTGGTTTGCCCTTTCTGAAGTTGAGTTTGGACCATTGTTAATTCTGATGCATTACAGATTACACAGAAATTGTACCTGGTGAAAAGGGCTCCCGAAGAGCACAGTTGCATTTACGAAGCAGACGCCAGATGAGATTTTCATTCAGAGGTCACTGAGGCAAAGAGAAAACAGGTGGACGCGACCGGCTATACAAACTACTACACCATGAGGTTCTCTTCCTGCATCCTCTTTCTTGGTTGGTATAAAAAGACAGAGAAACTTGAGGGTGTCGAAGGGTGAGTCGGGTCTAACAAAGACAGTATCGGTTTCCTGATCCTTAATATCTTGCAACTAACCAACTCTATAATCTGCTTTCTAGGATGGTGGGTGACTGGACGGAGCTCGATGACTAGTGGTGGTGAGTATCAGTGAACATAAAGATTACTAATGGGGGGGGGGGTAGAATGGGTGCCAAATGTTGTGGTCTCCCCATTGAAAAGAGCCTTTTCTCTCTGCATGACAAATTAGAACTGCCTGTTCCTTGTTAAACTTGCAAGAATCATGTTCCCATTTGCATGGAGATGTCCTAACTGAGAATTCAGTCTAAATCCAGAAGGAAAAAGGGGAAAAAACCCATTGATCTGACTCTTCTTTTAGCCTCAGAGTCTGCTAAGTTCTAACTAGCATGCGGCTATCTATTTTATGTGTAAAATTAAAAGAGGCCCACATTCTGTCTAAGAGCAAGAGCTCAGTAGCACCTATAAGACTAAATTTGTGGTAGGGATGAGCTTTTGTATCTAGTATCTGAAGAAGTGAGCAGTGACTCATGAAAGCTCCTACCCTACCACAAATGTTGTTAGTCTTATAGGTGCAACTAGACTCTTGCTCTTTTCTGCTGCTACAGACAGACTTACACGGCAACTCATTTTGAACATTCTGTCAAAAAATCAGAAGATTCCCGGAGAGGCACAACTCTTCTTCAATCACAATGCTTGGAATGAAGGATGCTCCAAGGAGCATCTGCTAGCAGATGCCAAGGATGTTACTAAACCTTCACTGTGGAGAGGAGTGGCAGAATCTGAGGACACAAATTAGTAACAGGTGGTGGTGTTGGATTATCTCTGAATTCACCCTTTAAAATGATCAAAGTGCAGTGTCTGTGACATTTTAATTGAATGTACACTCTGAGCAGCTTTGCAAAGTAACAAATGTATTGGTCCGCTCGTGTATAGGTAACATGTCTGTATCCTTAATCAATGACATTTTTAAAAAATGCTAGTAACTCTTAAAGTGGTCTTCATTGGTTAAAATAATCGCAATTATAGACTCGATTGTTAATATAGCAAGTTAAGGTCCTAACATAAACTGAATTATTTTAAAGCTAATGATTCTGAACTATTAGCAAATAAAAGGCCTTGATCAATAACTATCAGTTAGGTAAAATATAAAAGCTTTCAGTAAGAGTGTCTTACATCCTGTTACTGGTTTTATAGATCTGCCAACTTGTTCCCCTGGTCCTGATAGCCATGCAGTGTTTTATAAATGATTACTTTGATCTCCATGCCATTAAAAGCTTTACCTACCAGTTCCTGAATCTCAAGTTATATTTAAAGGCACGCTGAAGGTTAGGATACCAATTCAGTTGACAACCCTATGGTTTTGTCACAGGTGTTGTATTACTCAAGCTGATCTGTTTTTGAATTTATTACATACTAGCAACAGAGTCCGTTTTAAAAAAACAAAAAAACGCTGGGCTTCCCACAGCAGTGGCTCCCTCTGGAGGGGCGGAGGGGCTTGCCTGGCCATCCTGCAACGGTGGCTCCCTCTGGAGGCCGCATTGGCCAGGACGCACTTTTTATCCTGGTGTTCCTGTGCAGGAGCACCAGGATAAAAGTGTGTTGTCAGGAACACGGTCTCCCTTTTATATAGAAAGCTGTGTCACCTTTGAAATTCGTTTTTAAAAACGTAGAGATTTCTTCCATCACCATTTAATTCCCCTGCCTACCTCCCATCTCCTCAAGGCAACATTTATTTTAAATGTCTTCCACAAAAGTTCCGCCCAGTTATATATATAAAAAAGATTTTTAACAATCCTTTCAAATGTTCAGCCATTTGTACCATGTAGACTAGAAGCATCCAGCTCAGAAAGAGCAATAGACCTATGTGAGTTGTGGAAGTCAGGAATCCCAACTGACCCACTAAATAATCTTGGGTCAGTCACTCTCTTTCAGCCTTACCTTCCTCACATGGTTGTTGTGAAGATAAAGGAGAGGAGAACAATGTAAGTCATGTTGGACCCCCACTGAGGAGAAAGGTGAACTATAAATGAAGTAAAAACCCAAAGACTATTGTTCAGCATTGAAAAGGAAGTCCAGAGGCTCAATTTGGCTTTTGTGGTCTTCCCATCTGGTCCCAACAAAACAAGTAATTCCTCCAGCTAAGTCCATCAAGACAGTCTTTCTTCATCTTGGACTAAGAGGCACAAGATAGTTTCAGGTGGGTACCTGAATAATCCTATTGGTCTGCAGTAGAACAGCAAGATTTGAGTCCTGTAGCACCTTACAGACCAACAAAATTTCCAGGGTATAGCCTTCCGAGAGTCAAAGGTTTCTTCGTCAGATACAATGTTCTTTAATCTCCTCACCACAGCTCACGAAGAACACCAGAGATATTGCAATGTTTGTTTTCTTTCCCCATTGTTGAGTCTGTGAGGAAGAGCAGCTGGGTTGCATGAAGAGGAAATGCTGAGGGGGACCTTCCACATTTACTCTTCACATGGGGAAGAAGGATGAAGCAGTTTGCCTCTTCCTCATTTCACAATGAAATGAGCTAGAGGGTGGAATCAATGTTGCTAACAATTCTGCTGTTCTTAAATCAATTTTTTATAAAAAACAATAACACAAAGTTAAATAATTAGGAATAAAGTAGTTAATGCACGCTCTATTGGTTAAATTTATCCCAAGTCCTGCATCTCAGTGAGCCCCGATAAAGTCCTCAGGGGGGTGGGGAACTACCACTCATTTTAAGAGTAAATGTCACCAAGAAATGGGAGTTCCAGCTACAGAGACAACAAGATTGCCATCCTCTGGGACTCAAGGTTAGATGAATTTCCTGTTTCAGTTAGATTGCATTTCCTGTTTCAATGTGACAAGTACAGATGAAGGAATCTTCCAATGTTAGAGCCAGTATGGTGTAGTGGTTAGTGTCAGACAAGGATCTGGGAGACCCAGGTTTGAATTCCCTGCTCTGCCACAGCAGCTTGATGGGGGACCTTGGGCATGTCACACACTGTCAGCCTAACCTACCTCACAGGGTTGATGTAAGGAAAAAATAATAACAGTGTGCTTATATACCACCCCTCTAGACAGATTAGTGCCACACTCAGAGAGCTGAATGAAGTCAGTGTTATTATCCCCACAATACAACTGGGACTGCGAGGAGTGAAGGGCTTGCCAGAATGTCCTGTAGGGCAAGTTTTCCCAGGGACACCCAGCCAGCTGTTGCAGGACCCAGACTTAGGGGGAAGGCATTCCTTTGGGCTATGGTGACAGGAGAACTTGTGGGGTAGGGTCCCTGGTTGGGCAGGCTTTAAAGGTGGGGATATGCTGCAGTGGGGATGGACAGGAACAGGAGAGGAGGGCAAGGTCATGTGAGGACAATCAGGGGCACTAAGTGAATTGCTGTAAATGAATAACTGTTGAAGTTCCTGTTACTCCATAAGGTTCTTCCAGGTAGATTTGTATGGAGGGTCAACCCTCCCCAACTTTCTCTGGACTCCCAAACAACCCCACCCTCGGCCTGCAGTGCGACAGGTTCCTTCTCAACATTCACACGTAACGCATTCTAGATAAAGTGAGGTACTTCGATTCAACAGCTTAATGATCCGGTGGGGTTCATTCCTATTTTTCTACACTTAGGTGCAGCCCACTCACAACCCTGCACCAGGATGACATACGGGAAGTAATGAGATATAGGGATCAATATCAATGGCTGTTTTCACACTGTCTATAAGTAGCGCGAAACTCACGGAAGGCTGCCGGCTTCCTCGTGCAATTTTTAACACCATCCGATTACAAAACGCCATAAACCACTGTTTGTGGCGTTTTGTAAACAGATGACGTCATAAATCGCGTGAGAAAGCCGGCAGCCTTCCGTGAGTCTCGCGCTATTTATAGACAGTGTGAAAACGGCCAATGTCTGAAATTTTTAAACTGTCTTATTGCTTTTATGATATGTAAATTGTATTAAATGTTTTTATATGATGTAATCCGCCCTGAGCCTGCTTGAGTAAAACATGGAATAAATAAATAAAATTATATAATATTCTAGTTAGAAAATGAGATATTTATATATTGGTTCAAGCCACAAGACTATTAGAATGCAATTAAGGGGGAAATAATAACTGATTTATCCTAAGAGATAGAGCCAAGTCTCAAGCCAGCATGGTGTAGTGGTTGGTGTGTTGGACTAGTATCTGGGCGATCCTGGTCTGAATTCCTACTCTACTGTGGAAGCTTGCTGTGTGACCTTGGACAAGTCAAGCATTCTCAGCCTATCCCAGGGTTGTTGTGAGGATAAAATGGAGGAAAAGAGAACGGTGGAAGCCACTTTGGGTCCATTTTGTGGAGAAAGGCAGGTTATTAATGAATTAAATAAATAAAAATAAAATGACCTTTTATTATTTTACTATGTGTCCTATTCAAAATCAGAGGCAACACCAGTGGAAGACAGATGGTGTGGGAGGTAGCAAGAAAGTCGACTTTTGTGAAAAAACCAGTAATAATCATGCAAACAAACACATCCAAATTCATTGGGATGCAAAGGAAAAGCTTGCTAAACTATTAGCCTTCTGTTTGTGACCATCATTAATCAGAATTTTGATTCTTTCAGGCAGACTCCATCTTGTGTTTTCTGCAGAGTGAGATTATTGTAGATGTTCCATCTTCTGAATATTGCTTTTGCCCTCTTTCTTTTGCAAAACAACCTTGGTCGAATCCACATTCACCCATTACCCGCATGTTTATCGGACATCTTCCATTTGCCTCCAATCCACGATTTTTTCCTCTTCGTTCACATTCCTGCTTCCAATCCGTCTTTCTCGCGCGTCCCTCCGGTCACATAGCCACTCGAAAACTGCTTTTGGGGGCGGGACCTTTTTTTCCCCGCCCATTTTTTTATTTTTTTGAGCGCACTTTTCCGTTATTTTGATCTTGCCTTATAAAGAAACATCATTGAAGATAATGATGCCTCTCTTTCCCCCACTGACAGCACTGATGGCTCTCTCTCGTTTCTTTTTTGGAAATTTGGAAGCATGTGGGAAGCTTTCGTGGGCATTTCCTATGCAGGACAGTTCAGTGTCTGAATTTTACTGAAGTTTCACTTCCTTGGAGTGTCATTATTTCGATATTTCGTAATTTCGATATTACAGTAATATAAAATAAAAAAAATAAAAAACAGTTAAAAAGGAAGTTTCGCGAGTCCGTTCTGAGGATGGATTCACCCCAAAATGATTTTTCAAACTACCAGATTTGATTCAGAAACAGCATAATTAATAAATCCAATGCTATGAAGTCAAAAACAGTCTTTTGCAGACTACGGAGCACTTGCAAGTTGAATCAGCCAATAGGAACTCTTGGAACGGCCGGAGAGACAGGAAGGGGGGTGGTTTTTAAAAAAACCGTGTAAATTGCACATTGGCCCGTTCGCAGCCACCGTGAAACTTCCCTTGAAAACCTGTGACCACATATTTGGGAGAAATGTGAATGAAATGCGTCTGTTTAATGAGGTAATGTGACCGGCACTCGGGATTGCGTGGGGAATGCAGGGAACATGCGACTTAGAATGAGTAATGTGGATTCGACCCTTATCCCAAACCTTCAGTTTCTTTGAGTTCCACTGAGGTAGTTACACTGGGAGGAAATATCACCATCCATTGTAAGAATAAAGACCAACAACATGCTGAATTTTTTCTGCACAAACAAGAGAGTTTCTTTCAGCACTATGTGGATGTAAAGAAGGCAGAACAAAATGAGGTTATATTTATCATTTTGAATGACAGTCAATTACTTGCAGGGCTCTACCGGTTTATGTATTGCTTCCAAGAAAACAGTCATCGAAACCGATGTTGATATTAGTGATGAAGTACATATCAATGTAAGAGGTGAAGGCCTATCTCAGTCCTTGTATGCTATTTTCGTAAATAATAATAATAACATAATAATAACATTCGATTTATATACCACCCTTCAGGATGACTTAACACCCACTGAGAGCGGTTTACAAAGTATGTTACTATTATCCCCACAACAAAGCTCCCTGTGAGGTAGGTGGGGCTGAGAGAGCTCCTAGAAGCTGCGACTAACCCAAGGTCACCCAGCTGGCTTCAAGCGGAGGAGTGAGGAATCAAACCTGGTTCTCCAGATTAGAGTCCAGTGCTCTTAACTGGCTCTCCTACTAAATACTTTTGTTATTACTAAATACTAAAATGCCTTTGTTATTTTCCACAACCATAAATCAAATGGAAAAGCTACACTGACTAAAATGTACATTTGATTTTAAGAGTTTCTCATTTTCTACTGTATTTAAATCATTGAATCATAGATAGGTTTGCCAGCTCATGCTTGGGAAATACTTGGAGATTTGGTGGCAGAGCATGGAAAGGTGGGGTTTGGGGAAGGGAGGGACATCAGTGGGGTATAATGCTATAGAGTCCACCCTCCAAAGCTTTCTTTTTCTATGGGGCAACTGATCTCTGTCATCTGGAGATCAGTTGTAATTTCTGAGAGATCTCCAGCCACCACCTGGAGGCTGGGAACCAAGGTGGAAGGTACCCCAAGGTTGGTCTTTTTCCACTGGATTCAAATACTGCTACTTCAGACCAACACAGCTGACCACTTGAAGCCATCCTCTTGTTTCATTATCCCCATTCTTCTCTAAAACACTCTGGAACCGGACTTCCCGCAGTCGGGTGAGATTCTGTCCTCTTGTGAAAGTTCAGCTATTATGTTTGCCGCACATGCAGCCTACAAAAAGAGGCATGTTCAGTCCCACTGATCCCATGCTCTTGTCACTCAAAGGCCCCACTTGGAAGGGACATTTTGTCATTGTCACTGTATAGTAAGGATGGACAACGAGGATGCCAGGGGCTCGATGTAGGATTCTGAGTTCATGTTGCTGTGAATTAATGTGTTATATTTTATTTACTTACATAATGCTGGCCTTTTAGAGCATTTTCATTTATACATAGTGTTTTAAGATGAAACTCTTATTCATTGTGTTTTTATGCTATGAATCACCTCAAATACTCAAGAGTAAGAGAATATATTAAAGGAATTAAAATAAGAAATAAGAAAGGTTCATCGTTTCCACCAACAGAGACAAAGGGTTTCTCCAGCTCCTTCCTTGAGATTTTTCAGAACTGCTCTCTGGTGCCCATTCCAGATCTCACTCTTGTTTTCTCTCTCTCATTCTGGACAAGCTTATCCCAGGCCATCCATCTCAGTGGAACCCAGTGAGAACCTTACCCTGGGAGCACATGCTACAATCTACTGTAAGAACAAACATCACGATAAAGTTCAATTCAAGCTACACAAAGAACCAGGTTCAGCTAAGTATCCTTTGGCAGCCCAGGAAAAGTCCCAGGCTGAATTTTTCATTCAAAATGTCTCACCATCAGATGCTGGGATCTATTGGTGTCAATATTGCTTGTCTGATCAATGCTCAGATTTCAGTGATAAAGTAGCCATCTATGTAACAGGTAAGAGTGACTTTGCATATTTTTTATTAACAATAAACAGGTTTTGCATATCCCATATCTCTAAAGCAAACAGAAAGGCTGCACAGAGCAAGAGGCATTTCTAGAGTTGATGGCTGGCTATTTCTTAGGATAATAGACCTGAATGGTCAACTGAGGTTTTGTCAATGAAAAGCCGAGGGTTAGAAAAGGGCTTCCTGATAGACGGGGAATCTTTCTGTGCTTTGATGGACTGTCCATCAATGTTTGGGGAAGATGACAAACCCTCCAGCTGAGAGGTGGGAGAAAAGGTGTTAGGGGTGTGATGGACTGAAGGTTGTGAGACAGATGGTCATCATCCAAAAAGAAGGGGCAGAGGGTGCGGTGAAGTTGAGTGCTGCGATTTGGGCATCTGAAGCAAGATAACAGATCTGCTGCTTCTGTAAACAGTGCCACAGATACTCTTCTATCCTAAGGACACAATACTTAGAATTGCTTTAAAAGACAGTATGTCACATTTTACACCAGACTTGAATATCATTAGCATTCAGACTGACACATAATCTGTGATTGAACTTCATAGGAAATGTTGGTTGAATTCTAAATTTTAATGTGCCTAGAGATTCATTACATTTTAATCCCTAGATCCAAGCCTCTCCAAACCCTTCATCAGGGCAGAACCCAAAGGTCAGATTGATCTGGGCTTGAATGTCACCATTGAGTGCCAAGGACCAGAGGATGGGCTGAACTTCTCCCTGCACCAGTCAAGGAACCTGACTGCATCACGGAAGAGGGAGCCAGGTGGAGACACAAAAGAGCTCCTTCTCTCTATGGTGACATTGGAGGATGCTGGGAGCTACACCTGCCAATATCACCTCGCAGGAAATCCATTTGTCTGGTCAGAGCCAAGTAACCCCGTGGATTTGATTCTGAGAGGTAAAAGCCCCAAACCTGGCATTCCTTCCCTTTTCCAATGCTTATAAATGAGGTTGAAATGTTCAATAATTTTTGTGGGTAATTGCAGGCACTGATGCTCACAAAGCATCAGCAATAGTTCATCAAAACCAAGCCAGATACATATTTTGCATCCTGATCTCAAACCCATGCTGCAGCCTAGCTATTGGTAATAGATATGAATGCCACTTTTTCCATGTCCAATTGTCATCACTCAAGCTGGGTTTCAGGAGCTAGGTTGATATCAGGGGGGAAAGAGGATGTTGGCATTGAGCCCAACACTAACTCAATGACTGCCTTCCATGCACATGTTTATAGTTTCACTCCCAATGCCCCAACTGCCTATCAAATTGTTTACCCTATAACGGGGTCCCCAATATGGGACCCATGGGCACCAAGGCACCCACTAGTACTTCTCTTGGTGCCTTCCAAGCTTTTCTGAAAGTGGGCAGGGCCATTGTAATGCAATGCTTGTTCCTGACTGCCCTCATTCAAATGGTTTTCCACTGGAAAGTGAGAAGGACTAGTAAGCATCGGGGTTTTCTTTAGTCAGTGTGTGGTTGCAGTCACCCTTCGAGATTTCCTTCTTCCCAGGAGGTGTGAGGTATTCGATTTGGCTTCACCTTCTGAGACAGCCATTTTGGGGTGGTGCCCACAACCCCATCTCAGCATTCTAAAGGTGCCTTTAGAATGGTTGGGGATCCCAGCCCTACAACAAAATAAATTGCAGGTGGAAGAGCACATTCATTTGTCCAGCCCTGAAAAAATAATAATAACATAATAATAACATTCGATTTATATACCGCCCTTCAGGACAACTTAATGCCCACTCAGAGCGGTTTACAAAGTGTTATTATTACCCCACAACAATCACCCTGTGAGGTGGGTGGGGCTAAGAGAGCTCAAGAGAACTGTGACTCGCCCAAGGTCACCCAGCTGGCTTTGTGGAGGAGTGGGGAATCAAACCCGGCTCTCCAGATTAGAGTCCCGTGCTCTTAACCACTACACCAAGCTGGTAACTCAGGTTCTCACACAAACAGGTTCTTCCCAGGCCCCATGTGATGATGTTGCTTTTTGAAGTGACATCATCGCTGGCCTCTCCCCTGTTGCTGGGCGGGCTAGCCAGTCTAGCCACTTCTTCAGCATTCAGGAGGCCTGGTGGACTAGCTGGCCTGGCCATTTCCCCGGTTCACAAGAGGCCAGCCAGGTGAGTGGGCCAGCTGCTTCCCAGGCTTGCAGGAGGAGGCCAGATGGGTTGGCTGGCCCCCCACTCACCCAGTGCTGGAAGCAGGGGGGAGGAGGCTGAAGCAGTGCAGGAAGGTCTGTCCAATATTTTAACCCCGTTTCCTTCAGACAGTCCAAGAAAAAACTGGACTGTCTAGGGGAAAACCAGACACCTGGCAACCCTAGGAGAAACCTGTGCACAAATAAAATATATAGTTTAGAACCATTCCAGATTCTAATATACTAGAACAACCTCAACACTTCTATCACATTTTATCCCATCTTTCCTGCAAGGAGCTCAGAGTGAAGTTGGGTGTCCTCCAACAATCCTTTGAGATAGGAGGGACTGAGAGTGGCCGGTCCAAAGTCACCCAGTGTGCTTCGTGGTTAAGAAGAACATTGAACTTAGATCTCCGCAGGGACTAGGGGGACATTAGGGAGAAAAAGAAGATGCTGATACGGAGCAAAGCACTACCCTAATGACCGCCTTCCATGCACATGTTTATAGTTACATGGCCAATGCCTCAAATGCCTCTCAAATTGTTTACCCTACAACGGAGGTCCCCGCATGGCACCTGTGGGTGCCCTGGTGCCTGCCAGTACTTCAGCTTTTCAGAAAACGAGTGAGGCCACTGTAAGGCAGGGCTTGTTATTGGCTGCCCTCATTCAAGTATGAGAGTTTTCCACTGGAAGGTGAGGAGTGGTCGGCATCTGGGCTTTCTTTAGTCAGTGTGCAGCTCCAGTCCCCTTTCAAGATGTTCTTCTTTCACATTTCCTTCCTTCATATTTTATCCCATCTTTCCCCAAAGGAGCTCAGGACAAGGTTGGACCCCTCTCCAATTTAACCTGCAGCAATCCTGTGAGGTAGGTGGGGCTGACTAGTCCAAAGTCACCCACAGTATGTTTCATGGCTCCCCAAAGGGGAGGTGATATTGACAGAGCCTTCAGGGAGACGAAGATTAAATTAACAACCCTCTAAGGAGCTCTCTCTGTCTGCTTTGTCTTTTAAAGCTACCCTGTGGAGAGAGCCTTTGGCTCTGTCTTTTTAAAGTATGCTTCCTGGCTAACATTGCATCTCCCTACACTTGAGCCTCCTCGTGTAAGAGACTCTGAGAAGGGCATTGAACCTGGGTCTGCCCAATACTAGTTTAACACAGAGTCAGACCACAAGAGACAAGTTTCACATGGCGGGTCGGCAAAATTTACCTGGGAAATGTAGGAGACTCCTTTCCCTCTCTGTGAGAGCCACCTGGTGGATGTGAGGGCCCCCAAAGACCATCCGGCGTGGGCAACTGCTGCTCTCTCCCAGGGTGCCCTGTGTCTGGTGGGCTGCCTGCCAGCCCCCAGGGAGCTGCTACAGGGCCAAGCTACAAGTGACGAATGACACTTGAACGGCAAGTGGATTGAGTGGAGCGCAAGTGAACAGGGAGAAATACACTGCCATTCAAGTGTCATTCGTCACTTGTAGCTTCACCCACACAGCCATTGGCAAAGCTCCAGTCGCAGCAAAACCGGAGCGAGGGCATGTCAGAGCAGCCCCGGCGGGGGCGGCAGATTCCTCTGCTTGTTGCTGCAGCTGGAGCTTTGCTGACGGCTGTCTCCGTAGCAAGTGAGGGAAGCCTGAAGCTGGCAGGCGGCTCTCACAGAGAGGGGAAGGAGAAGGGAAAGAGTCTCCTCCACTTCCCAGGTAAATTTGCACCGACCAGCCATGTGAAACTCGTCTCTTGTGGTCCAGCTCACAGTCTGATCATTATTCTGCACTGAAGAGGACACTTGCTGCAGTCCAGTGGTGACAGCTACTTGTCCCCTTGCAACGGTCATCATCTCCTCAAGATCCTCCCAGAGTCTTGACCACATAAACAAGTGATGGCTGTGAGGCTGATAAGGGCTCACCTTTCTCCTGCCAATGATTCAGGGGCAAAGTGCTACAGAAGTCCAAAGGGATATACACAGGGATTTTTTTCAGTGGGATCGCAGGGGAACGGAGTTCCAGCACCTCTTGAAAATGGTCACATGGCTGGTGGCCCCACCCCCTGATCTCCAGGCAGAGGGGAGTTTAGAGTGCCCTACACACCAGCGGTGCGTAGGGCAATCTAAGCTCCCCTCTGTCTGGAGATCAGGGGGCGGGGCCACCAGCCATGTGACCATTTTCTCCGAGGACAACTCACTGAGTTCCACCACCTCTTTTCCCAGGAAAAAAGCCCTGGATATATACATCGTACATTTGCAAACAGCAGTAGAAATCCATTCATGAACATTCTGTGACTAAAAATAAATTTTCAAATTTGGAAGAAGATAGCATGAATAATTCTCCACATTTGTACCAGATGCCCATGTATCTCTGTTGCACAATTCGTTCTGCTTCTGCTTTTAATAAAGAAGAATTCAGTATGCTCTGGTCTTGGCCACTGGTAATCCCTCCAGCATCTCTCAACCCACTCTGGTTGTTCAGTCATTCAAACCTGCTTGCAGCATTTACAGAATACTGGAATCCATGGCTTGTGCCTGCTGTTTGTGTCTTTAGGGTGCTAGCACAGAATAGTCCATTTGAGAGATTTTGTACTAGAAGATGATCTGCTAGGTAGCAAGTATACACTGGCTAAATACCAAACAGCATGACTCCATGCCTTCATTGTGTTTTTCCTGCCTTCAGATCCCAATCTTCCCCAACCCTCCATCAAGGGGAAACCCAGTAGACATCTTGCTCCAGGCTCAAAAGTCACCATCCATTGCCAAGGACCGCAGAATGGCCTGAACTTCTCCCTGCACAAATCAGGAAACCTGACAGCATCACAGAAGGCAAAGCCTGACAAAAACACAACCAAGTTCATTCTCCACGATATAACATCAGAAAATGCAGGGACATACACCTGTCAGTATGTCCACAGCAACCATTCTTTCATCTGGTCAAGGCCAAGCCAGCCTGTGGAGCTGGTTGTGACAGGTGAGGAGCCTGCCTTGCCCCCTGATATTCCAGACCTCTCCCCTCTGCTTGAGGAAGGAGCTTTTGGGATTAGGACCAGAGGAGTTAGCCGTGTTAGTCTGTAGTGGCAAAATAGCAAAGAGTCCAGCAGCACCTTTAAGACGAACCAACTTTACTGTAGCATAAGCTTTCGAGAACCACAGTTCTTTTCATCAGATGCATCTGACACAGAGTACTGTGGTTCTCGAAAGCTTATGCTACAGTAAAGTTGGTTCGTCTTAAAGGTGCTGCTGGACTCTTTGCTATTTTGGGATTAGGGTTGCCTAAACATCCTTGAGGATCAATCCAATTACATTGAATAGAACAAAGGAATCGTATGCACAGTGTTTTGGGGTGCTGAGAATAGCATTGATGTATTTTTCTCACCCGACTTAATATGCACAGGGTAGATGAATGGATGCAATGATTGATTGATGGAAGGACCATTCTTGGGGCACTAGTCATGGGTGGAAAGAGAAAGCCTGCAGTCCCTTAATGAAAGGTTTCTATGGATTTTACAGCAGGGTCCTCAAAAGTTATATGGGCAAGCAGTGCCGGGGGCCTTTCGATTCTCCTCCTGTTGCTGGTTGCCTTCCTATTCTACAGGAAAAGAAGAACAGGTGAGTGGGCCACTGGAAGAGGTTGCTTTATAAATTGTCCATCACTAAAATGGTATCGTCCTCACCCCAGGCTATACCACCTCAAAATTCACATTGAGAGGTAATTGTTTTAAAAAGCTGTCATAAACTGGCCCTACCCTCCCTATACTTAAAGAAAGGACTTTTTTAAAGCAGGAAGCAATATATAGTGTTGATTTTCCCCGATGTTGGCTCAAAAATGTTTGGGAAATTTATGATGAAATCCTAGAAGGAAGGCAAGGGAGAGAATGAACAGGGTTTCCAATGCTTGAAGGGACAGATTTCAGGGCTCTGCTTGGTGCCTCCCCACAGAACTTACAGAGGTAAAATGGTGCAAAATTATTAATAGCGTTCCACAATTAATAGAGCATCAGACGCGTGGGAGACCCAGGCTCAAATCCCCACTTAACCATAAAACTCACTCAGTAAAGTTGGTCCTACCTCATAGGATCGTTGTTAAGATAAAGTGGCAGAAAGGACACCCATGGAGAGCGCTATTTGCTGAGGAAGGTTGAGATAATCTGACAGACAGCTAAAAACACAGTTGGGCAAATGGGCCCAATAGATGCAGGCTGTCAGATGCAGTGTATGAGTCGGGTACCTTGCTGCTGAGTTTTCCTGGAGCAGAATATACAAAGCCAGACATGTATGGTGAGGCCCCTCCTGCCACACTCAGCAGCACCTCTGTGTTTCCCCAGCAGGCACAGCACAGGCCTCAGGACTGGGAGGAAAGGGGGTTGGCTTCAAGTGGATTATTCCATCTCCTCCTAGCCAGTGCCTCCTAGCAACCTAGAGAGATGCGACCTCCTTCTTCTCTAGCCTGGGTATCAGTTTCCTTTATCCCTCCCTCCTCCACTCATGCTTCCTCTGTGGGCAGTCTCCAAGTTCCCCTGGCCAATGAGATCCTCCAAGGATTCCTAGCTGTTCCTCCGCTCACCCTCAGGGCTTTGCAGAAAGTTATCCTGCCACTCCATCCTTTTTTCATGCTGCCAGACGGTCAGCAGGACATGCCATGTCTCCCATGATGGCAGTCAGCCAGTGGCTGTGTGGAGGCCATGTTGCCTACCTGCTGGCCTTCCAGGGCCTCTACTACACCCTCTATATCAGCTGGCCTGAGGGGCCTGCCTGTTCCATTGGCTGCTGGGGCCTGAACACCGGCAAGGTTGAAGGTGCTCACAGGAGGGAAGTGCCTCCAGGGCCGGATTAGAAGCTAGTGTAGGTAGCAGCAGAAGGAAACCAAGTCTGGTGAATCTAGAGTTGGATGTGTACCAAGAAAGAGGCCTCTTCCATCAAGACCTGGAAGTCAGAAAACATGGGACAGGAATATCAGCAATGTTGATTTACCCAGTACAGAATCTAATGATGTCTCTCTGTCTTACAGGCTTTTCTTCCAGAGAAAGACACGAACCAGTGAATGTGGTAAGAGTTTCATACACACTATCTGCGGATCCTGACCTTTGAATCTAGTGATGGGGTTACAGTGCCAACCCCAAGCACTCCAGCCTAGCCATAGAAAATAAAATGCTACTCAGGTATAACTTGAATGTCTCCAGTTCAATTGAATACCAGCATTGGCCACTATGGACATTACTACACCTGGCACTCTCTTGTGTAGGGTTGCCTGCCTCCAGGTAGGGCTTAGAGATCTCCCAGAATTACAACTGATCTCCAGGCAGCAGAGATCAGTTCCTCTGGAGAAAACAGCTGCTTTGGAGGGTGGCCTGTATGGCATTATTAACCTCATTGAGGTCCCTCCCCTCCATAAACTCCACCATCCCCAGGCTCCCCTCCCCCCCCCAAAATCTCCTGGAATTTCCCAACCTGGAGCTGGCAACCCTATAGTCTCATGCTCCCCCCCCCCCCCTCCACACACACACACAGGTGGTCTTCAGGCATCCTCAGATGTCATTTGCTGCTGTTTTCAAGCTAGCATTCAGAATCTTTTTATTTCATTAGAGCATTATTATCTGTTTCTGTTGATACTTCATTATCACAGGACCAACCCTACTTCTTTTTCTTTTCTCCCTGTAGCCCATGCAGAGCCATACTGGAGCAGACCAGGAGGAAGTCACCTATGTTACACTGGATCAGCGGTTGCTGAAAGCCATGCAGTCAGCGGATCCTGCCAGAGTCCCTGAGCCCTGCGTCTATGAAGCGGTGGCCAAAAACAGAATCAAGGCGGGACCAGAGGCAAAATGACTCGTTTGGGTACTGTCAGGAGGACTTAGGGTTGTGTGGAGACATGCATGTCCCAGGCTAGTTCTAACATGAAAGATACCCCTCTTACTGCCAAGAACATTAGAAGGCATCCAAGGACACAGTCCCAAGCATCGATTATAAACCTACCAAGCCCCACCTCCAAAGCAAAGCATGCACTTACTTCATTGCTGTCTGTCTGTCTCTTACATGGGCTGTACCTTTAAGCAAACTGAGGACAGTAGCTGTGAAATAGAAAATTGAAATGCAAAAAGATGCATCTCTCTAACCAGGTGCCAGGACCAACAATCATTGCCCTACCGCTATGTCCCTGCTGCCTATAAGCAGTCTGCTTCGGAAGCAGCAACACAAATTTGCTAGCCCTTTCCCTCTGCCAGCAACCAGGGACTTCTTTTACCAATCTACTTGCCTCCTCCTTATATAAGCCCCTTGATGGGAGTTTGTGCACTGCAAATTTGAGTCCCTTCCTGTTTGGGCTAGGTTGGCTAGATTCACTTCTCGATAGGCCCTCATTAGGAGACTGGTGGGGGGGGGGAGCCTGGTAAAAGGCAAGGTTTAGAGAGGAGAGGGAACTCAGCAGGGTATAGTACCATAGAGTTGACCCCATTTTCTGTACGGTAGCTGATCTCTGTCATGTGGAGATCCCCTGCTCCCACCCCTCTGCTTCTCGCCTCCACTCACCTGGCCAGCCGGGGTGGGGGGGCAGAAACAGACCTCCTGGGTGCACTCCCAGGGCAGCACAATGACCTCACCACTCCCAGGAGTGACTTCATCACACTGTCCCGAGAGCATGCGTGTGTGTGCTTTGCAGTGGGCCGGTTTGGGCCCAAACAGGCCAAACTGGGGCCCAAATCGGCCCACTGCAAAGCACACCCATAATCCTGCGCCTGTACAATGACGTTACCTGGACATGCCACCAGAAGTGATGTCATTGTACAGGCACAGAGCAAAAAGAAGGTGAGTGCCAGGTCCCCCCGCTTTGAGGGTAAGGGAACCTGGCAAGCCTACTCTCAGCACTTGCCTGGGTCTATAAGATATAGCATGCCACCCCTATTTTCTCCATACAGTCATATATACAGTTACACAACCAGATGAAACAAAATATTAAGATGAATAAGGAGATGTATGGAAACAACTAGCTGTGGTGTTTTGACAACTACTTTCCTTTAATCCAGGTCAGTGTTTGAGACTGCCCAAGTCCACTCTAGGATTTGGTGTGGGCAGGGACAGGGGAAGGAAGTTATTGTGGTTTGGTAGTGGTTAAGAGCAATGGGACTCTAATCTGGAGAGCTGGGTTTGATTCCTCACTCCTCCGCTTGAAGCCAGCTGGGTGACCTTAGGCCAATCACAGCTCTCTGGAGCTCTCTCAGCTCCACCCTCCTCATACGGTGATTGTCATGAGGATAATAATGACACACTTTGTAAACTGCTCTGAGTGAGCATTAAGTTGTCCTGAAGGGTGGTATATAAATCGATTATTATTATTAATGTAGCTGCAGCTAGGGAAAGAATGGAGACTTAATAAAACTCTTGCCTGTTGGAAATAATGCCGCCTCGTTATTCCTAAGTCTGGCATTAAGGACACAACACTAGCAGCTACCCAAGCTACTAGAAGATAGATCATGGCAATTATTGTGCTTTGGGTTGCAGGGCCGGCGCGCCCATTGAGGCAGGTCTGGCCCCCGCCTTGAGCGCTGAGGCACCAAAGGGGGCGCCGGGGGTGCCGCAGAGCTGGTGGCGGCAGTGCTGGTGGCTGAGTGGGAGGGATGGGAAGCCACTTGTGCGCCACCCCGGCCACCTGCCATGCCTGGCCCGTAACTGCTGCAGCCTGCCAGCCCTCCCACCCCACGCTGCTGCAGCTGCCAACACATGCCCCCGGCTGGGTGCAGCAGACGCGGCAGGCATCTGGGCAGCGTGCGGAACAACAGAGCAGGAGGGCTGGGAGGACGCACGTGCACCAGCCACCCGCTGCGCCCGACTGGGAGCGCAGGCAGCCTCCGTGCACCGTCTCAGCCTCCCGCTGCACCAATGGGGCTGGCTTGCTGCATGATGTCACACACAGTAACATCATGCAGTCCAGGGCGCACGCGCACTCCGTGTGCATGTGTAGGGGCAGCAACAGACCTGGCGCTGCCCCCAACCTTGGACGCTAGAAACCCTGGTGCCACCCCTGTAGGGTTGCCAGAAGAAGGGGCAGAGTGGACGAGTTCCCTACCTTTTGCAATGCCAGTTGATCACATCACTTCTGGTTTGACGGGGAAGCAATGGCAATGCAGACATAGTATGTTTGCCACGTTAGGGGACAATTTCTAAAGAATTGGCTCCTGTGTGATGCTATCACTGCTGTGTCACACCAGAAGTGACATCATTGGCCAGGGACGCGAGAACGTTCATGCCAACTTCCCCAGCTTGCCCGCAAATGGTGGGTAATTCCAGGCAGCCTATTTCCTCCTGTTGATGGCCAACAATTGGCAGACAGAGGCAGGAATTCTTGGGACATTGCCCACTACTGACGGTCTCCTTGGAACACTAGTTATGCTAAAGAACTCTTATCCGTGTATGCTCTTGACTCAGAGCTGCAGGATGTCTGGTAGCTATTGTGCTCCACAGCTAACAGACTAAAGAGTCTGCGTTGTATAATGGTTAGAGTTTTGAGCCAGAACTGGGGTGACTATTTCAGATCCCCACTCTGATATTTACTATATATGGATACTACACTAGATCAAATCAAGGCCGTCGTCACACGGGCATCTGTTCCGTTAAATTTACAGCATATAGCGTCATCACTGATATTGGCACAGTAATGTTTCTTTGGGTCACCTCACGTTTCTTCGCGCTCCCAGCTGTCCACACCTAAGCGCTCTGTTCCGTTCTCTCTAATGGGCGCAGAAGCAACTCCTCCCCCTTTAAAAAAATTTTTGGGGGGCGTTTAATTCCGCTATAATGGAATAACATTAGATAAACATGCCGGTAGCCCAACCCATAACATCGTAATTTAAAAAAAAACAGAAAATGACTGAACACGGCCATTTTTAGCGAGGTGTGGTTTTGGGTTAAAATAAAAATTTCTCTAATGGCAATTCAGTCATTTTTACTTGTTTTCTTCAGCAGAAAATTTTCATTGTGTGATGTTGTCATAGCGATATAAGGACATTATTACAAAAAAAAGGGGGAGTCGCGGGAGAAATGGATTCTGGGATTGAGGAGAGAAAAAAAGGTGGGCCTATGGCGTGGCGAGGCGAAAAACATCAATGTGAGGCATTCACACTGAGGCGCAAAATATCGCGACTATCAAGCACAAAGCAGAAGAGAGAAAATCGCATCAGTGTTGGAATAAGGTGGGTGTTTGCCGGGAAATTGCGCCATTTTTGTGCTAAATAGAAGCCCGTGTGATGACGGCCCAAGCCTGAATTCCCTCTAGAAACTAAAATGACAAAACTGAGGCTGTCATACTTCACTCACATCATGAGAAGAAAAGATGCTACGAAAAGTCAATAATGTCAGAAAAAGTGGAAGGCAGTAGGAAAAGAGGAAGACCTAAAACGAGATGGCGTGACTCAATAAAAGAAGCTACGGCCTCCAGTTTGCAGGATCTAAGCAAGTGTTAAAGTTTCGGAGGTCTTTCATTCATGGGGTCACCATAAGTCGGAGGCGACTTGATGACACACAACACACACATACTCTGATACGCAGCTCAAGCAGTTATTAGGGGCTGAATCCAGGGCATTCCACTCTTTCGCCAACTCTGTAACCGCTGTGCTTCCTCTTGCCTTTGGCTTCACTGTAATTGTTGTTTGCTAGAATAGATGAGCTTAAAAATGGCCGCTGAGTCCTCTTTAAAGTGATCCACCCAACATGGCAGCACTTCTTGCATCTCCTCAGGTTGTTTTTTATTTCTAGGAGCCAAGCTACAAGTGACGCCGGACACAGGTTGGACACTTGTCAGCTTCCCTCAAGTTTTGATGGGAAATGTAGGCATCCTGGTCTTGCAGCTGTAACGGAGAGCCATGCTGTAAAACCAGGATGCCTACATTTCCCATCAAAACTTGAGGGAAGCTGACAGGTGTCCAACCTGTGTAAGGAGTCACTTGTAGCTTGGCTCTAGGTTCTGTCCATTTTAGCAAGCGTTTTACTAGAGCGTGTCAGGCAAAGAATTAGCAATTGCTTGGGTTAATTCAATGGAACTTCTCTAACTGACAGCAGAACAGAGCCCAGGTATGAAAGCCTGCAGGATGTACTGGTTAGACGGTCAACCTAGGATCTGAGAGGCCCAGTTTTGCATCCCCGCTCTGTCACATAAGTTGCTTAACCTAGCCACTCTCTCGCTCTCATCCTAACCTGCCCGATGGAGTAGTTGTTGTGAGGATAAAGTGGAGGAGAGGAGGATGGCTTTGTGATATGCTTTGGGTCCCTACTGGGAAGAAAAATGGGCATAAGTGTCTAAATAAGTATGGGAAGAGCTGACTCATTCTGTTGTCTTCAGATATCTTTTTATTGAATCCTTCTGTGAGGTTCCAGTCATAATCGTCTACATGGGAAACTGAAATAATCTAGTTTTCAGATAATGGCTTGCATCAAGCCACGCAATTCTGAAGATTTAAGGGCGCATCTGCCTTGAGAAGAGAGGTGGCAATTTCTGCTGATCCCCGCCCCTCTTCCATGCTGTTCCTGAAGGCCTGCTGAACCCCATATACAAAAGTGTTGGGCAGGGAGGGTTGTTCAGTGAGCTGTATGCATCAGGAGGCAACAGTGGGAAAGTCCTGCTCCATGAAATTTGTTCCTCTAGTAGATCTTGTTAGACACAATTCAAGGGAGATAACTCTGGACATATGATGTTGAAAAAACTAGATCATACACTCCTGCAAATTTTATCAGATGGTAGAGTTAGAAATCCTGGCTACATTCAGAAGAGGGAAGGATTCTGGTGATGAGATTTGGGCCGAATCCACACTTCCCTACCTTCCGTTTTTCATACGCAATAATCACGCTGGAGTCTATCCCGCACTGTCCCAGTCTGTGTTCACATTCCCTCTCTTACTGCGGCAGCATTGCGCTCTACGTTGTCCACATCCCTTGGAGAATTGCGCATTAAGGGGTGGGTTTAGATCCACCATAGCTGATGACGACATTGTGTTTTAAAACATTTTTATACTAGATTTCCGCTATAGTGATTTTTTGCTAAATTGCTACGGCAAGGCCACATACCCCTTTCAGTGATAAACCACACAATGAAGCATCGCACACTCAGGCCAAGAGAAGCCGTGTTTTCTGATAGTCATAGATCCCCAGGAGAGAACAATGGGTCACTGGGAAAGATTGCGGGAGGCTGGTGCTGGCCACTTAGCACATACTACTTATTTAATGCTAAAATGTTATTGTAGAACAGCGGATTTTCACTATAACAGTAATTTCAACATTTCTTTAAAAAAAAAAGGAGAGTCAACTTTGGCAGCCACAGATATTACCTAAGCAGTCCTTTAGCAGTAAAAAATGACGCAAATGAAAAAAAAATGAAAATGATCCCCCTCCATGTTTCCACAGGCACTTTTGAGTGCTCCACTTCAGGGTGATATTGATGGACAGGATTGCGCAATAGCGCTAGGAATGCCCACTTTAAAAAAAAAAAAGGAACAGGGGGGCGGGCACGCCATGGACAGAGTTAGAAACCATAATAATTGCACAGCAAAGAGGGATGGTATTCCGGAAAAGCTATAAACAAGGAAGTGGGGGTGGTTAAAAGGGGGTGGTCTCTTTGTGAACCGCTTCTATTTGTTCACATCCATGGTGAGAACTGCACAAGAGAAGCGTTAGAAAACGCGCCAAACTCATCTGAGGCACAACGCAACAGATGCGAAAGAATGGCGGGATTGCGGTAAGAGTATGTGAATAGCCCTCTGAGAAGTGCATAAATGGTGGGGAGAAAGCGGCAAACTTGAGACATGTGGATTTGGCCTTGGAAATAAAGTTTGGATATGTAATGGACAGATGTTTTCTTCTCAGGGCCAAGCTACACATGACGAATGACACTTGAACGGCAAGTGGATTGAGTGGAGGGCAAGTGAACAGGGAGAAATACACTTGCCGTTCAAGTGTCATTCGTCATGTGTAGCTTGGCCCTCAGTTGCTTCTTGATTCCTTCCATATAGTGATGATTTTTCACACAGCTTTCATTGCCAGTTTGAATACAAAGGCATTCACAGGGTCAGTGGAACCCCCACAAGTCAATTTCTCACTTATGTGCCCTGTCTTAGCTGCCACCACCACACCACCAGAGAGCTTCTGGATAAACAAAACGGCAATTAACCTCTGCACTTACAGAGGCCAGCTGAACTTTCACAGCATCCACGTGGATTTTGCAAACTGACAGCTTCCTCTGTTTCATGCATGCTCTGCAACTAGACTGAAAAGGGGATGTGGTTTGCCAGGCAGTGGTGGGAATTGTCCTTAATCAAATATAGTGACATATCACAGACCTCATGGTAAGCAGCCCTGGTGAATCACAGCCAACGTGAGCAGGAACTGAGCCACAGAAAATGGCTGGATTTTAGAAGCGGCTGTGCCCAGCTGGGACCATCATCCAGGGCTTCTGAGTTAGCAGCACACAAGACCCTTCTGGCTACCAGAGAGAGAGATCTATCAACATGACGCTTTCTTTTAGCATACTTTTTCTCGGTTGGTATCTCACAGGAAAGGCTAACAGGACCAGATGTGTAGGGTGGGAGGAGCAGAAACCCACACCAGCTCTTGTTTCTTGGATATCTTGCCAGTAATGAAATCCTCTCATTTCCAGGATGGTGGATGACTGGGCAGAGATGGATGTCTAGAGGTAAGCATGGTGGAGAATGCCTTCAAGCTGTAGCTTACTTATGGGGACCCCTGGTGAGGTTTTCATGGGAAGAGACTAACAGAGGTGGTTTGCCATTGCCTGCTTCTGCAACCCTGGTCTTCACTGGAGGTCTCCCATCCAATTACTAATCCAGGCCAGCCCTGCTTAACTTCTGAGATCTGACAAGATCAGGCTCACCTGGGCTATCCAGGTCAGGGCCTAGAGGTAAGTAGCTGTGGATAAAAAGATTATTTGGGTGGGGAGGAAGATAATGAGAAACACGCATCTTCCCTCTTGGTGAAGAGCTAAACCTGGCAAAATGCCCTCTTCTACTTGAACTGCAAGTACAAGAGACCTGTCCCACTGTATCAATCACAATACAAATCAAGAATAATGTAACCTAATTCCGACCAGAGTGTTTCCCCCATAGGCACGGCTGCTTTACCCAAGAGGAAAAAGGAGGGGTTGCCCATGGCCTGCTGCTTTCAGGGCCCAAGGAGACAAGTCCTTGTACCTACATTAATGGACATAGCAATGTGAGCAGAGAGGGATGCAGGTCTGAACATGCAGGCCTCATTGTCTAATACTTTGCCTGAATCTGGGCACAGCACCAGAGGCACATGCCAGCCACACATACAGTTATGTGCAGGGTTCTTCTTCATTCAAGAATATCCCCAATATCAGAGATCAAGCCCATGTGCATAGAGTTCTTGTGGGAGCTCAGGAAATGTCAGTACTGTCCCCCTCTGTTGCTTTGGACCACCCATGAATATGGGAGCCCATCAGCTCATACCATGTTGGGCAGTTGCTTCTCCTAGTGCTGGCTGACACAACCAGCTAGAGAGAGTATCGATGTTGGTACTGCCAACTAGCATTAGGTGGTTGGTGGTGCAATTTCTGGTTTGATCGGCTTGCTAAGTTTTTACTGCTCTCTGTAACTATGTTTTTAACTGCAGTGTGTTCATACTATGAAAAGCTTTTCCTGGTAATTCTTAGATATCAAGCCGCTTTTAAAAACCCAAAGCTGATTTGGAGGGGGTCAGTTGGCAACCCCAACAGGAGTGCCCCTCAAGCAGTTCTTGCCAGTCCAAATGGAATGCCCCATGCAGTCAGCATGGACATCTGAGCAGATTGTGGATGTCAGGCACACTAAACCCCATCGACCCCATGCATTTGTCACTCAGCAACCAGCACCCCCCCCCCCCACCACACACATCTTCAAGGACCACAGAGAGAGGCACAAAGGGCTCTTTAACCCACTCCCCTTCATTCTAAATAGCAACAGAGAAGGAGCAGAAATCTGTTACCTTCCAGGATGCACCTTAGGAGCTCACTACTAAGCCCAGGCAAGTATACTACATAACGGAGGACGGGGGTTAAACAGAAGCAGAGGCCTTTTTTCCTAACACAGCTCAGCTCAGTTCTTCACTCTCCTTCACTTGTCTTGAATGATGCCAAGATGTGACCAGCTAAGCTTCATGAAAGGGAGAGCTCTGAAAGTCCCCCCACTCCACCCCCCCTTATTCACCTAGTGAGGGAGGCTGTTAAAGGGCACTTTTTCAAGGACTCCTGTGGGAGTCAGGCAGTGGGTGGAGCCAATGTTGCCAGACTCTCATTTCAGTCCAAATAGGGTTCCCCGTTGTCCGGCGATGCTGTCTTCCTGTCCACCGCCCCACCCACCCCCAGCCCTGCAACAGAGGCACCATCCTCAGCCTCTGTAGCTCCGCCGCTGTCAGTACCTCAGCTGCAGGTGCCTCTACAGAGCCCCAGACCACCTTCACCATTAGGATAGCAGCAGCCAACGCCCCGGCACAACCCTGGGGAACAGCCTGCAGCCACCCAGCTGCTTCACCCTTCTCCTGCAGTTGCCCAGGCAGCTCAACCTCAGCCAGGCAGGCAAAGGCCCCAAGCTGCCAAGGGAGCCACTGGAGAGGCTCCAGAAGCAACAGGGGGGAACCAGGCAGAGAACAGAACAAATGCCCCACTCTGGGCTGGGATGGAGTGGGTGAGGCCAGGAGACTGCAGAGTCTACCCAGCCCTCCCACCAGATAGGCTCAGAGAAAGGCCACTCAGGGACGCTGGGTGGTGATTGGGAGAAGATCCAGGGAGGTGGGGCAAGGGGGGATCCTTTAAAATCAGGTTCCTGTGAAGGCCCAGGAGGAATTACGAGGACAGAGAGCTGGAGCGTGCTGTTACTCCCAGTGCAGAAGGAACAAGGTGGTGCAACCCCCTTCCCTGCCCATCTGAGGCTGGAGGGGATGCCTGCATGGGGAGCTGGCAGGATGGCAGACTGTCAGGTGGAAGTGCTTGTGAGGGAGGACCCTCACAGCCATGATCAACTATTTGCTGACCACATACTTAGAGGAAAAAACTGGCCATTCATTCTATTGACAAATGCCCTAGACAAAGGTTTGGCTGAATCTTCTCCAGGTCTGGAGTCTGGACATTTACTCAGATTTGGTCTGGTACATATGTAAATGTCACCCATTTTATAGAGTCGGACTGTTGATGATGTTCCTCCTTCCAAATCACATCCTATTCTCTTCCTATCCAGGACAAGATTTTCCCAAACCTTCCATCTCCTTGAGCCCCAGTGACATGGCGATCCTAGGAGGAAATGTCACCATCCAGTGTCGGAGTGAAAAGGTGGCACAAGCAGAGTTCTTTCTGCACAACGAACGGCGTACACGTCTGATCAGAGAGGCCAAGTTGCATGAAGCTGTATTCCTCTTGTCTGCTGTCGAGCGAACAGATGGTGGGGTCTATTGGTGTAAATATCAGAGGAAACATGACATGGTTGAACAATGGTCACCCGAAAGTGACCGTGTTACCATCAACATAATAGGTGAGAGTCTCTGGCTCAGTCTGTCTACATTGTTTTTCCTCGTGACAATTCTATATGTCATTTATAAATCAAATGAGAATACAGATGTACCTTCCAATGTCTCCACTGTGTATTCTGAGCATCACCTCACCCAGGCCGCAGGTGTCTGCAGAAGTGCAGCGACTTGTGGAGCAAAGAGTCAAAGACGCTGCAGCCCCTCTGGAACACAGTCACAAAAGGCATCCTTTCTTAAAATGGTTTGCAAGCAACAGGGGTTGGCAATAGCATTTCTTTGTTATTATCCACGGATGTTTATCACACTCAGGCACTTCTCTCTACCTTTCTCCCAGTCCAAGTCATCAACCAAGCAAACACACAGTCAATTAGCGCATTTTCTGAAGCCATGTAGTTCCCTGCTACAGCAACCTCAAGGCCAGACTATTGTAGCACATCCTACATCAGGCTGACCCTGCAGAAAACTTGGAAAATTCACCCGGTGAAGATGGTGGTACCTACTTGATATGCAGGACTCATCTGTGAAAATATTACTCCCATTTACGATCCCTACATTGGTTGCTGCTTTGTTTTTGGATTCAGCTAATGGTGCTGGGATTTTCCTTAAAACCCCCTTGCGGCCTGTGTCCCACTTACCTCAGAGACTGTCTCTCTCTATAGGAACCTTTGCAGTACCTCCATTCTTCACATTACCTGCTGCTTTCCCAAGCTGTTTTCAATGGCAACCTGTACACAGGCCTCCCATCAGATGGGGACCGCCTCCCACAGGAAGGTTCCACCTTGTTCTTTTGCAGGGCCTTCTTGAATCTCCTGAGGGGGCTTCTACGTTAGTTAAAGTTGGACATTTTAGCATTGACATTTATGGGAGGGCTTGTTATGAATTACTAGCCATAGGTTATAGCTTGCTTTTAATGCTGATGCGGATTATTATGATACTATTCATGTCTCCCCTTGAAGGCTTCATTTTCAAATATTCTAAATTTAAAAATTAGGGCATTAGCATAGTTACATAGTTGCCAATGTAAGATTGTTTTTGGATGTAGAAATATAAAGAGTTCGGTGAAAACAAAATCTAATTGAAAAAAACAGTACAAAGAGAAGGGTGGAGTGAGGCTTATCAGAATGTTTCATGGATTCCTGACCAAGTCCAACTTAAGGAGAGACTTTGAGCTAACTCTCATGGAAGTGGTAACTCTGTCTCTGGGTTATACCACTTGCGGGTTGCAGGTGGAGCTCACACGAGAGATGTTTCCCCTTCCCTATATTCTAGCACTGACAAAACTAGATGTTGGGATGGGGGACAGAACCCTCAACCGTGACATTTTGTTTTCTGTGTAAAACAACGGCAGTTGCTTCTGCCGACTACTAAACAGGTTCCTGCTGGACTTTGCCAACAGGGACACTGCACCGGTGAACTATGCAAGCAGAGAAGTAACCAGAGCTCTGTAAGCCTTGCGCTAGGAATGCAAACATTTAGCACGAAGATGAATTCTGCATGAATAAAAGTGGAGCTCACCACTTTTATTCATGCAGAATAAAATTTGCGTTTCCCATACATTTAAATTTAGTATTAGGTTTAAGGGCTAAAACCCTGTTTTTTTTAATGCAATGTGGTGCCTCAGGATGCTGAATTTTGCCCAGTATCCCGTACTGTAGTATCATATAATACACTGAATCCTGGATATCTACAGTACTAGAACAGACTCAACTGGCAGGAGATGGATCTGTTGATCTGATCTGCATCAAAAGGATATACGGGTTGAATATCCAGCAATGATCACTCCGTGCCCTGTGTTTTCTGTCACCTAGATCCCAGCCTCACCAAGCCCTTCATCGATGTGATTCCCAGAGGAAAGCTTCCACTGGGCTCAGACGTCACCATTAAATGCCAGAGCTCAGAAACGGGAAGAAACTTCTCCCTGCACAAATCAGGAAAGCTGATTGAGTCGCAGAAGACAGAGCCGGGTGGAAAAACAACAGAATTCCTTGTTTCAATGGTGAGGACAGAGGATGCAGGGAGTTACAGCTGTCAGTATCATTGCAGAGAAAATCCCTTTGTCTTGTCAGAGCCAAGTGACCCTGTGGAGCTAATTTTGACAGGTGAGGAGACAAGCTGGGCATTTTTCTTTTTCCTGCTTTCCAAATCCCTCTTCTTATACATGAGGCATTACCTTTTGGTTTTATGCCCAGGCCAGAATAGGGTACCTATACACATATAAGCTACAGGATTAGAGATCTTTGGTAACAGTCACAAAAACCGGGATAAGTAACAAAAAGGACTGCACAGGAGATTCAAGGGAGATACCGATATCCCTGGGGGATGGTGGGAAGTGGGAAATAATTGCTTTGCTTTATTGAATGACTGGCAGAAGAAAAGTCAAGAACCGGGTTGTGTGGGTGGGGCAGGGGAGAGAAGGGATCCCTTAACATTTGCCTTGGAAGTGGAGCGTGTTTGAGAGAAATGAAGGCGGATAATGGGACAAGCTTGTATGAAAATGTAGGAATATTAACCGCGTGAATATTAACCATGGTTACTTCCACTGGAAACAGAAAGGGCTGTGAATATTAACCATGGTTACTTCCACTAAAAACAGAAAGGGCTGTGAATATTAACCATGGTTACTTCCACTGGAAACAGAAAGGGCTGTGAATATTAACCATGGTTACTTCCACTAAAAACAGAAAGGGCTGTGAATATTAACCATGGTTACTTCCACTGGAAACAGAAAGGAATTGAGGCTTCACCGACAGTTTCATTGTTCCTCCACTGGGTGACAAATAGCCCTTTGCTATTGCAACTGAGTTTTTAAAAATGAGCACAAACCAAATGTGGTCCCATCAGCAGGCAGCCAGACATCGTCTCTTCTATGGCCAGCAGAACTCACCCAGATTCAGTGGTGCTCCCTAAGGTAGTCTTTATTGCAATAAGCAAAATCCACACAGATATCTACACAAGAGCAGTTCCTGCTTTGCCATTTTAAAACCTCAGGGGGCTGAGCAGTACATCTGCTGCTGGCCAGTTCCCCCAGGCCTGCACAAATCTGGCTGTCTTACCTTGCCCACAGACCTAGCTTCTCTCTTACAGCCTCTTCCTCTATTTCCTGGGCCTTGACCACCTTTCCCGGCCAGCCTATCTTCCTCTCCCCTCTGTTTTTCTTGACGTCTCTTTTCTCTCTGAGGTTCACCCATCCTGGCCGAACCCAGCACTGATCATCCATTCTCTGAGCCTTGTTCCTCTGTTAACCCCTGGCCCTTTTCACACGACTTACTTGTTTCTGAAACATTGCGATATGTAGCGCAAAAAAAGCGGAAGATAGCATCTTCTTGCGAGAGTTTTGCGCGATGTGTCAAGGAAAGGGGCCCTTTTCACACTTCTTACATGCTTCCGAAACATCGTGAGATGTAGCGCAAAAAACGTGGAAGATAGCATCTTCTTGCAAGAGTTTTGCACGATGTCGCGCAAAACTCTTGCGAGAAGACGCTATCTTCTGCATTTTTTGCGCTACATCTCGTGATGTTTCGAAAGCAAGTAAGTAGTGTGAAAAGGGCCCCTTTCCTTGCCACACCCCAGCTGGGTATTCATAGGGCTAGCCAGAGAGCATTGCTGCCCACTCTGTCATTCCAGTTTGTCATATATGCAATTATACCGTTTATTTAATGGTCTTAAATATTTTATACATATTTGTATTTTAAATGCTGCTTTAGTGTTTGAAATGTTTTTATGTTTAAAATGTTTTAACATTCACGTCCTTGGAGACCCAGAGTTGGGTGAAAAAGTGGCACAAAATGTTTTAAATAAATAATCTTCTGTAGGAAATTGGATGAACATCCAACTCAAGAGGTCTCTGTTTTTTCAGATGGATCCTTGACCATCCTATGGGCCAGCTGTGCTACGGTCCTTTTCGTGGTTCTCTTCCTCCTCTGGCTTGGCACTGTATTCTATAAAAGAAGAAAAAACGGTAAGTTAACAGGTAGTTTAAAATGTATGAAATGGAAGTGGCCCACGTTTAACATATAATGCTAACTTCTACTGAGTAAAATAACTGGTCCATCTACTGCAATATTGTCTGTTCTTATTGAGAGTGGCCGGCAGGGTTTCAAGCAGTCTTTCCCATCCAGCTATCTGACATCTTTGCCACGACATGCCAAGAACTCAGCCTTCTGCTTCCAAAGTACATGTTTTGCCACTGAGACCCAGACCCTTCTCTGAGCAATAAGCTGCCTTGTATGGAGTGGGAGGGAACGGTTCATCTAACTCAGCATCTTCTATCATGCCTGGCTGCAGCTCTCCAAACACAGACATGCGTCTTTCCCATCACTTGAGATCCTTTCCCTAGAAGTGCCAGGACTGCACCCCTGATTGTTTATATGCAAAGCACTGCACTGCCAGTGACCCCCAACCCTTTCCCATTGACTGGCAGTACCTCAAGTTTCACAGACAACGTATTAGCTTAAACGATTCTACCACATAAAAGCCCAAAGTCAGAATTTTAACATGGTGGAGAGAGGAGTCTTTTTTTCCCCCAAGTGAAATAAATGTCTTGTCCTTTTAATTGCAAAGACAGGCTTGAAGGTGAATAGACAATATTTGAGGAAACTGCAAACACTGGGTGCGGTTGAGCGGTGTTTCAAGTGCCCCAAGACAGGCAGGGATTGTGTTTCAGTATCCTACAGATTTCTTTACCCCTCCCGGACTAGGAGAAGAAGAATTATGGAAAATAAGCAGGTATATATTAAATTATCTCCACAGCTTATAGAAATGTAGCATAGAATTGGGGTTACCAATACAGAATTTTTCCTGTTTCAGGTGGGTAGCCATGTTGGATTCGAGTCCAGTGGCACCTTAAAGACTAATAAGATGTTAAGCAGCTTCCCCCTCCAAGGATTTGGAATACATGAGTCAGGACTCAGGGGCAGTATAGGCAATTCTTGTTTGCAACAAGAGAGTAAAAAATCTCCTGGGCTCTTTCTGGTCTACAGGTTCCACGGCCAATGAAGACGATCAGCCAGTGACAATGGTAAGAGACCTACGGCTCTGTTCATTAACTGTGAATGTCCACCCTAAGTTCTATCCTCAGATCTTGATGAATACAGAAAAAACACTTGATAATGGGTGGATCTCAATCCACCCAACATAAAAAAGGGCCCACAGAGATAGAAAAAGGCTGGACTTACACAGCACCTAAACTGCTGGTATTAAATTGAAGGGCTTCACTGGTATTTATGTTTTATGTATACTGAATGGGACACTACTCTTTCTCCTTTATTTATACGGCAAAATTTTTACCCAGCATTAATATAATAACAGAATTGCCAGTTTGAACTCTCTTAGGCACAGCGGTTTGGCAACTTTCTTTAAGCTTTAGGCTACTTTGAAAGAGGAGAGGGGGCTGAGTGCTAACCTCCAGGTGATCTAAAGATGCCACCCACTCTGTTCTGAAGCAGCCTTTCAGATCTCTTCTATTAGAGCCTCCTCGTTTGTTTTCCATACAACTGGACTGGAGGAAGTGATGGCAGAACTGTGCTTGAAGTCTCTCTTACTTCTCCCACCAGCCCCTACAACATGGAGCCAGAACAGACCATGATGGAGTAACCTCTGGAGGGGACCATGAGGAACTCACCAGTGGAACAGGCCTTGGCAGCCTAACTTACGTTGCTCTCAACCATCAGCCATTGAAAATCAAGCAGGCAGCCATTTCTGGGAATCCCTCTGAATCTTGCATCTATGCATCAGTTGCCAAAGAGAGAATCAGGGAGGGCCAATAGGTAAGACTTTTCTGGAATGTGGATGCTTCGGGAACCAGCTCTACTCTTGAATTCCACAGTTGCACATTACAACTGCATGCAAGTCCCGCTTATTTTGTCCACTCATGGGACCAAACAGAAAAAACAACAATGTTGCTGCATGAAGGTACCCAATAGCCATAAATGCTGCCAAGAATGTTCTAGTGTCAAGATGACAGCAGCTGTTGTGACAAGAAACTTCATATGCCCATCTGCTGTTGATTTGGAGCTCTAAGATACATGGTAGTTACTGCACCCCATTCATAAGAGACCTTTATGGACCTTTTTTGAGAAACATATCTTCCTCCCCACCCCCTCTCTTTTTTATATTACTTTATTAAAACAGAAAATAACATTGGACAGTAGAGAAAATATCAGAAACAGAATATATAACAAAAAGTAACATTAGACAGTAAACATAATATTGAATATGTAAATATAACACAGAGTATTAAAACTACAAAATATTTCTCCTTTCCATCCCTCTATTAATTTATGTTCAAATACATTATATGCCACATTTTATATTCAGCATTTAAAATAACTTTTCATATCTTTCAGTCGTATAATCATTAAAAACTTTCAATTTCCCCCAAAATGTATTTTAGAAACATATCAAATATGTTTCAGGCTAGATTATTTTTTTCACCATTTCCATAAAGCATCTGAAGAAAAAACTGTGGGAGAGGACAGACTGGTCATTTTTTTCCAATCAAAGACCAAGTATCTTATAACTTCCATCTCTATCAAAATCAGGAGCAATGGAAACTACCGCTGAGGTTTAAGAGATAAAACCCAACCACGACCCCTTCTACTAGGCCTTAATGAGATAATCTTAAAGCTCTTTGTCTTGCAATGCTACCATATAGAAACAGAAACCCTATGCACAAATTACGTCTTCTGTTGAACTCTAGCATATAGTTTATGTACGTACAACGGCATGTACTTGCTTCCCATTTGTTCCTTATGATTGGTGATTGCACACCTGGAAAAAGTTGGATTCCTGACTGAGCAGAGAGTTTTTTACAATGCCATCTTCTTTCCTGGAAGAAAGCCCATTGAATAGACTTGAGCCGGATTCTGAATAGACTTCCTTAGGATTGCACTACTTATATTCCTACACACTGCCTCAGATATAGCCAGAAATATAGGGGAACAGTTGCTGGTCTTGACCAAAAGGATCGTAGAGGATGCTTCTGCAGATCAGAAACAGGCTGGCCTGGTCTCCCAATTAAACATGGCCAACAGGGACTCTAGAGACCTGGAACTGTACGACATTACAGAGGGGTTAGGAACAAAGGAGTAACAACAACAACATTCAATTTATATCCCACCCTTCAGGACAACTTAACACCCACTCAGAGTGGTTTACAAAGTATGTAACAATTATCCCTTCAACAATCACCCTGTGAGGTAGGTGGGGCTGAGAGAGCTCTGGAAGAGCTGTGACTGTCCCAGGGGCATCCAGCTGGCTTAAAGTGGAGGAGTGGGGAATCAAACCCAGTTCTACAGATTAGACTCTTGCTGCTCTTAACCACTATACCAAACTGGCAACAAAATAATATGGCATCTAGCAGATGAAAAGTAGCATAATTGATATCTATAGATATAATTTGTATCTGGGTCTAAATGAGCAAAGCATCTGAGAATGATAAGACTATCCAGCTAAATTCAGAAGTGAAAATATAGTTTAAGGATGAGGTGTATGGTTTGTGGTCTTACCAATAGTCATATATAGCAGAAAACTATAATAATTATTTTAATATATTTTGTCATGTTAAAAAGGAACAAGAATTAACTAATATAATCTTCATTTATTTTAAGAAGATATTTAAGTATAGATAACTTTGTATAGTGTTTGAAGTTATAAGATAATTAGTTAGCCAAAAATGTGAGCTCTGTCAGGTGCGACAGCTAGCTATTACCGGAAGATGGTTTTGGAAATCTACGAATATAGGAAACTGAATTGATCTAGAGTCTCTTCTTTGAAGATGTTTCTTGCTTTTTGAAACCTGCTTACTTTGGGGTAAGATAAAAGAATTAGGACTCATGTCGCTCTCCTTTAATGATCCAAGTAAAATCAGTGGATGGTATTATCATATTATTTTAAATTAGTTAATGTTAGAAATGTAAGCAAATGTTTTAATAAAAAGATGGAAGCAAAGTTCACTAGTGATGTTTTTTACTTGAGTACCCAAAATGAACAAAAAACATGTTTGAGGGGTCCCTCTTTTCAAGAGGTTAACAGTCTGATATAAGAAAGCTAACTAGGTGCTCAGGGCTTTTTAAGTGCATGCCTATTTCCAGGGCTTTTTTCTGGGAAAAGAGGTGGTGGAACTCAGTGGTGGAACTCAGGACCATACAATGATGTCACTTTGGGTCAGCTGGAACAAGGGGGGAGTTTTTTAAAGTTTAAATCGCCCTTGGTGAAAATAGTCACATGGCCGGTGGCCCTGCCCTCTGATCTCCAGACAGAGAGGAGTTTAGATGCCCTCCACGCCACTCGGCATAGAGGGCAATCTAAACTCCTCTCTGTCTGGAGATCAGAGGGCAGGGCCACCGGCCATGTGACCATTTTCAAGAGGTGCCGGAACTCTTCCACCATGTTCCCACTGAAAAAAGCCCTGCCTATTTCTGAATCAGGCCTCACCTGAATCATCCAGAACGTCATGTACACTCAATGCATTGGTTCCAATCAATGTGTGACGGTTGACAGATAGATATGAACACATGACTTGCCCCAGCCCATTCACATTTTCAAAATAACTTGTATGCAAGGGCTATACAGAGGAAAACATCTAGAAGTTTATAGGACATCTGAATATTCTTTTAAAATACTGTAAAAGGTGTGAAGATGTATTTCCCTCATTTGGAAGACATCAAAAATAGGGGTGTGCATAACGAAAAGAACGAGCCAAAATTACACAAAGAAATCACTGATTCAGTTCATTAAAGCTGCTTCTGGAATGTTCAACCAAATCTGGGAAACAAAATTGTAATGAGCCCCTCCTACCAGAAATGTGTGCTTTGTTTCAGTTCGTTCCTTCCACCAGCAGATGCTGGGCTTGCCTTGCAGGGCAGCAGCTTGTTTCCCTGAACAGTGCCAATCAGGTCCCAAGGGGAGAGCGCCCTTATGTTATTAATTAACTCTGGGCGAAGCTACAAGTGACGAATGACACTTGAACAGCAAGTGTGTTTCTCCCTGTTCACTTGCCCTCCACTCAATCCATTTGCTGTTCAAGTGTCATTTGTCACTTGTAGCTTGGCCCTCAGTTGGCAAGAAGGGGGAATGAGACCAATATGCTTGAGTGCATCTCCTCCCCTCCACCAATCAGGTCCTTGCAAGGGGAGACCTTATTGCAAGGGGAGACACTCCTCCCTTCCTTGCCTATCAGCTTGGAAAACATTTGGGAGACTTCAGTCATAAGTTGCAGTTTGAAAGACACTCCCCTAGGAATAAGCACTTTGAATAACATGGGACTTACATTGGAGTAGACATATTTAGCATTGCTCCCTCCCTCCATCCTGCGAGCCATTCGACTACTCTGCCTATACAGCAAAAGGAAAACTTATGGGGAAAACAGGTTTGTTTGGGTGGTGGAGAGGAGTGCCACCAATCACTCTGCCTGCCTTCTTGCACTTGGACAATGGAGACTGGCAGGGAGAATGCCCCATTTTGCAGAAGAATGCTGAGCATCAAAAGGAAGGATTTGGATGCGCCCCTCATTGTGGGAACAAAACTACAAAGAATGAGGAAACGTGAAACCAACAGGAAACAAAGGTAATAAGTTATTGGCACTACAGAAAAAGAAACAAGTGAACATGACGCAGGCTTGGTTTTAATGCTGCTGCACTACTCTGGTTGGAGAACTTTCCTAGTTGGGAAAGTCCTGCTGCTCCACCCACGGACAGTCACCTTCTATGGGTTCATTGTTGTGTGTGTGTGATTGTACTTGAAGAAAAACTCAGAGCCAAGCTACAAGTGACGCATGACACAGGTTGGACACTTGTCAGCTTCCCTCAAGTTTTGATGGGAAATGTAGGCGTCCTGGTCTTGCAGCTTGGCTCTCCATTTAATTGAAGTTTACAGAGCTGCAGTCTATGGGAGGGAGAACATGCGGTCGGGAGGGGAGTACAGGTGTCGGGCTCTCGCCGGGTGCCCCCCTTCCCCTCCAAACTGTAAGACCAGGATGCCTATATTTCCCATCAAAACTTGAGGGATGCTGACAAGTGTCCAACCAGTGTCAGGCGTCACTTGTAGTTTGGCTCTCAGTGGATCAATGGTTTAGACTAGGAGGGGGACTAATGGTTAATGTGGGTTTTGGTTAAGTGTGAAAACAGCTACCCCAGACAGAGCATCTTTTCCCCACCCGCTCTTGAAAAACAGAGCATGTACTTGCACAAGTGCAGCCAATGTGCATGTGACAGACCGAAAATCATGAAAATGAAAAACAAATGGATCAGTTCCAAGCCGGCACAGGCCAACCTGGAACAGACTAGTAATGAAATGGAATTATTCCAGAAACCTCCGGAACCCAAACTGAAATGGAAACTTTCTAAATGCACACCCCTAGTCAAAAATCCAAAAGACTCCAAGCAGATGATTTAGGAGGGACATGGAAGAGTGTAGCAAATGATTATTAACTGACTATTTAATTTTTACTTTGGCATTCCTACCCCAGCCATCTCCAAAATCCCTCGTTGGAAGACAGGTAGATGACTGACAAAATCATAGCAAAGTTAAAAAATTAATTTTCAGATCTTGAGCATCATTCCCAGCTGGGGAAGTTGAGCATCCGCCTGCAACCAGGAAGGCATCGATCTGTTTTTAAAATGAAATAAAATGGTATGTAAGGACATAAGAGAAACCCTGATGGATCAGAACAGTGGTCCAACTAGTCCAGCATCCGGTTTCACACAGTGGTCAAAATAGTTGCCCTGGAGGACCAAAAACACAGGAGCACAGAGGAGGAGGAGGCCCTTCCCTGATGCTACCTCCAAATGCTGGTATGCAGAGGACGGCTGCCTCTAAATATGGAGGCTCTGTTTAATCACCATGGCTAGTAGATACTGATGGACAGCTCTTCCATTAAGCTGTATAATACCCTGGCAGTGAATTTCACAATTTAATTACTCGTTGAATAAAGAAGTTTTTTCCCTTTGCCTCTCCTGTACCAATTGCCTATCAACTTCATTGGGTGCCCTGAGTTCCAGTATCATGAGATATTGGGGGCGGGGAGGGGGGGGACTCTCCATTCGTCCTCTCTACCCTGTATGTAATTTGTCTTCCCGCTGTCATCTTTTTCCTACACTAAAAAGTCCCAGAGACTTTAATTGTTCCTCATGATTAATCATCTTAGTTGTCCTCTCCTGTGCCTTTTCCAGCCCTGCAGTATCCTTTTTGAGATACAGAGGCCCAAACTGTACACAGTACTCCAAATGAGGATGCACCATAGCTTTATACGAGATTATTGCAAAATTTGCCATTTTATTCTCAGTGTTTTCCCTAATCCCCCCCAGCATGGAGTTTCCCTTTTTCACTGCTGGCACACACTGAGTGGACATTTGCATTGAGCTATCAACTACCACCCCAAGATCTTGAAACCTTAAAGCTGGGGAGACTAAAGTGACAGAAGGAAAACTTTCCCTTTGGAACAGGAAGGTCATCTCACAGGGGGAGGGAGAAAGGCTAAAGCTAGGACACAGGGAAGACGTGCACTTACTCTTGCTCTTGACTTGGGAGCACAGCCACGATGGACCCAGCAACTCCATCTTGTCCACATGACAATGGAGAGAAGACCCAACCATCAGAATTAAGGTAATGAACTTTAAACTACTCCTTAATGCCGCGGATGAGCCAATCTTGTAGCAAGCTGTTCGGGAGATCCCCTGATTCACAATATTCAGCAAGGCAACACAACTCTGTGACTGGCTTCCTGGTCATGCTTAAAAAAATGAAACCAACAGAGGGCGTTGAGCAAAAAATTGTCTTCAGCAGAGCGATAGCTCAACATAGGTTTTGATACTTGGTGCAGAAGGCGCTTGTAAGGGAACAGACAACAGCAAAGAGAGTTTGCCACAGGAACAGCCAACAAGATTGCATACTTCTGTTCTGCCCCCTTCAGTGTTTTCAGCTCCCCCCAAAATAAGACAAACTTTTTGCAAAAAAGCCCCAACAGGTTAATTGACTGACATCAAATTCTTCTACATGGCCCAGTACAGACATTTTCCCTGTTGACACAATTTCCTTTAACTCAACAGCTTCTTTTTACCAACAGTAGGAACTTCAGGGGAATTAACTTGGCTGGAAGGGAACATACAACAGTATTTAATTAAAGCTTTTTCTGTTTGCTGTCCACTTAGGCGCAGAATTTTCCTTGCCTGGTTTACCACAGTTTATGTAGGCTCATCATTCCTACAGGTTACCAGTAAAGAAATGAAGCTGTCTTCCTTCTGCTGTCACTCAAAACTTACTTTCACTGAGGACTTAAAGAAGTAGCACACAACAGAGACCATCGTGTGCTGGGAAAACACACACACATTTACACACAAACAGAAATGCACACATAAGAAAATGTGAAATTGCCCTGGGGGGAAATTGACATGTAGCTCATCTGTACACAAGGACCTCATCAGTGCACGTAGGTTTCCCCAATGCTACTCTGAGTGGGCATTTCTTTGAAAGATCAAACTTGGTAACAGGGTCTCTGAGTCCTAACTGTGCTGTTAAACAAGCAGGGTCCCGTATCACAGATCCATTCCATTTGTACTGTTTCCTGAAAAAGAAGGTGAAAGAGAAAGCCAGTCTCTGTCCCATGAGGAGTTCCTCTTTCTGAAAAATCGGCTGAAACAGGGTCTATATTTGTCATACACAAAAGAGGAAAAAAAGGGTCAGGCATGCCTTGTCCTCCTGGATACACAGGCTGCAGCTCAGTCTTACGAGATTTACTCCTGTCACCAATCAAGAACCTACATTTTACTACTTCATGCTGAGGGAGGTAGCCTGCCTCAGGAAACACATCTGGGTACCATGAAGTGTAGGAAATCGTAATGATTTAGTTTATGGTTTTATTCAGGGCTTTTTTTCTGGGAGAAGAGGTGGTGGAACTCAGTAAGTTGCCCTTGGAGAAAATGGTCACATGGCTGGTGGCCCCGCCCCCTGATCTCTGTCCGGAGATCAGGGGGCGGGGCCACCAGCCATGTGACCATTTTCAAGAGGTGCTGGAACTCCGTTCCCCCACGTTCCCCCTGAAAAAAAAGCCCTGGTTTTATTTTTACCCTCAGAAGGGGCCACCGTTTGGATTTTCTGCCTTGGGTACCAAAAGAGCTCAGGCCATCTCAGCAACAGTGCCTGAAACCTACTAAAATCTTTGAATTTGGGGACAGAAGCTGGCCAGAAGGAAAAAAGGGCTGAATCCACATTACCTCGGCGTGCCCCGGTGTTGCACTAAATGTTCGCTAAACACCTGGAAGTATAGCGTCTTTCAAGCGCGATTTCTGAATCGCGCTAGAAAGACGCTATTCTTCCGGGTATTTAGCGAACATTTAGTGCAACACTGGGATGCGCCGAGGTAATGTGGATTCAGCCCTGGTTCTCTTTTCACCACTGCTACCTCAAGTAATGTCAGTTGGAAAGAATTCTCTTCTACCTGCTTCTGTAGCATAGTGGTTAAGTGGTTGGGATGTGAATCTGTTGGGATTGTTGCAAGTGTTCTACGTTCAGTCATGAAAGAGTTAAATTGTTATCCTGTTTGTTTAGTCAGATAGCTAGTTAGCATAGGACCACTTAGGCTGCAAGAAAAAGTTCCCGCTACAGAAAGGGGAGTCTTTAGACTTAATGAAGGGATCTAGGATTGTCTATTGGATGAGCCAGTTTATTGGGGGGCAATTAGCTAGCAACATAGACTAAGGTTTTATTGCCCTTTGTTCACTTCACTTTGCTTCAGTCCAGTATGTCTCTAAGTTTCTCTCTCTAAGCTCCTAGTCTAGCCATCAAGATGTAGTTATTTAGCTATTCTTTATTTTTTTACCAAATGTACCCTTTTTCCCTGTTACGTAGTAAAGTATTTTTATAGAGCTAAAACCACAGAAGTCTGTCTACTTATTTCCAGTGCGCTAATATCAAACTCTGCTACCTTACTTATCTCTTTTAACCTCCACCACCACCGGAGTCAGCACTCTGCTGGTTCAAATCCAACTACTGCCACGAGCTCAGTAGATGGTCACTCTTCTCCGCTCCTGTTGTATTGTGGGGATAATTATAACACTAACTTTGGTCATCACTCAGAGTGGAAAATTCATCTGTCTACAAGAGCTGTATATGTGCAATGATTATTATTACCTTTCTTTAACTTTGGTAGTCAATTGGCCTGATTGCCTCAACATCAAGATAGAATCCCAAACTACTTGGGAACTATTTGGATTTTGCCAGAAAGCTGGTTTGCATCCTTGAATAACCCTTGCAAATGTCTGATATTTTCTCCATCTCCTTAGCTCCATAGCCAAGCACTGAACCTGCTTCAGTGCAGCAGGTCTCAGCAACAGAAGAGAGTCAAGATGGGAAAGTGTTTACAGCAAGGTTGGATTTACACACCAGAAACCTCAACCAAGGGAAACTCCAGCAATTTTTAGATCCGAACAGGCTAAGGCCTTCATTTTGCCTGCATGAGTGTTGCTAATCACGGGAGAGTTGCACCTTCCCTATGTAGCCTTAGCCTTTGGCGGGGGGGGGGGGGGGCGGTCTGCTAAGAAATCTGACATCTCCTGATCTCTAGGGCAATGGGTGTTGGCTTGGAAGTATTTTGCAGAACTCTGTAAGCAGTTCCAAGGATCAAGATTTTCCCTCCCAAGCTCCATTCTAAGAAAATCTGTCCTGCAGACGGGAAGTAAAGCTGGATCCAACATCTCCTCTGGCTCTGAAGTCATAATGCTATGTATTATGGGGTTCTCAGGATCTATTCCAGGCTCAGTTCTGCCAAGTACCTGAAGGTCTCATATTGTCAAGGGCACGGGATGCATTTGGATGCCCTGTTGGCTTTGTATTGCAGGAATCTTTTGTTGGCTGGGTCTGACAACTGAACTCTTCGTCACCAGTCTCCATTCTGTCCCAGAAGAAGTACTGCCTGGCAGAGGCACAGAACAGATACATTTATAGTTGATTCTTTCAGCCACCACACTACTGCTGCTGAATGGAGAAGATTTCAGAAAACTGGGGGTATTGCTCAGGATTTATCTTCACACTCACAGTTATATGAGTTTGACAGCTCATCACTTTCATTGGCATGGCACATGGTAACAGAAAGGGGATGTGGTTTGCTAGGCAGGGAAGAGTGCTGGCTTTCATCCGCTGTGCAGACAGAACTTGGAGAATACGTATCTGATGGGGAAGAAGAACCATCTTGCAGTACGTTGCTGGATTTTAGAACTGTACAATATCTTCTTTGGAGGACAACAGAGCGAGGTGCCAGCAGGACACTTCTGGATACCAGGCTGAAGGGTCCCTTGACATGAGGCTCACTTTCAACGTTTTCTTGTTCGGTGAGCATCCTTGTAGGAATGATAACAGGGCCACAGGGTGTGCAGAGCCAGGGTGGGAGAATCAGAGATCTTGTATCTGCTCCTGTACCTTAGATTTCTTGCCACTAATGGAACCATCTCCTTTCCAGGGTGTTGGATGAGCTGGCAGAAGTGGGAGGCGACAGGTAAGTAAGTACCAGTGACAATAGTGCCAGACAATAGGAGTAGGCATGTTAGTATGTTGTCATTAACCCCCGCCCCCTCCAAAAACAGGAGTCTTATGGCACCTGAAAGACTAACAATATTTTTTCCCAGTAGAAGTTTTCATGGACTAGAGCCCACTTTTTCAGACACTTTGTATAAATCTTCACTTTGCATTCATTTTATGTAGGAATTTTGAAGAGACAAACAGCATGGTCAAAGGATCACAAAGTTCAGGAAGTAGAGTGAAAATGCAGTTATGTAAAATTCAAACCCAATTGGTACGAGATACAGAAATACCATTCACTAAGCTAGTTAAAGTCTTGAAAAGGTATAGTTTTCTTAGGGAAGACAAATAAGTCAAAAACTATACTAGATGAGTCAAGATTTAAAGGCAGGGATGAGTTGAAGTAGAAACTGCAGAGTCAAAGGTGTAAGCAGAAGAGAAGGTAGGCAAATCTTTCCAGAAAGTCAGTGAATGAATGGACTGCAGGGCACAATAGGTACGAGAGTCAAACTGTACTTGTTGGTGTGCACAAAATGCAGCCCCCAGGGCAGTGCCAGAGGAGGGAAGAGCCCAAAGATTGGGGTGGCGAAGGATAGGAGTAGAAGAGAGGAAGCAACTGGGACAGAGGGATTTATCGTCATGAATGTTGAAGTCAATAAGGATCCAGGGAGGGGTTGTTTCAGGCAGGAAGAGGAGGAACCAGGCATAGAGGGGTCTGAAAAAAAAATTGAGAGAGTGCAGGGCAGGGGAGAGATAGGGCTGCAACACAGGTTACACATGGAAGTAGAATCATAGAGAATGAACTCTGAAGTGAAGAAGCTGCGGGATGTAGGTGGCAGCATTTGGAAAAGAGACCAAGACCATGGCACTGGCCTTAATGGAGAACTGTGTAGGAAGATAAGACGTCCAAAGGAGAGAGCAGCAACCATGTCAGTGCCAAGGATTTCAGAGAGGAAGAGACCAGGGAAGTGACTGCTCCCTGTGTGACACTCGGGTCCAGAGGGAAGAGGAGGAGGAGTGGAGAGGCAGGAAAGAGGTAACAGATGGGGATCGAATTTGGAAAGAGGGTGATTGGGACCTATATTGCTGGAAACCAGTACCAAACAGCTAAGAAAAAGGTAAGAGGGAAGGAGAAGATAGATAGTCCGGGAGAGAGAAGTAAAAAGGCTGACATATGAAAGAGTAGCTACTAAATAGCTGGGACTGGCTCCAAATGGGAACCAGATGGATGAAACCCTTCCAGCAACACTGAGGAGAGGGCAGAGGGGCAGGCCAACAGCAGAGGCTAGATCAGGCCTTAGAAGAAGGGTGAAAGAAAAATACAAATATTGATTGGGAGGTCAGGCAGATACATTAAAAAACATCTGTCCTTTTCATGCTCCAAGAGAAAAAAAATCCCAATTATTCTCTTCCTGTTCAAGGACAAGACTATAGCAAACCTTCCATCTCTGTGAGCCCTGGTGAGGGGATCACCATGGGGAAAAATGTCACCATCCACTGTAAGAGGGAAGACGGCCCACCTGCAGTTTTCTATTTCTACAAAGAAAAGGTTTCCACGCCTTGGAAAGGAAATAAGACGGAGAAGGGTAATGCTGTACACCTCCTTTCCAATGTCAAACTCTCAGATGCTGGAAGATACTGGTGTTGCTATTGTTTCTTCCAAACAGACAAATGTTCACAATGGAGTGACGAAGTGTACATCTACCTAGCAGGTGAGGGCCTAACTGAGTCATTGCACACTATTTTCACATGTGACACTTAAATTAGTTTTGCATATCTGACATAAAGGTAAAGGTAGTCCCCTGTGCAAGCACCGAGTCATTACTGACCCATGGGGGGACATCACATCACGATGTTTTCTTGGCAGACTTTGTTACGGGGTGGTTTGCCATTGCCTTCCCCAGTCATCTACACTTTACTCCCAGGAAACTGGGTACTCGTTTTACTGACCTCGGAAGCATGGAAGGCTATGGGCCAAGCTGCAAGTGACGAATGACATTTGAACGGCAAGTGCACAGACTCACACGTATTCCTCCTTTGCGATCAAGTGGAGCGCAAGTAGCTTGGCCCTGAGTCAGCCTTCAGCCGGCTACCTGAACCCGCCTTCCACCAGGAACAAACTCAGGTCATCATGAGCAGAGCTTGGACTGCAGTACTGCAGCTTACCACTATGCGCCACTGGGCTTTTCTAATTCTGACATCTGTAAATCAAATAGAAAAAAAGCTGCATTGACTTCATTTATGTTTCTGTGCCACCTTCCCATCCAGCTGAGGGTCTCCAGGATGGCGAAGATTAAAACTTTAAAACATTTCAAACACTGTCAATGCATTAATTTCAAATGGACAGTCAGGTCAACTCCTTGCACTTGTCCTTTCCATTAATTTAACTACCAACATTCAGATTACAGGTGACTAGAAACAGAGCCCGTTGTGCAAATAAATACAATGGGCTCTAGAAAGCTGGGGCTGGGGAGGGCTGGTGGGAGGGTGTGGTTAGAAAGGGCTGGCAGGTGGGGGGGCAAGGGGGGTCTGGGGAGAGGTGAAAAGCAGGAGGGGTCTGGGGAGGGATGGTAGGTAGGGAGGCAATGAAAGCTTGGGGAAGGCCTTTCCCCTCCACACCCCACCTGTCTCTCAGCCCTCCCCCAAATCCCATTGCCTCCCTATCTGCCTTTCTCCTCCACACCCCATCTGCCTCTGACCCCTCTCCAAAACCCCATTGCCTCCCTCCCTGCTCCCCTGGGGCTTGCCGGCGCCGCGCGTGCCGCCCTTCCTCCACCGCCGCCTCCGCCCTCCAACCGGGCTGCGAAGCCCGCGGCATCAAGCGGCGCCTCCGAAAGCGGCCTCCTCGGTGCGCTTTTATGCTGGTGCGCCCAGGCATACGCACCAGCATCCATGTGAGTCATCGGGTAAGACGTTAAGAGAATTATATAGTAGGATTATAGGTGGTGGTTGTGAACTGGTTCTGCTGGCTGGTGTGTGTGTGCAGGAGAGAAAATAATAAAAGCATACACTTGATTTATATTTAGAAAAGAAATGAGAGTCCTTTTATTCCAGGAACTCAATTCTCTGATAGGAAAGGAGGAGAGACAGATCCTAACTACTTATATAGTCTAAGGATGGACACGGATTGCAGGGCAGGGGCTGCATCCATGCTGCCAAGATGGAAAGAGAAGAAGGAGAGAGGTGTTGCCTAGAAAAAAGCCAGGAAGAGAAGGAGGGAGAGGGAGGAAGTCAGGAGGAGGAAATCCTGAGAATAGCAATCTGCATATTAAAGGACAGTCAGAGCATTAAACAATAGTAAACAATAAACAGAGTGCCCTGAGCTCTCTATCTTTCTAACTCTTTGGTTTGTCCCCCTCTGAAATCTGAGGAGAGAGATAGCGCTGGATCCTCCTCTTCCAACAACAGCTGTGCAAAAAATAAGGCTATTCAGCAGGTCAAGATCAATAGGTTAAGTCTGACTATCAAGCAGCATGACTCCATGTTCTGTGTTTTTCCTACCCCCAGATCCCAACCTCTCCCAACCCTCCATCAAGCTGAGACCAAGGGGACTGCTTTCTCTGGGCTCCAATGCCACCATTGAGTGCCGGGGGCCAGAGAATGGCTTGACATTCACCCTGAACAAACCAAGAAAGCTGATAGCGTCGCAGAAGACAGAGCCAGGTGGAAACACAGCAAAGTTCCTCCTCTCTATGGTGAGGACAGAGGATGCAGGGAACTACTTTTGTCAATATCAGCACAGAGAAAATCCCTTTGTCTGGTCAGTGCCAAGCGACTCTGTGGAGATAGTTGTGACAGGTGAGGAGGAGTCAAACTGGGCATTATTCACCCTGTTTTCCAAGTCCTTCTTCCCAGGTACAAGGCAAAAGTTGGGGGGAGGGGTTTGCAGCTGCTCAAGCCAAACGCCCCTCCATAGCAACCTACGGCCATGTGATGTGGAATGGAGGAACCAAATGCTTTGACTCCATCGACAAGTAAAAGCAGGATCGGAAATGTAGAAGATTGCGTCCAAGGTCAGAAAGAATCAAAAAGAGGTGGAGGCGGTCCTGAGGATGGTGGGATCTATTCCATATAGCAGTATTTCCCTACGCTCTGCAGATACCGTCTTGAAAAACTTGTCACAATTCTGCACAAGGAAAAACTAAATTATACAATCTGTGTAAATTATGGAAATAGCTGTAGGAGTCTCATGTCTGTAAAGTACTGTCAAGTTGCAGCGAACTAACAGCAGCGTATTCATAGTAGGATAAAATTTCTGAATATCAAGTTACTTTTAAAGGTGCAGAGCAAGCTAAACTGTTTTTCGGAGGGGGGGTGTCAGTTGGCAATCACATCAGTTGTGCCACTCACGCTGTTCTTGCCAGTCCAAATGGAATGTTCCATGCAATCAGCATGGGAATCTGTGCAGACGGTGGCTGTCAGGCAGACAATCCCATACTGTTTGTCACTCAGGAACACTAGGCAAAGATCTGGATGAATCTTCTCTGAGTCCAGACATTTATTCAAATTTGTCTTGTACATAGGCAAATGTCACCCATTTTACAGAGCTGGGCTGTGGATGATGTTCTTCCTTCCAAAACATGTTCTATCTTCATCCTATTCAGGACAAGATTTTCTCAAACTTTCCCTTTTTCTCAAAATTTCCATCAGCCCCAGTGATAGGGTGATCCTAGGAGAAAATGTCAGCATCCAGTGTTGGAGAGAAAAGGTGGCACAAACAGTTCTTTTTGCACGAAGAAGGGCATGCACATAAGATCAGGCAGGCAAAGTTGCATGAAGTTGTATTCTCCTTGGCCGGTGTCAAACGATCAGATGGCAGGGTCTATTGGTGTAAATATCTGATCATAAATGACACACTTGATCAATGGTCACCCCAAAATGTTACTATCAACTTAATAGGTGACAGTCTGGCTCAGTCCTTTATACATTATTTTTCCACATAACAATTCCGTTTTGTATTTGTAAATCAAATGGGAGTACAGAAGAGGACATCTTACATTTCTCTTTAATTAATTTGGACAGCAACATTGTCAAGACTCAATATTGTCAAGACCAGCAATGCTTCAGAATCAAAAAACATTATTTGCATACTGCATTCAACAGACCTTTGAGTGACAAGCTATGTCACTGACTACATTTTCCCCATCCCCAGAACCCAATTTCTCCAACCCAGAAGGGTAACATGTTCTCGACATGGAAGTCACCGCCGAGTACCAGAATGAGAGCATGGACCCATCCCCATTGCACATATATTCAAGGGGCCCAGAGCATGGCAGCAACACAACCAAGCAAGCCCCTTTCTTTATAGTGAAACGTAAAGATGCAGGGACCTACCTCTGTCAATATCTCCACCATAGAAATCCACTTGTCTGGTCAGAACGGTGGTCACTTGGAAGTGATTTTGAAACAAAAGGGACCAAAATATGCCTTCCCCCCTTTCGCTTCTGCCTGTAATTTCTTTATCAATTCAACCCTGCTTTTGACTCATTAACCTAAACACATCATTATTTAATCTAATCCCCCCGCCTTGGTTATCTTCCTCCATAAAAACCTGTTCTGCATGGGCCAATTTCGCCTGTTCAGTTTCCATACTGCAGCATTTTTTGGGTGACCATCTGCACCTGATTTGCTGCCATGAGTAGTGACTCTGGCCACTATGCAACTTTTCTGTGGCTTTCCTGGGAGCACTTATACCCCAACGTTTATAAAAAACCCACTTTGTGGTTGGCTGTTCCCCATGCATACTCTATATTTCATTTTTGGGTGTTCCACCCTCTTCCCCTCCTCCCAGCCCCTGCCAGCCCACTGCAGTACCTCTGCTGTTGGCCAGTTCACCCAGGCCCACACCAGTCTGACTGTCCCATCTTGCCCAGAGCCCCAGCTCTGTACCTTCTCAGCCTTTCCCATTCAGCTTGTCTTCTGCAAAGATGGCAAGGGAACCGATGGAGTACAAAAGTCTGGCGACAACGTTGTCTGGATTCTCTATAATAAGAGAGGAATAGAGTAAAAATAAACTCCAAGAATATGAATTTTTATCGATAATATTTTTTAAAAATGTAAATGTTTATATAGCCACATAAAAAAATTTCAAGAAAGCAAATCTTGCACGGAACCTGTTACTTGTGGCCAGAGAAGAGAAATAATCTCTGCCTGCAAAGAACAGTTCTTCTCAAGTAGAAGTTTCTTCTTCGTGAGGAGCGACAGATCTCTGCTCAGTGATATCATTGCAGTTGATTAGCAGTTCTTCAGGCTAGGAAGGAAAGCTCCCGAGTCCTACACAAGGAAGGCTCTCACACGAGGCAGGAAATCGTAGAAGGTGGGAAATCTGGGAGGGCATTTCAAGGAAAGGGATACTCTTGTAGTTTTTAGTGTTTGTGAATGTTTGTAAATGGTTTTGATTTTATTCTTGGTTTTTTAACTTTTGTAATCTTCCTTGAATCTTTGTGAGAAAGGAAGACCACAAATGAAGCAATGAATCAAAAAGTAAGCAACTTCTGATTGACAGAACCCCAGCCGACACACAGCACACAGGTTGCCCAGGCAGACCACAAATGAAACAATGAATTTTTAAAAGTAGCAGTTTTTGGTTGAAAAAAGGCTTTTCTCAGAAAAGGACCACGAAGGTTAAGATAAGAGTGGATAGAAGACTCATTCCAGTTTCGAAAAGAGTCCAGTAGCAGCTTTAAGACTAATCAACTTTACTGTAGTATAAGCTTTCGAGAATCACAGTTCTCTTCGTCAGATGCATCTAACGAAGAGAACTGTGATTCTCGAAAGCTTATGCTACAGTAAAGTTGGTTAGTCTTAAAGCTGCTACTGGACTGCTACAGGACTCTTTTTGAATTTGCTACTACAGACTAACCCAGCTAACTCCTCTGGATCTCATTCCAGTTTGTCATATAAGCGATTATACAGTTTATTTAATGGTCTTAAATATTTCATACATAAAATGCTGCTTTAATGTTTGAAATGTTTTAATGTTTAAAATGTTTTAACATTCATCTCCTTGGAGACCCTGATTTGGGTGAAAAGGGGGCACAAAATGTTTTAAATAAATAATCTTTGGTAGGAAATCGGATGAACATCCAACTCAAAAAGTCCCTGCTTTTTCAGGTGGATCCTTGACCATCATATGGGCCAGCTGTGCTGTGGGCCTTCTCAAGGTTCTCTCCCTCCTCTTGCTTGCTGTTGTACTGTACAAAAGAAGAAGGGCAAGTTAACACGTCGTTTTCAAATGTATGAAATGGAAACACACCACGTTTTACATATGATGCTAACTTGTACTAAGTAAACTAACTGGTCCATTTAGCTCAATATCGCCCTCTCTATCTGGGCGTGGCCCTCAGGGTTTCGGGCACAGAACAGTCTTTGCCAGCCAGCTATCTGACATTCTTTATTAAGGAAAACCTCCAGCATAATTTTGGAAAGAAAGACTGCAAGTTTATTAAAATCAGACTACTGCAGCAGGAGTCCTCATGTCAAATGTCACATGTCAAATGTGAACGCAGCTTTTATTATCGATAATGCCAAACATCCTTTTTTTGTCATGTGCAAAGAATACAAAGGAATAGTTTTATTGAGGCCTCTGAAAATATGTACTGAAACCTGTTCCCACACTGATCAGGACAGCAACATTTACTAAAGCTGCTGGTTCGAAGAAAGTGTTTTTGCAGGCCTGATACTCTGATACCTGACAGTCTTACTTAGGTCTATGGCTAATTTTACTCCCAGGATCCTTCTCACTTTCATGCGGCAAGAAGTCAGCCTTTTGCTTGCAAAGTATATGTTCTGCCACTGAGAGCCAAGCTACAAGTGGCGAATTATACTTGCCTGGCAAGTGAACAGACTCACGTATATTCCTCCCTGTTCACTTGCCATTCACTTGCGCTCCACTTGATCAAGTGGAGAGCAAGTGAATGGCAAGTGAACAGGCCCTGATCCTGTTCTACTCCTGCAGTTGCTTTTCAGGAATAAACGTGAGTCTGTTCACTTGCCAGGCAAGTGTAATTCGTCACTTGTAGCTTGGCTCTCAGACAGGAGGAAAAAAGAAGCTCCCTTGTAGGATGGAATGGTCCATCTAACTCAGCATCTTCTATCATGCCTGGCAACAGCTCTCCAGAGACAGACCAGAGTCTTTCCCATCACCTGAGATCCTTTACCTAGAGGTAAAATCAAAAAGAGTCCAGTAGCACCTTTAAGACTAACCAATTTTATTGTAGCATAAGCTTTCGAGAATCAAGTTCTCTTCGTCAGATGCATGATCCAAACTTTGGATCATGCATCTGACAAAGAGAACTTGATTCTTGAAAGCTTATGCTACAATAAAATTGGTTAGTCTTAAAGGTGCTACTGGACTCTTTTTGATTTTGCTACTACAGACTAACACGGCTAACTCCTCTGGATCTTTACCTAGAGGTGCACAAGTTGTACCTAGGATCATTTATACACAAGGCATGTGCACAACCAGTGAGCCACACCTCTTTCCCCTTGAATTGCCACTACCTCAAGTTTCACAGAGTGGAATCCATTTTGAATATCAGACTCCCCTTCATGAAGGCAAGAATGTCACATGGACAGAGGGAGGGGGAAGGGGAGAGAAGCGGTAACCAGAAAGAACTAGTTTGTTCTAGTCTGTTAGAAGAATTGTTCCTTTTCTTCTTCAGCCCAGAGACAGCTCTCCCTTCCTGTTCTCCTCAGTGAGAACCTGCCTGAGCACAAAAATACTGAACATCAGGGCTCATTTCGAGGGGGAATGCACCGGAACACAGTTCTGGCAATTCCCCAAAGAGGTCATATGTCAGGTGGCCCCGCCCACCTGACTCTGGGCCATTTGGGGCCCATTTCGTCCTGGATTGGGGCCGAAATGTCCCAGATTGGGCCTCTGACGGGTGGTGGATCACTCTCCTGGTCAGCAGCTGCCAGATCCTGACCATTTTCGGCCATTTTCAGCCCCCTTTTGCCATTTTGGGCCCAATGTCAGCCCTGAATGACCAGGATTGGGTCCAAAGCAGCCAGGATAGGTGATGCCAGGGGGTGTGGCATATGCAAAGCAGTAGTGCTAATGACACATTTCCAGTATGGTCAAGGGGCATGGCACATGCGAATGAGTTATGCTAATGAGTTCCTCCAGCTCTTTTTCTATGAAATGACCCCTGTTGAACATGTATATGTCAGGTATTTTGATTCCATTTTCCCTGGACAGTCAAATTAAAAACTGGACTGTCGAGAGGGGGGGAACTGGACGCCTGGCAACCCTACTCTGAAGGTTGAATGCTACTTGTTACTGTTTTTGTGTTGCTGAAGTATAAGAGAATGTGTGTTGCTTGAATGTGTGTTGTTCTCTTCACGTGACAGTCATCTTGGGGTAGGTGCTGTTCATGGAGACTTCTCAGCTGTGTCCATAAACTCCCAGCTACTTTGAATCTATCAATTGTTATTATTTTGTTTTCACCACAATATCAGGCGAAGTATTAGTTTAAACTATTCCACTACTTGAAAGCACAGTGTCAAAATTTTAACATGATGGAGAGAGGAGTCTTTTTCTCCCAAAATTAAGCAATTTCCAGTCCTTCTTGCAAAGATTGTCTTGACAGCGAATAGACAATGCTTGGGGGGATTGCAAAAGCTAGGTGTGGGTTGAGCAGTGTTTCAAGTGATAGCAGAGGGGAGAATTTAAGTATCCTACAGCTTTCCTTACCCCTACCTCCACCCCTAGAGGTGGAGAAATAGAATTATGGAAAATAAGCAGGTATATATTAAATTTATTTCTATGGGTTGTAAAAATGTAATGTAGAATTGGGGTTACTGGTACAGAATTTTTCTAGTTTCAGGTGGGTAGCCATATTGGATTTGAGTCCCGTGGCACATTAAAGACCAACAAGGTGTTCTGGGTACACGTTTTTGAGAGTCAAGGCTCTCTTCACCAGATATTATTTTTCTAGTTCAGTTAATCTACTGCACGGCAGATGTTAAGAGGGCTTTCTCCTCCAAGGATCTGGAATACATGAGGAAGGAGCAGTGTGGGTAATTCTTGTTTGCAAAAGACTGAAAAATCTCCTGGGCTCTTTCTGGTCTACAGGCTCCACTGCCAAAGAAGAAGACCAACCAGTGCCAATGGTAAGAGACCTACGGCTCTGTTCATTAACTGTGAATTTCCTGCCAAAGTGCTATCATCAGACCTTGATGAATTAAAAAAAACCCACTTGATAATGGGTGAATCCCAACCCACCCAACATAAAGAATGGCACATAGAGAAAGAAAAAGGTTGGACTCACACATCACCGAAACACATCACCTGAACTGTTGGTATAAATTAGAGGCCATCACAGGTAACTATGTTGTATGTATACTGAATGGGACACAGCTATCTAATGAATGAAGTTTTTGACTCTCGAAAGCTCATCCCTCGGAAATCTAGTTGGTCTTTAAGGTGCTACTGGACCAGAATCTTGATGTTCTACTACAGACTAACACAGCTGCCCACCTAAAACTGCTCTTTCTCCTTTATTTTTGTGGCGAAACTCATCTTTGTCCGGCAAAGATTGCCAGTTTGAATTAACTTTGGATTGTACCCTTTCAGGATAGCAGTTGTGGCACAGCTGTTTGGCAACTTTCTTTAAGCTTCAGGCCACTTTAAAAGAGAACAGGGAACTTATTGCTAAACTCCAGGTGACCTAAAGGCAACCCAAGACGACACCCATTCTGTTCTGGAGCTGCCTTTCAGAACTCTTCTATTAGAACTTTGTCATTTGTTTTCCATACAACTGTGGAGAAAAATGCTTAAACCTTTTTTATTAAGCTTTCCAGGAGAAGACAGGTTTCATAAAACCTTGGTCAAGAGGCCCTTTTGGGCTCTGTTGTTTTGTTAATATCAGGGGTTATTTCCTAGAAAAAGAACTGCAGGAACTCATTAGCATATCTCATTAGCATATGCCACATACCCTGACATCACCGGAAGTGTGTCAGAAGGCACCATCCACCCCTCAGGCCCCTTTCCCCCAAAATCTCCAGGTATTTCCTTAAAGCAGAATGAACTCAAAGCAGCTTACCCTCCTCTGGAGAGCCAGCCCTGCTTGCTTGCACGCACACACTCACTCTCTCTCACAAGTCACAAATGAAAATAAAGCAGCTGAATGAATTCAAAGTAGCAGTCCAGCCCCACCCGGCTTGCACTCACTCACTCACTCACTCACTCACTTTCTCTCTTCCTCTCTCTCACGAGTCACAAATGAAAATAAAGCAGCTTTGCCTATTGCTAAAGACGAGGACAGCCAGGAGGAAAAGGTATCACGTGGGCGGGGCCAAAACCCATGTGACCTCTTTTCAGATCTACCGGAACACTGTTCCGGTGCATTCCACCTCCAAATGAGCCCTGGTTAATACATTCCTTTAGCCCAACCACCCTCCCCTTTTCCTGTTGCTAGCAGCTTCTCTTGAGAGCAGAGCTGTCCTTGCTTTAGATGCTCTGACCTTGGTGATTAGATAAGATGCTAAGACCAGTGGAGCTTCCCTGGCCAGTCAGTGTGCCAATTAACATTCTTGCCTAACAAAACTAATTGCACTTGCAAGATAGGACCCGGGTGTAAAGGACTGCAGCCTTTGTGCCTAGCTCCATTCTGCACGTAGTCTCCTTTGACTATGAGGTCATCATTTCACCAGTTGATTGGAGGAGCACCCCCCCCTACTCAAGTGGTGAGGTTGGCATAAAACTCATTACCTATCATGGAGACCTTAGACCTGTGTGGGTTATAGTGTCCATCATTGTAACTCGCCCAGTGTCTCAGACTCTGGGTCTGTCTGGGGATGAACGCTCTCGAGCCTATCCATTTTGCTGCACTGTGAAGCCTGAGATTTTGCTTCTTGCCTTCTCAACGACTTTGCTTGCCATGATATTGGTATATATTAGTTAGAGCTAATTAAGCTATAGGATTTATTGTTTTATTCCTCACAGTCTGTTTTGTGCAATTTCTGTTGTGACCTTGCACCTTAATAAATAATTATTTTATATTTTGTGTCTGGGTTTGTGACTTTGGGGTCTCAAAACTCTAAGTACTTTTGCTGAACCCATTTCAGCAAGTTCTCATGAACCACCTACCTTATAACTAACTTTTGCTGTGAACTCTACCTGCAACCATATTCTTGCCAGGTAGACTTTGCTTTATTTAGCTTCCTTATAAGCTAGGAGTGGTGTCCCTCCCCTCTTAAAGCTTTGGGAAACCCTGAGGGACTGGTGGCAGAATTAAGGGCATTTGAAGGGTTTTTCTTCTCTTGCCAGTTTGGTAATTTTGTTTAGCCCAGCCTATAGAACTCTGTTGGCTCTTCCTCATAGCTGGGTTGAGGCACCAGGGTCCTGTAGCTGTGACAACAAATGTACTGGATGAAGCAATGGCAGAACTGTGCTTTAAGTCTCTCTTTCCTCCCCTACCAGCCCCTACAACCTGAAGCCAGAACAGACCATGATGGAGTAACCTCTAGAGTGGATTATGATGAACTCTACCAGTGGTACAGAACTTGACAGCCTAACCTATGTTGAATTGAACCATCAGCCATTGAAAAACAAGAAGGCATCTGAAAAGGATTCTGGGACTAATGTCTGCTATAAGGCTTAATGATCACATAGGCTGTAGATATCCTTATCTGGAATCAGCTTCAGCATTTTTGACTTGTGGTGGTCTGAGAGCCAAGCTACAAGTGACGCCTTACACAGGTTGGATACTTGTCAGCTTACCTCAAGTTTTGATGGGAAATGTAGGCGTCCTGGTTTTACAGCTTGGCTCTCCATTACAGCTGCAAGACCAGGATGCCTACCTTTCCCATCAAAACTTGAGGGAAGCTGACACGTGTCCAACCTGTGTCAGGCGTCACTTGTAGCTTGGCTCTGAGTGTCAGTGGACACTAGCTTTCCTTATCAATGTAGTAATAGAAGCTTCAGTATGAACTAACACAATTCCTTTGCATTCACTTGTGCAGGAAAAGGTGTTTGCGGCCATCTATAAACTCTCCCAAAGGGGGAGCTCCTGTGCCGGCTGTCTGTTTAATACGTTAGTTTATTTTAAAGTCTATTTTACAAGTCTTTCTAAAATTATCTTTGCTGATCCTTTTTTACAGTCATAGACTAATTGTTTTATGATTTCCATCTCTATCAAAATCAAAGGAAACTAGAGTTGAGGTTTAAGAGAGAAAACCCCTCCATGGCATTTTCTACTAGACTATTATGAGATGATTTTAGAGCTCTTTGTGTTGCGATGCTACCATATAAAAACAAAAAACCTATGACAAGTTATAGAACTCCAGCATATATAGGCTTGCAATCCCCCCACTGTGGGGGGGGGACCTCTAAGTCCCCCTGCTTCCCCCCTGGGGCTCCACTTATCTGGCCAGCAAGAGGGAAATCACTGGCGGGGGGGGCGGGGGGAGAAGCTTCTGCAGGCACTCCCACACTCCTCCATCAAGCCAGAAAATGATGTCATTTTCCAGCATGATGGAGGAGCCACAGGGTGTGCTGAGGCCCAGTTCAGTAAACATTGCCTCTATACAGGAGGTTTTTACTCAACTAGGCTTCAGAGTGCCCCACAACTCCTCTGTTGTGCTGGAAAATGAGCACAACAGGTGAGCTGTGATTGTGAGTCATGCTGAAGCCTGTTTGGAGGCCATTTTTACTGAACTGGGCCTCTACACACCTGGTGGCTATTCCATTGTGCTGGAAAACGATATCGGGGGAACGTGGGAGGGAAGTACCCTGCTGGCCACCCTCACCTGCTGCACCACAGTAGCATTATTAAGATCAATAAATATAATTTTTAGATGCCCAAAGCATCTGAGAATGGCAAGAATATCCAGCTAAATTCAAAAGTGAAGATATAATTCAAGGATGGGGTATATGGGATGGGGTCCAATAGACAGTCATCTATATCAGAACATTATAATAATTATTTTGATATACTTTCACACGATAAAAAGTAGCAAGAATGAACTAATATATATTTTTATATTTTAAAAAGACATTTAATGAGATATAACTTTGTATGGTATTTGAAGTTACAAGATAATTAGCTCAGAATGTAAGCCCTGTCAGGTGGGACAGTGAGCTATTGCAGGGAAATGATTTGGAAACCTATGAATAGGGGAAACTGAACTGATCTAGAGCATATTCTTTGAAGATATCCCTTGCTTTGTGAAACCTGCTACTTTTGGGTAAGATAAAATAATTAGAACTCATGTAATCACTCTCCTTTAATGATTCAAAATTCCAAATAAAATCAATGGACGGTATTATCATATTCTCAATTAGTCAGTGTTAAAAATGTAAGTAAATATGTTACGAAAAAGATAATTACAAGATAAAATAGGAGCAAAGTTCACTGGAAATGTTTTTTATTTGTGTACTATACCCAAAATGAACAAAAAACATGATTGAGATGTACCTCTTGTCAGGAGGTGAATTGTCTGATATAGGAAAGCTGACTAAATATCTAGGGCTTAAGCGCATGGGCAAATCCACACGCCCTCGGAACATCCTGGCGTTGCGCTAAATGTTCGCTAAACACCAGGAAGTATAGCGTCTTTCTAGCATGATTCAGAAATCACGCTAGAAAGATGCTATACTTCCAGGTGTTTAGCGAACATTTAGCGCAATGCCAGGTCACTCTGAGGGCATGTGGATTCAGTCCATGTCTATTTCTGAAGCAGGCCTGACCTGAATTGTCCAGAACAACACATACACTCAGTGCAGAGGTTCTGAACAATGTGTGAAGATTGACAGACATGAGCAGATGAACTTGTCCCAACTCCTTCACATTTTCAAAGTAACCTGTATGCAAGGGCTAGACAGAGGAGAACATCTAGAAGTCTGTGGGGCATCTGAATATCCTTCCAAAATACTATAAAAGGTGTGAGGGTCCATTTCCCTCATTTGGCAGAAGTCAGAAATCCAAAAGACCTCAACCAGATGACTGAAGGGACGTGAAAGAGAGTACTAAATGATCAATTATAACCTGAGTACTTCATTTTTACAATGAGACAAGGTGTCCTTGGATTTTCTGTCCCAGCCATCTCCAAAATCCCTCACTGGAAGATAAATGACTGACACAGAACTTACAAAATTAATTTTCAAATCTTAAGAATCATTCCCAGCTGGGAAAGTTGAGCATCCCCCTGCAACTTTTTCTTAAAATGAAATTAAATGGATATATATTGTAAGAATATATTATGTAAGAATATAAGATAAACTCTGTTGGATCAGACCAGTAGTCCAACTACTCCAGCATCTGGTTTCATACAGTGGTCAAAACAGTTGCCCTGGAGGGCCAAAAACACAGGCATAGAGGAGGAGGAGGCCCTTCCCTGATGCTGCCTCTGAACATGGGTATTCAGAGGAAGGCTGCCTTGCAAAGTTTGAGGAAAAAATACAGTCTATAGTTACACAGGAAGATAGACTAAAGTTAGAAAAGGATATAACAGTACAGGAAATAGTTGAGGTAATTAAAGAACTAAAAAGGGGGAAGTCTCCGGGGCAAGACGGTTTCACTGCAGAGTTTTATAAGGAAATGGTAGGAGTATTAGCACCTGAACTTCAGATACTTTTTAATGCTATAATGGGGGAACAAGCCCCAAACTCGTGGAGAAAGGTGGAAATGGTGATCCCTAAGCCTCAAAAAGACCCAGAATTACGTCATATAGGCCAATTAGCCTATTGAATCAGGACTACAAGATTTTTGTTAAAATACTAGCAAATAGATTAAAAGAGGTGATACCAAAAATAGTGAAGGGAGACCAATATGGGTTTATTAAGGGAAGGAATATAGGCCATCCAATTAGAAATATCCTCAATATAATAGAACATGGCCAGAGAAAAAAGCTTGGCCTTCTTAAGCTAGATGTGTATAAGGCCTATGACACGCTCTCACATGAATATATTTGGAAGATTATGGACGGATATGGGATAGGTGAAAACTTTAAGTATGTTATACAAGAAGTATATAAAGGAGGGAAGGCAGTAGTAAGAGTGAATGGAGAGCATTCGAAGGAGTTTAGTATACAGAGAGGAGTAAGGCAGGGATGCCCCCTTTCCCCATATCTTTTTATAATGGGTATGGAGATACTAGCGGATAGAATAAGAAACAATGGTAAAATAGATGGATATTGTATTGGAAAAGAGGAGCTAAAGATTAATCTGTTCGCTGATGACATAATGGTAACACTGACAAACCCTAAAGAGGGAATTAGAGAAATAAGAACCATATTGGATGACTTTGAAGCATATTCAGGACTGAAGGTGAATATGGATAAATCCGAAATTATGTACTTCAATGTTGATAAGGCAGAGAGGAGAGAAATAGCAAGGATGACAGGAATGGGACTAGGAGTAAAGAAAATAAAATATTTAGGGATCGAGATTTGGAAAAATTTGAGTAAAACAGGAGAAGGGAATTTTAAAAAGGTTTGGAAGAAGATTAGCAAGGACATGATAAGATGGGCCAATAAGAACTTGAGTATTTCAAATAAAATTAGAGTGGTTAAGATGTTTTTAATCTCGAAAATGATGTACTTATTCCAAACACTCCCAATAGAGTTGAATATAAAACAGCTAGAAAAATGGAATGGGGCAATTAGAGAGTGGATTTTTGGAAGTAAAAAATCCAGAGTTCAACAGTTCTGTTACCAGAACTGCTCTTTATTATAATGGGGAATTAGCTGCAGCAGTCTGTAACTATTAATATTAAGCGAGGATCATAACCTATGTTTACGGAGGTCCCGATCCCAGACACTCTAGTGAAAAAGAGGCAGACAAGGAGTAAGGTCCAAACACGTGTATTGAGTGTAGCGTAAGCCTAGCTTGCACAATCATACAAAGAACATACAAGGTCTAAGAAATACAGAGTAGGAAATACAGAGACGTTCGCATTAGCTGGTTCCCAACGATGATAGGGGGAATACTCACTTATCCTGGAGCGAAGCAGAGACGCAGCAGCGAGGGTGGCCCAATGCCTGCACTGGGACCACAGACGGACAGCAAGGAGGTCTGGATAGGGAATGGCCTGAGCACCGAGTGGTCTGAGAGACCAGCTTAAATACCCCAAAACGTACCCTGGGGCTGGGGCTGTACTTGGTGGTTCTCACAGATTAAAACAAAGGGTCTAATGGGCTACTGAATGGCTTGGATGGGCCACTTTGGTAATCAGATTGTGATAAGTGACACCTCAGGAAGAGGGGACAAAAGAGGGAGGGGGAAATCCAAGTGGGCTGAAAGGATGTTCCAGCGGACAGGGCTTGTCCTGATGTCATCAGCTTTGGAATGCGGAGGTTTCTTTGAGATGCATTCTTTAAGTGCTTGGGATGGTCGGCACTTAGTTCCTTCTCCGGGGCGGCTCCTAAGATATGCAGAGCGGGGCGAGGGGCTCTCGCTGCGGACGTGGTGTGCCCGCTTCGCCGAAATGGCTTCTCAAAGCAGTCTTCTTCCCAGGGTCTTCTGGCTGCCTAAGAACATGGATGCCGGCTGGGCATAGCTGGGGCTGGATAGCAGGCTGCCCGGTAGCGAGGGCAAGCTTGGCGACCGGCCCGCGGGAGGCTCCAGGCGGGAACTGACCAGGGAGCGCCTAGCCAGGCTCGTTGGAGGTTTCCCCGGCAGGCGCCCGGCTGCTAGCAGCGGCTTGGGCCCATATGAGGCAGGCTTCCATGGAGGCAGGGGGAACAACACTTTAAAACACAGTCCAAAGCAGGGAACAGGCACGGTCCGTGGCAGATGGCAATGCAGGCACGGGGCACACTTGTAACAGAGTCCAAACACACACTTGGAAGTCCAGATACAGGTCAGGGCAGGGCTGCCCAGAAAGAGAGTCCTTTGTGCAGTTATCCAAACATGGGGTCAGTAAACTACACAGTCTATTGCAGCAGGGTAATTGACACGCAGGCAGGAAGCTGACACGTGTATCAGAATACACACACGTGCACAGCAGTCTTTGGGTGTAGCAGTAAAACAGCAACGCAGGAAACTTTAGCACAGTTCATAGCAGGCTTCAAAGCAGGGGAGGGGGCCTACTTGGCAACAATTCCCCCCCTCGGAGACCCCGTGACGTCAGGCGCGCGGGTCTCCGAACTTGACTTCAAAGGCGAGGTGGTTGGCAATGTCCAGTGGTCGAGCTTCGAGCGAAGAAGGAGTGGGAAGGGAAGGGGGAGGAGGCGTCACTCAAAAATTTAGTTTGGAGAACCACCTAACCGAATAAGTGCAATTTAGATCAGCCAATGGGCTGCAGGTCTCTGGGTTCACACCAGGGGGTGTGCTAAGTGCAACCGTCAGAATAAATAGTAATAATTCATAGGTAATAGCAATTCATGTATACAAGCAGAAATAATTCATATTTTGCGTACATAGATCAATTCATAACTGGAGGTCCGTAATTCATGGTGGATTGATACACTAAAACCAGGGGCAATTCATAATTCGTAAGCATAGGATTAAAGGCAAAGACAATTCATGGGTACAATTCATGAATGTAAGAGTAAAAGCAATTCATAGAGGATGAAAGTGAAGTGTGCAAGCAAGGCATAGATCAATTCATCAAGGGTTGAACAATTCATAGATAATTAAAACCATAAATACATAAATATATAGGATTAAAAGCAATGATTCGGGAGGTTAAAACCAATAAAAGCAGCAAGAGTAAAAGCAAGTGCGTGGAAACAATTCATGAGGGGTGAGCGGCGGAAGGGCTCATAGGGGGTCAGAAAAATAAACTCTGCAATTAAAAGACCAACTCATATAGTCAGATTAAAACCAAATTCATCGAGCTTAAAATCAGAAATAACATAACCTTTAAAAGAGACCGTTCCGGAGGGGTCCCGGTTAAAACCAAATTCATAAAATAATGGATATGCTAGAATTACCTCGGCGGAGGGAGTCGGGTTAAAAAGGCAATTCCTAGGGTTAAAATCAAATTCATAGGGATAAAGTTCATGGGCGCACTTGCAATAGATAGAGAGAGGGACTAGTCCGGGGCTAAATTCATGGGAGTTAAAATTCATAAGAAGCAATGCAAAGAAATTCATAAAACAATAGGGCACAAAGATCACAGACGGCTCAGTCCGCAGTACAGCTGCTGGACTGGGTTGCATATATACAAGAACAAGCAAACTTAGTTCATGTGCTCCAAAGCACACTTCCACCCCCCCTTGCTGTCTGCGACAATCCGCAGGGCAGGGTCGGCAGGCGGCGAGAAGGGCTTCAGACACACAGTTCTAGTCCTCATGGAGGTATGGCCGCTGGCGGTCGTTCGTAGGCGGGCCGTGGGCTGGGAGGCAGAGAGATATGTCCCCCCCTAGTCCACAAGAGGGCCTCGGAGCGGTGTCCGGCAGCAAAGCGTCCATGGGGCTGGTTCAGGATCCGTACACATGATCATAACAACACAAGCAATAAAACAAACAAAGGCTAAAACGGGGCGCCAAGAACAACCCTTAAGGCAGAAGAAGGTCGGGGCTATAGTGATCCAAGCGGTAAGACAGCTGGAGTTGCTGGAGCTGTCGGCGGCTCCAACAGCCCAAATAAAGTAATGAGGCACATAATAAAACTTGAAAGGCCAAAATCACAACGATCGGGTGCAGAGCCAAATTGTAAATTCCCGTGGCAGTGGGGCTCCAACCAAAGAGGGTCTCCCACCACGAATGCTCACCCGTGGTCTTGATCCGCTGGACAAGATCCAAAATCTCTTTCCCGTTGTGGGACACAACCAAAGCAGTGGTGTCCCCGTCCCTCTGGATGCTCTGGAGGGTGCGGTGGAGCTGCGGGTGGGCCAGGAGCTCGTGGATTAGCTCCAGACCGATGCCAAGGGAGACAGGCTTCACATAGCGATAGATGGAGGGTGCCACCAGGATCTCTTCTTGGGTCCAGACCGGTACCGTGTAGGTGAAGTCGCAGGCTGCCACCGAAGACAGGTTGCAAAAGCAGCGATTGACTCCCGGGATCACGGGCTTCAGCTGGAACGAGTTCAGGACCACAAAATCGCAGGCCGTTCGCACGCAGGCACATCCTTTCCCAATGTAGACGACAGCGGAGCTGTTCTCCCGGACGACCTCGAAGGGGCACTCGTTGAGGGCGTCGACTTGCGGGGCTACACAGGGGTGATGAGGTGCAAAGGCTTGGTCCTGGCAAATGAAGCCGGTCTGGTCTCGATGCTGGCACCCTTGGAGGCTGACGAGCTGCCATCCGGTCGGGGTGAAGCGGGCCCAATGGTCGGGGTGGCGGGCGTAGAGGACTTCGGTGTCGCTGACTTGGAGTCCCAGAGGCACGACTGGATACACGTGGAATGACTCGTGCGCACTGGCCGTTAATAAAAATAATTTAAGCTCCTGGGTGGTCGGTGAGAATGAGGAATTTACAAGAGACCACCAGGATTCAAGCTCCAGTTCTATGGGTGACAATTTGGGCATAATCAATCTTTTAATTTCCAGGGGCAAGTGCCCGTCTGTGGCTTGCCGAATTAGCCCCATGGCCACAGCCTGATTTAATTGATGGGCTTGCATACATGCCATGGCTATTGACACGTTGCGTTCAAAAGACTGTGTCCCTTTGAGCAGCAGAGAAAAATCTCTTTCAATTTGACTCTCCCAGTTAACTAAAATGGAGCTGATCTCGTGTTGCCCATTCGAAATGGAATTTAGGGACTGCACCACCGGTTTACCTAAGTCGGAGATGCTAGTCGTGACATGGGCAAACTTATTAGCGAGAGTCTCAATGTTGACCGAATCCATGATTGCTAAGCCTCCGGCTGCAGGAGCAGTCCAGTCGGCAATGCTTCGTCTGGCGCGCGAGAGAGAGGGAGAGGGATCGATCCACAGTTGTAGCCATGCATTCCAACCCTTGCTACCGGCCTCTAGATAGGGAGCGCACTGCGGCAGCCTCTGGGTTATATTTAGCTCAGCTAAGTCTATGCGGATCTCTTTTAAAGACATTTGCGGGCGGACTAGAACTCTCTCTCGAATGTCAGTTTTCAAAACATGGGAGCCCACTATATGCGTGCCGCCTTGGCTCAATTGTTCATTGCTAGCAATCAAAGGGTCAATTTGGATGGTGTGGGTCTCCTGGGTCCGGATCAGCAGGGAATAATTGCCTGGTTCGTGAGTCAAATTTACAAAGAGCAGCCCAAGCCGGTGAAATTTTTCTACTAGGGGCTTGGTTTGGCATTCGGGCGTCTGTTGAACCAGAATCCAATCGGGTGGGCCATGTTTGGCTAGATCTTCCTCTTTTACAATCCAGGTCAGGTTCTCCCAGCGTTCTATAGCAAAGGAGAGAACTGCTCCTGAAGGGGGCGTGATATTGACTGATGCAGATTCAGTGGCAGTAGTGCCTAGTAAGATGGTCATTCTAAAGGGGTCTCCTGCCTTCCATACTGCGGCCGACACTAAAATAACTTCACAGTATGGTCCGAAAGCCTCAGTGACAAATGGCGAGGTTTCGAAATTGGCAGGGGTGGTATATTTGTCTACCACCGGGACTGCGGTGGGGGCTGGCCTGATACGGGGAAGAAACATACAAGGAATCGGAGCGAGTGGTGACACTGTGTCAGTAGGCGAGTAACACACTAATTCTTGGGACAGAGTTTTGACTCCCACACATAAAATAACAAGCTCTGGGGGTCGGATCCACTGCTCTTCACAACTGCGGAAGTTAGTGCGGTCCGTGGGGGTGGTCATATTGCTCTGCTGCACAACTTTGCAGACCATCATTTCATTTCCTGCCAGTGTATTAATACATCTCCAGTGGGGGTAGGGCATTAATTTGGACGGGCGTCCCTCTATTAGGGTGCCTGCCAGCACGAGCAAACACAGAGTAGCCAGGTGCCTCATCTCCTGGCCTTCTTTTCCTTTCTGTAGTGAAAAATATCCTGGGGAGACCTGCGGATATAAGTACAGGTTCCCTGAGTTTGTTGCAGCAAAAATAAAATAAAGTAAAGCGGGGAAAAAGGAGGGCGTATTTCTGCCAGCACTGTATGTTAAGCGGGGTTCGAACGAGAAGTCCCAGGGGCACTAAGCGAGCCTTCCAGCTTGTTGCTCTGGGGGACTCCTATGCGAAGGTTTCTTTCTAAAGCGTGTATATTTCAGGGGGGACGTCTTTGCGTCGGGCAAGGGTCGGCTGTACGTTAGGCGGGATTATGCAAACTCGCCCCAGGGGTCCCTGGGTGCCTAGGCTATGTGGCCTTCAGGTGCCCCTTGCTCGGTGGCGGGCTGCTTTTATTTTGCGGGCTGAGAGCTATCGGTCCGGCTCGGCCTGGCCTTGCCGTTTCAAAACGAAAAAAAAAACTAGCGAGCGGTTTCCATTAACTATAAGGGTTGCTGCTAAAGGAGACCTTCGTTCTATTTTTCTAAAATAATTTTTAAGTAGGGGTGGTTAGGGTTGAAGGCATGCTCCATGATGGTTTGCCTCTGCCCCGCCCCCTTCCCTCTGCTTCCCTGCAGGACCTCATGCATGTACTTCAGCGGACCATATCCTTTCCTAGGATCAATTTTTGGAGGGACTCCCTCGGGAGGCCCCAATTTCATGTTAAAAGAAAGAAACACACAAAGCAAAAGCACACGGGCGTGGGTTATTTTCAGGTTGCCCTTACTTGGAAGGCCTGGCAGGGCTTTATTATAACTTCAATATGTCTCCCCCCCTTCTTTTCCCTTATACGGTACGGGCAAGGGAAAAGATTTCAGTACGTGGGGCGAGCGGCTGCTGGCGGAAAGGGCCGAAGTGGAGCCGAAGGTGCTCGGCAGCGTTTATCGAAAAGCGGCGGAGGCGGCCGAGATCTGCCGGCGCCACTGGGTCTGGGTTGTTCGGGGGTCATCTTGGCGCGGGGGATCCTGGCTATGTAAATGAGGCATGCTGCCCCTTGTGCGTGGCGAACGCACCTCAATAACACATTCCAGGGGTAACATATTTACAAAATACTGGCGGGTCTTTTACTTTTGCACTAAAGCGTACTAAGTGGTGGCGCCGTATAGCAACTCACCATGACGAATATGAACATTAGTAAAAGAGGGGTGTTGGGCTATTTGGGGATCCTTTTCCAGGGGAGGCACGGCCCTCAAAGCCAAAGCCGACCATCATGCGAAAGCGTGGGTCTGGCAGGTGAGACCCCGAATCTACGTAGATGCGGGATCTTCACCAGCACGGCGGGTGAAATGTTTTCAAATACAGAGATCACCTTTATTGGTGTGTCTCCAATATTGGAAACGCATTCACTTTTGGGCTAAAGCCTCTCCAACCACTTTCACACACAGCAAATCTCTTTTGCCTGTGCAATTTTTTTCCGAACATGCGGCTTACAATCCAATTAAGAATCACTCTCGGTGGTGGTCCTATTTGGCTTTGGTTGCCGTGTCTTCCCCAAGGGTCCCAACTGTGGGGCCCGCCTAATGAAGTTAAAGAATAGAATTGGAAAAACTTTTAACATTTACACCGGTATCTACATATTCTACTATTTCTTTTATTCTAAAGCTACAAAGGTCTGGTCTAAGGGGACACACGGTATCTCTGGCCCAGGGTGGAGGGATATCTGGCGAATCACTGGGCAGAGGGGGGCTGGACTGGTGGAGGTTCCCCCAGGGTCGTACACAGGAGGGGCGGTTTGCAGCGGCTTCCCTTTCCATTCTTTTAACTGAGAGGCATGAAAGTATTTTAGCCACGTTCCTCCTGTCCTTCTCTGGATGGCTACCTGATAGACAGCTGGGGAGACTCTTTTTGTGATAGGGACTGGGCCTTGCCACTTGGCTGCTAGTGAGTGCGCCTTTTGCGAAAACTTCCTGTACAGAACGAGCTGTCCTTCTTCCCACTGCCTGGGGTTCCTGACCCATCCCAATTTGCGGTCCATATCCTTCTGAGCTGTGCCCAACTTCTGGGCCACTTGCATGTGGACGGCGTGTATGGATGAGAGCAGGTCCTGGACCCAAGCATCATTAATCACTACAGGCTGCATGTCGGAAGGGAGCTGCGTATCTAGCCAGAAGGCTTCCGGGAGTTGCATTCTTCGCCCTGTCATTACCATATGGGGTGTGAGCCCGTGAACTGCGGTAGTGCCTCTAATGGCCATTAGGATTATGGGGAGTTTTTCATCCCAGTCTCTCCCGGAGGAGCGAACCATCTTGCGGAGAGCCTCCTTGAGGGTCCGGTTGGTTCTTTCTATGGCGCCTGAAGCTTGAGGGTGGCCGGCTATGTGGAACCGTTGCTGGATGCCTAGTGCTTTACAAAGCTCCTGTGTAACTTCTCCGATAAAGTGTGAGCCTAAATCGGAGTCCATGATTCGCACAATGCCCCATCTTGAAAAGACATTGTTGAACAGTAGTTTGGCTGTGGTGGCTGCATTGTTGCGCTTGCACGGAAACGCTTCGACCCATTTGCTAAAGGGGTCTATGACAGTGAGGCAGTAGCGATTGCCACGAGCAGTGGGGGGAAGGGGGCCGATAAAGTCAATCTGTATGCGAGCCCAGGGTCCATCAATTCTCTGATGCTGGAGGGGAGCTCTAGGTCCGGTGGGGTCTGCATTAACCATAGCGCAGGACAGACAGTTGTCTACCCATTGCGCTACTTCGGTGCGCATGCCAGGCCACCAACCAACCTCTTTTACCCTTTCCAGAGTCAGATCCTTGCCTCGGTGTCCCTGCTCGTGGACAAACTGAATTAAGTCAGCCCTAACTTCCAATGGTACTACCCAATGGCGTTCGCCGGCTGCATCTACTGCCCAAACTATGCCTTCCTCTTCTCTGATCATGAGTCTTCCTGTCTGATCCCTTCCTGCGGTTAGGAGGTCAGTTATTTCTGGGTCAGATAGCTGCAGTTGTGCTAGGTCTAGTGTTCCTGCGGTTCCCTGAGCTTGTCTGCGGGCTTGTGCCCGAGTGGTGACAGGGCGGAGGGGACAATCGGTGGCTAGTTCCGGTGGGGGAGCACTTTCAGTGGCGGCTGCCTTGGCTGCAAGGTCTGCCTGGTCATTCCAATAAGCGGTCTCTGAGTTCGTCTTCTGGTGTCCCTTGACATGGGTCACCTGCGTTGGGCCTGAGCGAGACTGGAGGAGTGCTGCTACTTGCTGCCATAGCTGTAGGTGGGCTACGGGTTTCCCATCGCTAGCTCTCCACCCCTGATTCTGCCACACCGGGAGCCAGACCGTGGCGGCTTTGGCCGTCCAATCCGAGTCTGTGTAAATGGCAAGTGGGCTTTCTGGGGGCTCAAATTCAAGCACCGCCAGAAGCGCTTGCACCTCAGCCGCTTGGCTGGAATGGGGACGGGCTGGACCTTTGAGGGTATGGGCGTCGCTCACTCGCACGGCGCCGTAGCCTGTCCGAGGGGAGCCTCCAACGTGAAAGGAGGAGCCGTCACAGAACCAGCATGTGAAGCCGTTCTGTCGGGCTTCCTCTAGCGGGACTCCCCAAGTGACTGGCCAGACAACCTGTGGTGGCGGGTCCAGGGGGCACTCGTGCTCGGTCCCGGTTACCAATAGGCCATAGGGGGCTGGTGGCTCAGTGGTTTCCTTTTTGAATTCTACTCCGCGGTTGACCAGGGCCAGGGTCCACTGGGCTATGCGAGCGTTTGAAACTTGTCCGTCTTGTATCTTTCCCGACAGGATATATTTGAGGGGCGTGTGAGTGGTTTGAACTATTGTACGTGAACCTCCTATGATAAATTCCCAATGGGTCAGACTCCAAACCAGAGCAAGGCATGTCTTCTCGCATGGGCTAAACTTAGTTTCTACTGCGGTTAGGTTGCGAGAGGCATAGGCTACTACTCTAGCGGTTCCTGCTTGCTGCTGGGTGAGCGTGGCTCCTATGCTCTTGTCTGATACTGCTAACTGGATAAAGAAGGGCTGGGTAACATCTGGATGGGCTAGGGCCGGGGCTGCGGCCAGACTGCGCTTTAGCTCGGCTAAGGCTGTCTGTTGCTCCGGTCCCCACTCCCAGGGAGTGTTCTTCTTGAGGAGAGCATAAAGGGGGCGAGCTTTGTCTGCAAAGGACTCGATGAAGTCTCGGGAGAAGTTAAAAGTTCCTAGAAGGGCTCTGAGGGAGGGGACATCGGTGGGTGCAGGCAGCTTGGAAATGACCTCCATTCGCTGGGCGTCCGGGGTGCGACCCTCGGGTCCCAGGGTCAGACCCAGGTACTTGACGCTGGTCTGAACCAATTGGGCCTTTTCCCTGCTAGCCTTGAACCCAGTCTCGCGGAGGAGTTCCAGGACTTCCCTGGTGATTTGGCGGGCTAATTCTTCCGTGGGGGCGTGGACCAAAATGTCATCCACGTAGCTCAGTACGTGGGGCCTCGAGGAGGGTTGGAGGCGTTCCCACATCTGAACTACATGAGCATGACAAATGCTGGGGCTGGAGTGGAATCCCTGGGGGGTCCGCTTGAATGCGTATTGCTGGCCGCGGAAAGTGAACGCGAACTTGTACCAGCAAGACTCATGCAACCGGATGGAGTGGAAAGCATTGGCCAGGTCTATGACCGAGTAGAACCGGGACCCAGCGGCAATGGCCGTTAGGATCTCATTATACTTGGCCACAACCGGGGCAACTGGAGGGGTGGTGGCATTCAGGGCACGGAAGTCGACCGTCATTCTCCAGGTCACTCCATCTGCTTTTAGAACTGGCCACAATGGGGCGTTGCAGATGGACTGCATCGGGAGTATGACGTCCCACTCAAGGAGTCCTTCTATAGTTTTGGCTATCCCTGCCTCAGCTTCCGCTGGGTACTTGTACTGTCGTTGGGGAGGGGGGTCCTTTCCTCCAATCAGGACGCAGGCGCCCTTCACTATCCCACACTCGGCCTTGTCTGTCACCCACACTTCGGGAAAGTCCTGAGCCCAGGGGTCTCCTGTGATGGGGGCGAGAGGAAGGGGGGCCTTGAGGGCTGCGCATCGATGGACCGCATTAACAAAGTCTGGGCCTCCCGGGATGCGCCACAGGAGCCCGTTCGCTAAGTCAATGGTCAGTCCCTCGGCACGGAAGAATGGCATGCCCAAAAGTCCATCGTCTTCTCCCCGGTTTGCGCACGCCGAAATCCGGGTGGCCAGGTTCCCAACGGAGAGGGGGATATCCTGCCAGACCGGGGATTCCTGCGTGCCGCCCCCAAAACCGGCGAGCTGCATGGTAGTGGGGGTCTGGGTGCCCTTTGTGACTAAGGTGGGCCGGAGTATATTAAGTGAAGCTCCGGTATCTATGAGGAGGGTGGCAGGCTTCTTCTTTTCCCCGGGAGTCCCGATCCCTGCCTTCACTGTCGGTCTCCCCCATGTGTCCGGCTTTAGTTTGGCAACTATGCCCACGGAGGGAGACTGGGACTCGGGGCAACCCTATTCTGATCCTGCACCCTGATCGGTGGAAGCGGCGCTTCCTCTAAAGGGGTTGTTGGGGCTCGGGCGTTCCCGAACCGCAGCTATCGGGGGATTCGAGAAGGGAGGGTCCGGCGGCAAAGGGGGCGCCGACGGAGGTACTGGGGGCTGCTGCTGGTCTTCCCATTCCATGATCGCCTTCATTAGAACGGACGTGGGCTTTCCGTCGAAGAGCTCCATGTTCGCTCCAATGTTTTTGAGGCGCATCCATAGTTCCCAACGGAGGGAGTCCCTGGACTGGGGCGTGCTGCCGCGGTCCCGGTAGCCCTCGTGGTCGCCCTGCGATGCTCCCCAAGCATTAGACTGATCTGGAGGCGGGTAGACCTGATGGTGGTACGGGTGCGATGCTCGCGAGTGAGAAGGGGCTATGGGTGCATCCTGTAGTCGGGGCTCGTGGGGTCCCGGCTGGGAGGAGGAACTGTAACTCGGGGTAGGCGCAAAGGAAACTCCCGGACGGTAGTCCCTCGGTCCTCTTCCCCGGTTAAAGCTACTGCTCCTTCCCCTCAGGATTCCTCCCCTTGCCTCCGGATACGGGCTGCGTCCCTGTGGTCGGTACTGAGAGTGGGGGCCATGATTGGCATAGGTAACTGCACTAATCGGCTCGCTTTCCTTTCTACGCGAGGCCGGGGACTTCACATGGCGGATGGCGCCGGTCTCTCGCAACAGGCCAGCAATGCTCCTGATGCGGGATTCCAGCTCTCCCCATGTAATGCTCCCGGGCTCGACTCCTGCTAGGGCTAGGTGAGTGGTGCTGTTGAGTCCATCTATGACTGCCCTCCTGAATTCTAAGTCGTCGAAGTCCGGCATGTCGCTCAAATCTAAATCTACCTCGTCTGCTAGTTCGGCTAGGAGCTGTTTCCTGGCTAAATATGCCTCTGGATCCTCTCCGGGTTTTTGAGACTCTGCAATATACAGGGCTTTTAAACTCTTGGTGGGCCACAGGAAGGCGCACAACTCTTTCATGGCACCATACTGACTGCGAGTGGCTAGTCTCCGGTTAGAAATATATGCGTTGAGGGAGGTGACTATTTCGGGGCTGGCACAATGGCGGGCCAGCTGAGCTACATCGGAGCCACTGGCGGAGGGCTGGGACATGGTCACGTGCGCAAACCATTGTATAGCTGAGTCTCGGTTCAGTGGTCCCATGCGGTCAGCTATGGCTTGGAGCTCATCGGGCCTCCAATTGCGGGTCTCTTTAACTATTCGGTCTGTCTTCCTGCCATCATCGTCTGTGGTGACAATTTCTTTGGTAGCTATCGGATGGAGGGGCTGTGGAGCTTCCTCGGGCTGGGGCGAAGGAGGTGACCAACTGTCGGCACTACCTTCGGGGAGGGCCAAGAGGGCTGCGGGATGCACGGCGGAAATTACGGCCTGCTGCATTCCCAGGTGCTGCTTTAGGGCCTCTAGCTCCCTCTTACAAGCGGAGTGGTCTGCTGCGGCTATCTTTGCGACTTTCTGCTCTGCCATGAACTGGGCAGCATGGGTTAACTTTGCAATCTTCTCCTGTCCTTCAATTACTGCGTGCTCAGCCATATCGGCACGAGCGGTGGCTACTTCAGCCTTGTGCTGGGCGTCCTGGAGGGCAGCGGCTAGTCCCTGCTTCTCCAGCATGAAGTTAACGCGTTCTGAACGCCACTCGGCTGCTTTTTCCTCATGTTCCTTCTTTTCTCTCCTTAGCTTTTCTATCTCCTGTTCCTGTTCTTCCTGAGCTACCTGTAGCTTATTAATTAGGGACACGCTGTCCTGTAGGGCGGTGAAAAGTGCCCAGGCTCCATACCTATCCTTCTTACTGGACCTAGGTTTCTCTTTTTCGCAAAAATCTTGGAAGGCGCTTCTGACTATCTGGAGCGGGTCGGGTCCCTTGAAGGAACCGGCTTCCCAAGGGCAATCTCCCTTCTTAACTAGCCACTTCTCCAGGCGGGGCACGGTGGGGGCTGCCCGGTACATTTTACTTTTTAGTTTAAGGCTGATCTCGGGGGAGGTTAAAGAGTGGACCAGCGACACCCGGGGTGGGGCGATTAAAGCTGCTCAAGGGTTTTAACAACTTCTTCCTCTCTATGTTCCTTTTGGGAGGTTTATCCTTCCCTCAGGTCCTCAAGGGTTTTTACCAGGGGGTTTTAAGGTCCTACTTTTAGGTTCACAAGGGTATTTTTAAGGGTCCTACACTCGGCTCTTCTCCACCGGGGGAGAAGGAAAATTCCTATTCCCGTTTCAAGCTTGCCTACAAGCCACGGGACCAGGAAGAGTTTACTGGCTCAGAGGGTGCTCTCAAGCTCTCTAAGCCCAAGAACCAAAAACGCTCAGTGCTCCCAAGCCTCTGCTCAGAAGCCAAAGCTCAGGGGTCTCCCAAGCCTATGTGCTCAGAAAACCAAAAAGTGTTCCCAAGCCTCTGCTCAGAAACTGCAACTAAGGGGTCTCCCAAGCCTCTGCTCAGGCAACCAGAAATGCTCCCAAGCCTCTGCTCAGAAGCTGCAAATGCTCCCAAGCCTCTGCTCAGAAGCCACAAATGCTCTCAAGCTCTCTGCCCAAGAACTAAACTCAAAAAGTCCCCAGGCCTCGTGCTCAGAGACAAACGGTTAAACTGTCTCCAAGCCAAGACCAAAAGACTAAATGCGCTCAAGGACTGCCTCTGCAAGTCCCCAAGCAAAATTGCTCAGGAGTAAAACCACGGTACTCCCAAGCGGAAAAGCGCTCAAGAGTTCTAACAACTCCCAAGCAAGGTGCGCCCACGAGTCTGACTTAAAACTCGCAAGCGGAAAGGCGCCCAAGAGTCTACCTTAAAACTCTCAAGCAAAAAGCACTCAAGAGTCTAACTTAAAACTCTTAAGCACGGTGCGGCCGGCTGCCGCGGGGCTTCAGGAACCTGACTTCAGATTCCCAAAGCTAAACTAAAACGAACGGACTATCAATCCCTTCACGTTTCCTCCGGAGCGGGGATTGAAGCCTAAGTGCTGGCAGGAACGGGGGTTTGGACGGACTTAGGAGAGACGGGGGAGGGCGGAAGAGAATTTTATATGTGCTGCTTCAGGAAGTATATATGCGTATATATCTAGAGCCTACTTCTGGGATCCCACCCACATAGACGCGTTTAGGCGGCCCGGAAGGTGGCCAGGAACTTCACCAGTTCAGAGGTCCTCACCCACAGTACACCGGTTATAACGGCTGGAGGGCCTCGCGGTGCACCACAAAAGGCAAGTAGTCCAAAGCTGGCTGAAGGAGGAAATGGGGGAAAAGCCAACCCACAAGATAGAAATGCTCGCTAGAGCCACACACACTCACACTTTTAATTCCCTGAGCTAAATTGCACTCTTTACACTGAGGTCTGGAAAATTTTCCTCTAAGTCAGTTCGCTGAAGACACGCGTGTCGACTCACGTGCATTCACACGAACTGGGTTATGCCCGCATTCTCCACCAGTAAACTGTTACCAGAACTGCTCTTTATTATAATGGGGAATTAGCTGCAGCAGTCTGTAACTATTAATATTAAGCGAGGATCATAACCTATGTTTACGGAGGTCCCGATCCCAGACACTCTAGTGAAAAAGAGGCAGACAAGGAGTAAGGTCCAAACACGTGTATTGAGTGTAGCGTAAGCCTAGCTTGCACAATCATACAAAGAACATACAAGGTCTAAGAAATACAGAGTAGGAAATACAGAGACGTTCGCATTAGCTGGTTCCCAACGATGATAGGGGGAATACTCACTTATCCTGGAGCGAAGCAGAGACGCAGCAGCGAGGGTGGCCCAATGCCTGCACTGGGACCACAGACGGACAGCAAGGAGGTCTGGATAGGGAATGGCCTGAGCACCGAGTGGTCTGAGAGACCAGCTTAAATACCCCAAAACGTACCCTGGGGCTGGTGCTGTACTTGGTGGTTCTCACAGATTAAAACAAAGGGTCTAATGGGCTACTGAATGGCTTGGATGGGCCACTTTGGTAATCAGATTGTGATAAGTGACACCTCAGGAAGAGGGGACAAAAGAGGGAGGGGGAAATCCAAGTGGGCTGAAAGGATGTTCCAGCGGACAGGGCTTGTCCTGATGTCATCAGCTTTGGAATGCGGAGGTTTCTTTGAGATGCATTCTTTAAGTGCTTGGGATGGTCGGCACTTAGTTCCTTCTCCGGGGCGGCTCCTAAGATATGCAGAGCGGGGCGAGGGGCTCTCGCTGCGGACGTGGTGTGCCCGCTTCGCCGAAATGGCTTCTCAAAGCAGTCTTCTTCCCAGGGTCTTCTGGCTGCCTAAGAACATGGATGCCGGCTGGGCATAGCTGGGGCTGGATAGCAGGCTGCCCGGTAGCGAGGGCAAGCTTGGCGACCGGCCCGCGGGAGGCTCCAGGCGGGAACTGACCAGGGAGCGCCTAGCCAGGCTCGTTGGAGGTTTCCCCGGCAGGCGCCCGGCTGCTAGCAGCGGCTTGGGCCCATATGAGGCAGGCTTCCATGGAGGCAGGGGGAACAACACTTTAAAACACAGTCCAAAGCAGGGAACAGGCACGGTCCGTGGCAGATGGCAATGCAGGCACGGGGCACACTTGTAACAGAGTCCAAACACACACTTGGAAGTCCAGATACAGGGCAGGGCAGGGCTGCCCAGAAAGAGAGTCCTTTGTGCAGTTATCCAAACATGGGGTCAGTAAACTACACAGTCTATTGCAGCAGGGTAATTGACACGCAGGCAGGAAGCTGACACGTGTATCAGAATACACACACGTGCACAGCAGTCTTTGGGTGTAGCAGTAAAACAGCAACGCAGGAAACTTTAGCACAGTTCATAGCAGGCTTCAAAGCAGGGGAGGGGGCCTACTTGGCAACAGTTCATATATAACCCACAGAATGTAATGGGGTGGGGTATACCTAACATAGTAAATTATTATGAAGCCTTCAATATTAAATCACTTATAGATATAGAACAGGATGTAGACCAGAAATGGGTTAGATTGGAAAATGAGCTAAACCAGGGAGTAGGAAGGTTTGGTATTTTTACAAGAGAGGTGAACAAGGAATATGTCAAAGCAAGGGGGCCTAGGAAAACGGCACTGAAGGTTTGAAAGAAGTGGCAACCGATTTGGTTAAGTAAACCTTCTGATTGGGCACCAATAGAAAGTATATACAAGGAAGCCAATGACCTGCATTGGTGGGAAGTACTTAAAAAAGGCTTTACTAGAGTAAGGGACATGTATGACGAAGGAGGTCAACTTAAACCTCTGCAAACAATAATAGAGACAATAGGAAAACAATATTGGTTGAAACTGACGGGATTATATAGTGTAATAAGAAAGCAACAGCAAAAGGGGGAAAGGTGCTTGGAGGAAATTGCAGAAGTACTGTATAAAGAGAAGAGGAAGACAAGTAAAGGGCTAGTTGGTAAGATATATAAAATAATGACCACCAATGAGGACTCAATAATTAAAAGCCTTCAGGAGAAATGGCATAGAGAAGGGCTGACCTCAGAAATAACTTTAAAAAAATTAATGGCAGGGGTGAAAAAGATTAAAATGGATAAGTTTAGAGAAACGGAGCTGAAATATTTTACGAAATGGTACAGGACACCAGCCCAATTAGCCAATATGGTACAGGGGATGAGTTCGAACTGTTGGCACTGTAACCAGGCTAAAGGCTGGTATTTGCATATGTGGTGGGAATGCGCTAGAGTGCAGACATTTTGGAAGAAAGTATTGGATAGGATAAAAGATAAGACAGGGGTATCAATACCAATAGATAACAATCTAATGACACTGGGTACCCTAAAGACTGAGAAAATAGAGAGTAAGTATCAAGAGGTTCTCAAAGCTATGGTATTAGCCGGGAAAGCTGTGATAGTATTGGGATGGAAAAATGAGAACAAATGGACTATGGAGAATTGGAACAATTATCTCTTTGAATTTGTACAATCAGATATTGTGGCTTTATTTACTGAAGAGAAGACCTGGGAGGAAAAGAAGAGTTTGATTAATAAGAAGTGGTCACCTTATTTTGACTGGATCATGGAGGAAGAAGCCAAGAAGGATATTAACTGGAAACGTTGGACCTTGTGCCCGTGGCTGAAGCAATGTCAGAAGAAGATTAGGGGAGGGAAGGGAGGGAGGGGAGGGTAAGGAAAAAAGGAAACCTGTATAACAATACCGGGAAGTTTACTTTGTAAAAATTTGTGTTAAAATAAAAGGAACAGGTATCACAAAAAAAAAAGAGGATGGCTGCCTCTAAATATGGAGGCTCTGTTTAACCACCATGGCTAGTAGGCATGGATGGACGGATCTTCCATTAAGCTGTCTAATACCCTGACAGTGAATTCCACAATTTAATTACTCGTTGAACAAAGAAGTATTTCCCTTTGTCTCTGCAGTACCAATTGCCAATCAACTTCATTGGGTGCCTTGAGTTCTAATATCATGAGATCTGGGGAGTGGAGGAATCTCTCCATCCAGCCTCTCTACCCCATATGTAATTTTATAGACTTTTCTCATGTTCCCTCTCATCTTTTTCCTACACTGAGGAGTCCGAGAGTCTTTCACTTTTTCTCATAAAGCTGGCAAATCGTCTTGGTTACCCTCTCCTTTACTTTTTCAAGCACTGCAATATCTTTTTTGAGATACAAATTCTGTACACAGCGCTCCAGATGAGGATGCAGCTTAGCTACATACAAGATCATTACATTACTGGCAATTTTATTCTCAGTGTTTCCCCTAATCACTCCCAGCACGGAGTTTCCCTTTTTCACCCCTGCCACACACTGAGTCAACATTTTCATTGAGCTATCAACTACCACCCCAAGATCTTAAAGCTGGGGAGACTAAAGTGAAAGAAGGAAAGCTTTTCCTTTGGGACAGGAAAGTCATCCCATGGCGGAAGGGAGAAAGTGGATATTTAAGCCAGGACACTGGGAAGAAGTGCACTTACTTTGGATGTTGCTCTTGACTTGGGAGCACAGCGATGATGAACTAAGCTCTTACTGAGTGACTCCATCTTGTCCACTTGTCAAGTAACAACGGAGAGAAGACCCAACTATGGGAATGAACTTTAAACTACCCGTTAATGCTGTGGATGAGCCGGTTTTGTATCAAGCTGTCTGGGAGATCCCCTGATTCACAATATTCAGCAAGACAACCCAACTCTGAGACAGTCTGCTATACTTTCACTGGCTTGTTGATCATGATTTTAAAAATAAAATCAACAGAGGGCTTTGGGCAAAAAAAATGTCTTCAGCAGACACTAGCTCAGCATAGTTTTTGATACTTGGTGCAGCAGGTGCTGTAAGGAAACGGACAACAGCAAAAAAGCTATGTCCAAGGCACGGCCAGCCAACTTCTGTTCTGCACCGTCAGTGTTTTTAGCTTCCCCCAAATAAGACAGACTTTCTGCATAAAGGCCTCAACAGGTTGATTGACTGGTTTCTGACTCTTCTATATGGCCCACTATAGCCATTTTCTCTGTTGACACAACTTCCTTTAACACAACACTTTGGCCGTCGTCACACAGGCTTTTATTTAGCGCTAAAATGGCGCTATTTCCCGGCAAACACCCACCTTATTCCAACACTGTAGCGATTTTCTCTCGTCTGCTTTGTGCTTGATAGTCGCGCTGTTTTGTGCCTCAGTGTGAATGCCTCACATCGATGTATTTCGCCTCGCAACGTCCTATGCCCTCCCTTCAATCCCAGAATCCATTTCTTCCTGTGACTCCCCTTTTTTATTTGTCCTTATAACGCCATAACGACATAACACAATGCAAACTTTCTGCTGAAGTAAAAATGACTCAATCGCCATGGCAGAGCCTTCAGCGATGGGGATCACGTCAGACAGGGAGTTTTCTGCGGGCAAAGGGCTATTTATATAATTTCAACGTTGGAAAAACAAAAGGGTCCTAATGTTTTGCTCTAACGGAATGTTTATATGCTGTTATTCCGTTATAGCGGAATTGAACGCCAGAATAATAAAAAAAAAAGGGGAGGGGAGGAGCTGCTTCTGCGCGGTTAGAGAGAACAGAACAGAACGCTTCGGTGTGGACAGCTGGTGGTGCGAAGAGCCGTTAGGTGACCCAAAGAAACGTTACTGTGCCGATAACAGGTAGGACGCTATATGCTGTAAATTTAACGGAAGAGATGCCCGTGTGACGACGGCCTTTATTTTTACCACCAGTAGGAACTTCAGGGGAGTTAACTTGGCTGGAAGGGAACATAAAACAATACTTAACTAAAGCCTTTTCTGTTTGCTGTCCATCTAGGCACAGAATTTTCCTTGCCTTGTTTTCTGTAGTTTTTCTGGCTCACCATTCCTGCAGGTTTCCAGCAAACAAATGAAACCATTTCCCTCCAACTGAGGCCTTAAAGAGGTAGCACACAAGAGACACCATCATGTGCTGGGAAGACTGACTTAAGTGCCCCCCCCAACACACACACACACACACACACACACACACACACACACTCATTTCCCCTGACATGAAATGGCACTAGGGAGCCAGTATTTTTTGTTGGGGGAAGTTAACAACTAGCTCATCTGTATACAAGGACCCCATCAATGCATGTAAGTTTCCCCAGTGCTGCTCTAGGTGGGCCTTTCTTTGGAAAACTGGACTCAAAAACAGCCTCTGTGACTCTTAAGCATGCTGGTAATCAAGCAGCGTCCTATCTATGTCACCAATTCTTCAACTTGTACTTTGTTTCCTGAAAAAGAAAGTGAAAGAGAAAACCAGTCTCTGTCCTAGGAAGAGTTCCTCTTTCTGAAAAATCTCTGCTGAAACAGGGTCTATATTTATCATGCACAGCAGAGGGGGGAAACTCCCAGATGTTGCCTTGTCTTCCTGTATGCTCAGGCTTCAGCACTACCCCTCAAGAACAACTCCCAACATCAAGAAAGCACCCACTTTTTATTACTTCATGGTGAGTGACGTAGCCCACTTCAGGAAACAGATGTGCAGGTACCATGAAAAGCAGCAAATTGCCAGTGATTTAGTTCACGGCTTTATTTGTACCATCAGAAGGATCCACTATTTGGATTTTCTGCCTTAGGTACCAAAAGAGCTCAGGCCATCTCAGCATCGCTGCCCTGAAACCTGCTAAAGTCTTTATATTTTGGAACAGAAGCTGGCCCAAAAGCAAAAAGGTTCTCCCTTCACCACTGCTACCTCAATGTCAGCTGGAAAGAATTCCCTTCTATCTGCTGCTGAAGCATATTGGTTAAGTGGTTGGGCTGTAAATCACTCTGCTAGTTCAAATACAACTACTGCCATGAGCTCAGTAGGTGGCCTTGCATATGACCCGCCTCTCAGCCCCAGTTCTCCAGCTGTATTGTGAAGATAATAAAAACACTGAAAGTATTTTGCAGAACTTTATTAACAGTTGCACCTAAGAACCAAGATTTTTTCCTCCAAGGAACCATCCTAAGAAAATCTGTCCTACAGGCAGCAGGTAAGCCTGGATCCAACATCTTTTCTGGCTCTGAAGTCTGTATCATCAGTAATGGGATTCTCAGGATCTATTCCAGGCTATTCCAGGCAGTGTGAGCAGCAGGGTGGTGCACGTGGAGAGTGGTCAGCATGGGGCCAGAGATCCAGGTCCTCTGGGGACAAGGGAGGTATGGCGGTGGGACCCAGGGAAGGATGAGAAGGACACGGAGATATGGTGAAGCTCAATGTCCTTCTAACCTGTGTCCCATCCCGAGGCGTGGTGGGTGTGGAGCTAGGAAATATAGCCCCCCTTCAACACTGATGTTGTGTAATGCCAGGTCCATAAATAATAAAACCAGAACGTTGCACGATTACTTTGTGGCAAATGAATGTGGACCTGGTATGCGTGACTGAGACCTGGGTGAGGGAGGGTGAGACAGTTGCCCTGAATGAACTAGTCCCACCTGGGTTCTCAGTCCTTCATCAGTCCCGAATGGGAGCCCAGGGGGGAGGGGTGGCGATTCTTGTCTGAGAGTCTTTCTCCTTCAAGCCACTCCCCATCCTGGAGATCTCCAGCATTGACTGTGTAGGTCTAGTGTAGAGTGCTAAGGAGAGTTTGGCCATCTGTGTGGTGTACCAGCTGCCCAGCACACCAGCAGATGTCCTGCCACGCCTGCTAGGGGTGGCGACTGGATGGGCCTTGGGGCACTCAAAACTATTGATGTTGGGTGACTTCAACATCCATGATATTGTTAGATCTATCAGCAGCATTTGATATGGTTGGCCATGACCTACTGATCCACCGCCTTGCCGATGTGGGGATACGAGGGACGGCCTTGCAGTGGTTTGTCTCTTTTCTCCATGGTCAGGGACAGAGGGTGTGTTATGACCTGTACTTTCTTTGGGGTAGATTTTTCTTTTAATCTTCCCCTTACACCCTCTGGGTAGTTGACTGCCACCAGGAATATATTATTCCAAAATATTTTATTCAAATTTCCCCTTTGGTAACGTGTTTAAGCGTCAGGCTCCTTCGTGGTTCTATGTGGCCCTGAGGATATGAATGGGATATAGCAATGACAGCTACACTGGGATATAACAAAACAAAATAAATGTTTATTTTTCAAGAAGCTTATTGGTTTCGTAAAAGTAGTTCTTGGTTCTTAAAGTTACTTCATTTACTCTCATTCACACAGCTGGCCTCTCTTTCCCTGACTGAGTGTCTTTTCACAAACATGCTCAGTTCAGGTTCCACACAGGTTATATTTCTCTCATGAATATTTCAATATACTCAGACAGCACACAGCTAGTCTGCTTTCTTCTGACTGAAACCTTTCTCCCTGCACTCTCAGTCTAAACTGCATTCACTCCGCCCACACTCTCAGTCATCAACCAATCACATCACTCACTCTTCCCTCTGTCGCCCCCACTCTTCACCTAACTCAAACCAAGCATTTAAAGACACATGCACACATTTACTTGGAATCATTACAGGGTGGCTTTGGGGGAGAAGGTGTCATCCCACCACCCTTTGGTGTGCAGTGTCCCTCAAGGGGCAATACTCTCCCCCTTGCTATTTAATGTATACATGCGCCCCCTCGCCCAGCTTGTACAGAGTTTCGGACTTGGGTGCCATCAATATACAGATGACACCCAATTGTATTTGATGATGGACAGATGGCCCGACTCTGCCCCAGATGTCCTGGAACGTGCCTTCGAAGCTGTGACTGGATGGTTGAAACAGAGTCGGTTGAAATTGAATCCCACAAAGACGGAGGTCCTGCATGTGGGTCTAGGGTCCATGGGTGTGGGACTTCAGCTCCTGGCTCTCGATGGAGTGCCGCTTGTGCCGGTGTTGAGAGTTAGGAGCAGATATGGGACATATGCTCCAGTAACCTAGTCTTTAGAATTCTTGTTGTATTGCCAACATAGAGTTTGGAGCATTTACATTTAATGAGATAAACAACCCCTGATGATTGTCAAGTGACCACTTGTAAATGTAAATGCTCCATTTACATATGTCCCATATCTGCAACAAGGGCCGTTTCCAGACGGCTTACCTGCCTCCAGAATGTCGTGCCATGTTGCGGGGAAAATGCGAAATATCGCGTTTTCTCGCATGAGTTTTGCACGATGTCGCACAACATCGTGCAAAACTCGCGCGAGAAAATGCGATATTTCGCATTTTCCCTGCAACAGGTAAGCAATCTGGAAACGGCCAAGGTCACAGAGGCTCCTTTAGTAGAACATTTTCTGGCCAGCGGCCACAAGGAGGATGATTTTCAGTTCACTGTTTTGTTTCAAGCGGGGGATGTTCCGCATCATTCTCTTACTACCACTCTACATCATATAGAGGCTCAATGGATTTTTAAGCTCAATACTTTGAAACCTGTGGGTTTGAATAGTGACTTAGATTTATCATGTTACTTATGATGTCTTTTATTCATACATGTACCACATTACTTTCGTATACTTGTGTTCATGTGTTAATGAAGCCTGTATCTTTAAAAATGATGCCTGTATCTTTAAAACACCGGTTATACAGGTCTAGATGGGAGGCAACTAGTATTTAAATTAACCTCCTTGATTGTGGTGTTGCTGTAACAAGCCGAATTGACTGGGTTGACTAGCCTTGAGCTGCATTTGCAAATTGTTTGAGTTCTATCCATGAATTTTCTTTTATTTGGTAAGCATATATACCTATTCCTTGATTTGTGGGAGAATTTGTACGTGGCACATCTGCCTTTTGGTTTGTTATTTTCAGATTATTGGAGCCCTTACGCCCCTGAAGAGGTCAGGAAGACAAAACAACAGAACATACCAGTGCTGATGTTGGGCGTGTCGGCTTGGCTGGGTGCAAGCCGCTCCTTGCTCTCTACTCAGAGAAGGCTCCCTTATGCATGGACTTTTTATTTCTTGTGAGACTCATTGTAGTACATGAACTATAAGTGATACATGCACTCATCTTTATTCATTTATTGTTATCAATATTTGTGTAAATTACACCATTTACTTCATGTAACGTATTTGATTTGTTTTTGCCATCCACTCGTGTGGTCTCCAATGTGTGTTACAACTCATTGTTGAGTGGGTTCTCTGTTTAAGTACCTGAAGGTGTCATAATGCCAAGGGCACAGGATACATTTGGATGACCTGTTGGATTTGTGTTACAGGAATCTTTTGCTGGCTGGGTGGCTCTGATGAATGGACTCTTCCTCACCAGTCTCCATTCTGCCCCAGAAGAAATACTGCCTGGCAGAGGCACAGAACAAATACCTTTATAGTTGATTCTTTTGGCCTCCACACTACTGCTGAGTGAAGAAGATTTCAGAAGACCTGGGAAATTGCTCAGGACGTATCTTCACAGTTACAGTCATATGAGTTTGAGTGCTCGTCATTTTCATTAGCATTACACATTCCAACAGAAAGGGGATGTGGTTTTCTAGGCAGGGAAGGGTGCTGGCTTTCATCTTCTGTGCAGTCAGAACTTGGAGAATACGTATCTGATGGGGAAGAAGAACCATCTTGCAGTACGTTGCTGGGTTTTAGAACTGACATCTTCTTTGGAGGACAACAGAGCTAGGTACAAGCAGGATACTTCTGGATTTCAGGCTGAAGGGTCCCTTGACATGAGGCTCACTTTCAACATTTTCTTGTTCGGTGAGCATCCTTGTATGAACAATAACAGGACCACAGGGTGTGCAGAGTCAGGGTGGGAGGATCAGAGATCCTGTCTCCATTCCTGTATCTCAGATATCTTGTCACTAATGGAATCATCTCCTCTCCAGGGTGTTGGATGAGCTGGCAGAAGTGGGAGGCGACAGGTAAGTAGGTATCACTGACAATAGTGTCAACCAGGTAGAGCTGTTTGTTGTGGTTACAAAACTCGAAATACAGGAGTCTTGTGGCTCCTGATAGACTGACAAAATTTTATTCCAGCAGTTTTCATGGAATAGAGCCCACTTTTTCAGACCCCTTGAGACAGTAAATCTTTACTTTGCCATACATTTTGTGCAAGAGTTTTGAAAAGACAAACAAACACCGGAATCAAAGGAGGCTGAAAAAGCCATTATGTAAAATTCATATCCTACTGGGATGTAATGCAGATACTATTAATTAGATATGCTAAATGAATTAAAATCTGTAAAAGGGGGGCATTTTCTTGGGGAAATGTATTAGTTGAAAATTAGACTAAATGAGCCAGGACTTAAAGAACAGGGATTCATTATGGATGAGTTGAAGAAGCTGCAGAGTTGAATGAGTGAACAGAAAATGGGGCAAATATTCCAAGAAAGTGTTGCCAAGTAGGCCCCCTCCCCTGCTTTAAAGCCTGCTATGAACTGTGTTAGAGTTTCCTGCATTACTGTTTCACTGCTGCACAAAGACTGCTTTGCACGTGTGTGTTCTGATACACGTGTCAGTTTCCTGCCTGCGTGTCAATTGCCTTGCTGCTGCTATAGACTGTGTAGTTTACTGACTCCATGTTTGGCTAACTGCACAAAGGACTCTCTTTCTGGGCAGCCCTGCCCTGACCTGTATCTGGAATTCCCAGTGTGTGTTTGGACTCTGTTACAAGTGTGCCCCGTGCCTGCATTGCCATCTGCCACGGACCGTGCCTGTTCCCTGCTTTGGACTGTGTTTTGTGTGCTGTTCCCCCTGCCTCCATGGAAGCCTGCCTCATATGGGCCCAAGCCGCTGCTAGCAGCCGGGCGCCAGCCGGGGAAACCTCCAGCGAGCCTGGCTAGGCGCTCCCTGGTCAGTTCCCGCCTGGAGCCTCCCGCGGGTCGGTCGCCAAGCTTGCCCTCGCTACCGGGCAGCCTGCTATCCAGCCCCAGCTATGCCCAGCCGGCATCCATGTTCTCAGGCAGCCAGAAGATCCTGGGAAGAAGACTGCTTTGAGAAGCCATTTCGGCGAAGCGGGCACACCACGTCCGCAGCGAGAGCCCCTCGCCCCGCTCTGCATATCTTAGGAGCCGCCCTGGAGAAGGAACTAAGTGCCGACCATCCCAAGCACTTAAAGAATGCATCTCAAAGAAACCTCCGCATTCCAGAAGCTGATGACATCAGGACAAGCCCTGTCCGCTGGAACATCCATTCAGCCCACTTGGATTTCCCCCTCCCTCTTTTGTCCCCTCTTCCTGAGGTGTCACTTATCACAATCTGATTACCAAAGTGGCCCATCCAAGCCATTCAGTAGCCCATTAGACCCTTTGTCTTAATCCGTGAGAACCACCAAGTACAGCACCAGCACCAGGGTACGTTTTGGGGTATTTAAGCCGGCCTCTCAGACCGCATGGTGCGCGTGCCATCCTATCCAGACTTCCTTGCTGTCCGTCTGTGGTTCCAGTGCTGGCATTGGACCACTACCCTCGCTGCTGTGCCTCTGCTTCGCTCCAGGATAAGTGAGTATTCCCCCTATCATCGTTGGGAACCAGCTAATGCGAACGTCTCTGTATTTCATACCCTGTATCTCTTAGGTCTTGTGTGTTCTCTGTATGCTTGTGCAAGTTTAGGCATTACGCCACACTCAATACACGTGTTTGGAACTCATTTGTTGTCTGCCTCTTTTTCACTAGAGTGTCTGGGATCGGGACCTCCGTAAACATAGGTTATGATCCGCGCTTAATATTTAGTTACAGACTGCTATAGCTAATTCCCCATTATAATAAAGAGCAGTTCTGGTAACAGTTTACTGGTGGAGAATGCGGGCATAACCCAGTTCGTGTGAATACACGTGAGTCGGCACGCGTGTCTTCAGCGAACTGACTTAGAGGAAAATTTTCCAGACCTCAGTGTAAAGAGCGCAATTTAGCTCAGGGAATTAAAAGTGTGAGTGTGTGTGGCTCTAGCGAGCATTTCTATCTTGTGGGTTGGCTTTTTCCCCATTTCCTCCTTCAGCCAGCTTTGGACTACTTGCCTTTTGTGGTGCACCGCGAGGCCCTCCAGCCGTTATAACCGGTGTACTGTGGGTGAGGACCTCTGAACTGGTGAAGTTCCTGGCCACCTTCCGGGCCGCCTAAACGCGTCTATGTGGGTGGGATCCCAGAAGTAGGCTCTCTATAGATACATATCCTGAAGCAGCACATATAAAATTCTCTTCCGCCCTCCCCCGTCTCTCCTAAGTCCGTCCAAACCCCCGTTCCTGCCAGCACTTAGGCTTCAATCCCCGCTCCGGAGGAAACGTGAAGGGATCGTTAGTCCGTTCGTTTTAATTTAGCTTTGGGAATCTGAAGCCAGGTTCCTGAAGCCCCGCGGCAGCCGGCCGCACTGTGCTTGAGAGTTTTAAGTTAGACTCTTGGGCGCCTTTCCGCTTGCGAGTTTTAGGTCGGACTCGTGGGCGCACCTCGCTTGGGAGTCAGTGGGACTCTTGGGCACACTTTTGCTTGGGAGTTGTTAGAACTCTTGAGCGCTTTTTCCGCTTGGGAGTATTGTAGTTTTACTCCTGGGCACTTTTGCTTGGGGACTTGCAGAGGCAGTCCTTGAGCGCGTTAGTCTTTTGGTCGAGGCTTGGAGACAGTTTAACCGTTTGTCTCTGAGCACGAGGCCTGGGGACACTTTTGAGTACAGTTCTTGGGCAGAGAGCTTGAGAGCATTTGCAGCTTCTGAGCAGAGGCTTGGAAGCACTGAGCGTTTTTGGTTCTTGGGCTTAGAGAGCTTGAGAGCACCTTCTGAGCCAGTAAACTTTTCCTGGTCCCGTGGCTTGTAGGCAAGCTTGAAACGGGAATAGGAATTTTCCTTCTCCCCCGGTGGAAAAGAACCGAGTATAGGACCCTTAAAATACCCTTTGAACCTAAAAGTAGAACCTTAAAACCCCCCTGGTAAAAACCCTTGAGGACCTGAGGGAAGGATAAACCTCCCGAAAGGGACATAGAGAGGAAGAAGTTGTTAAAACCCTTGAGCAGCTTTAATCGCCCCACCCCTGGTGTCGCTGATCCACTCTGTAACCTCCCCCGAGATCAGCCTTAAACTAAAAAGTAAAATGTACCGGGCAGCCCCCACCGTGCCCCGCCTGGAGAAGTGGCTAGTGAAGAAGGGAGATTGCCCTTGGGAAGCCGGTTCCTTCAAGGGACCCGACCCGCTCCAGATAGTCAGAAGCGCCTTCCAAGATTTTTGCGAAAAAGAGAAACCTAGGTCCAGTAAGAAGGATAGGTATGGAGCCTGGGCACTTTTCACCGCCCTACAGGACAGCGTGTCCCTAATTAATAAGCTACAAGTAGCTCAGGAAGAACAGGAACAGGAGATAGAAAAACTAAGGAGAGAAAAGAAGGAACATGAGGAAAAAGCAGCCGAGTGGCGTTCAGAACGCGTTAACTTCATGCTGGAGAAGCAGGGACTAGCCGCTGCCCTCCAGGACGCCCAGCACAAGGCTGAAGTAGCCACCGCTCGTGCCGATATGGCTGAGCACGCAGTAATTGAAGGACAAGAGAAAATTGCTAAATTAACCCATGCTGCCCAGTTCATGGCAGAGCAGAAAGTCGCAAAGATAGCCGCAGCAGACCACTCCGCTTGTAAGAGGGAGCTAGAGGCCCTAAAACAGCACCTGGGGATGCAGCAGGCCGTAATTTCCGCCGTGCATCCCGCAGCCCTCTTGGCCCTCCCCGAAGGGAGTACCGACAGCTGGTCATCCCCTTCGCCCCAGCCCGAGGAAGCTCCACGGCCCCTCCACCCGATAGCTACCAAAGAAATTGTCACCACAGACGATGATGGCAGGAAGACAGACCGAATAGTTAAAGAGACCCGCAATTGGAGGCCCGATGAGCTCCAAGCCATAGCTGACCGCATGGGACCCCTGAACCGAGACTCAGCTATACAATGGTTTGCACACGTGACCATGTCCCAGCCCTCCGCCAGTGGCTCCGATGTAGCTCAGCTGGCTCGCCATTGTGCCAGCCCCGAAATAGTCACCTCCCTCAACGCATATATTTCTAATCGGAGACTAGCCACTCGCAGTCAGTATGGTGCCATGAAAGAGTTGTGTGCCTTCCTCTGGCCTACCAAGAGCTTGAAGGCCTTATACATTGCGGAGTCTCAAAAACCCGGAGAGGATCCAGAGGCATATTTAGCCAGGAAACAGCTCCTAGCCGAACTAGCAGACGAGGTAGATTTAGATTTGAGCGACATGCCGGACTTCGATGACTTAGAATTCAGGAGGGCAGTTATAGATGGACTCAACAGCACCACTCGCCTGGCCCTAGCAGGAGTCGAGCCCGGGAGCATTACATGGGGAGAGCTGGAATCCCGCATCAGGAGCATTGCTGGCCTGTTGCGAGAGACCGGCGCCATCCGCCATGTGAAGTCCCCGGCCTCTCGTAGAAAGGAGAGCGAGCCGATAAGTGCAGTCACCTATGCCAATCATGGCCCCCACTCTCAGTACCGACCGCAGGGACGCAGCCCGTACCCGGAGGCAAGGGGAGGAATCCTGAGGGGAAGGAGCAGTAGCTTTAACAGGGGAAGAGGACCAAGGGACTACCGCCCGGGAGTTTCCTTTGCGCCCACCCCGAGTTACAGCTCCTCCTCCCAGCAGGGACCCCACGAACCCCGATCACAGGATGCGCCCCTAGCCCCTTCTCACTCGCGAGCATCGCACCCGTACAACCATCAGGTCTACCCGCCTCCAGATCAGTCTAATGCTTGGGGAGCATCGCAGGGCGACCACGAGGGCTACCGGGACCGCGGCAGCATGCCCCAGTCCAGGGACCCCCTCCGCTGGGAACTTTGGATGCGCCTCAAAAACATTGGAGCGAACATGGAGCTATTCGATGGAAAGCCCACGTCCGTTCTAATGAAAGCGATCATGGAGTGGGAAGACCAGCAGCAGCCCCCAGTACCTCCGTCAGCGCCCCCTTTACCGCCAGACCCTCCCTTCTCGAGTCCCCCGATAGCTGCAGTCCAGGAACGCCCGAGCCCCAACAACCCCTTTAGAGGAAGCGCCGCTTCCACCGACCAGTGTGCAGGATCAGAATAGGGTTGCCCCGAGTCCCAGTCTCCTTCCGTGGGCATAGTTGCCAAACTAAAGCCGGACACATGGGGGAGACCGACAGTGAAGGCAGGGATCGGGACTCCCGGGGAAAAGAAGAAGCCTGCCACCCTCCTCATAGATACCGGAGCTTCACTTAATATACTCCGGCCCACCTTAGTCACAAAGGGAACTCAGACCCCCACCACCATGCAGCTCGCCGGTTTCGGAGGCGGCATGCAGGAATCCCCGGTCTGGCAGGATATCCCCCTCTCCGTTGGGAACCTGGCCACCCGGATTTCGGCATGCGCAAACCAGGGAGAGGATGATGGACTTTTGGGCATGCCATTTTTCCGTGCCGAGGGACTGACCATCGACTTAGCGAACGGGCTCCTGTGGCGCATCCCAGGAGGCCCAGACTTCGTCAATGCAATCCATCGGTGCGCAGCCCTTAAGGCCCCCCTTCCTCTCGCCCCCATCACAGGAGACCCCTGGGTTCAGGACTTTCCCGAAGTGTGGGTGACAGACAAAGCCGAGTGTGGGATAGTGAAGGGCGCCTGCGTCCTGATAGAAGGAAAGGACCCCCCTCCCCAACGACAGTACAAGTACCCAGCGGAAGCTGAGGCAGGGATAGCCAAGACTATAGAAGGACTCCTTGAGTGGGACGTCATACTCCCGATGCAGTCCATCTGCAACGCCCCATTGTGGCCAGTTCTAAAGGCAGATGGAGTGACCTGGAGAATGACGGTCGACTTCCGTGCCCTGAATGCCACCACCCCTCCAGTTGCCCCGGTTGTGGCCAAGTACAACGAGATCCTGACGGCCATTGCCGCTGGGTCCCGGTTCTACTCGGTCATAGACCTGGCCAACGCTTTCCACTCCATCCGGTTGCATGAGTCTTGCTGGTACAAGTTCGCGTTCACTTTCCGCGGCCAGCAATACGCATTCAAACGGACACCCCAGGGATTCCACTCCAGCCCCAGTATTTGTCATGCCCATGTAGTTCAGATGTGGGAACGCCTCCAACCCTCCTCGAGGCCCCACGTACTGAGCTACGTGGACGACATTTTAGTCCACGCCCCCACGGAAGAATTAGCCCGCCAAATCACCAGGGAAGTCCTGGAACTCCTCCGCGAGACTGGGTTCAAGGCAAGCAGGGAAAAGGCCCAATTGGTTCAGACCAGCGTCAAGTACCTGGGTCTGACCCTGGGACCCGAGGGTCGCACCCCGGACGCCCAGCGAATGGAGGTCATTTCCAAGCTGCCTGCACCCACCGATGTCCCCTCCCTCAGAGCCCTTCTAGGAACTTTTAACTTTTCCCGAGACTTCATCGAGTCCTTTGCAGACAAAGCTCGCCCCCTTTACGCCCTCCTCAAGAAGAACACTCCCTGGGAGTGGGGACCGGAGCAACAGACAGCCTTAGCCGAGCTGAAGCGCAGTCTGGCCGCAGCCCCGGCCCTAGCCCATCCAGATGTCACCCAGCCATTCTTTATTCAGTTAGCCGTATCAGACAAGAGCATAGGAGCCACGCTCACCCAGCAGCAAGCGGGAACCGCTAGAATAGTAGCTTATGCCTCGCGCAATCTAACTACAGTAGAGACCAAGTTTAGCCCATGCGAAAAGACTTGCCTTGCTCTAGTTTGGAGTCTGACCCATTGGGAATTTATCATAGGAGGTTCACGTACAATAGTCCAAACGACTCACACGCCCCTTAAATATATTCTGTCTGGAAAGATACAAGATGGACAAGTCTCAAACGCCCGCATAGCACAGTGGACCCTGGCCCTGGTCAACCGCGGAGTAGAATTCAAAAAGGAAACCACTGAGCCACCAGCCCCCTATGGCCTATTAGTGACCGGGACCGAGCACGAGTGTCCCCTGGACCCGCCACCGCAGGTTGTCTGGCCAGTCACTTGGGGAGTCCCGCTAGAGGAAGCCAGACAGAACGGCTTCACATGCTGGTTCTGCGACGGCTCCTCCTTTCACGTTGGAGGCTCCCCTCGGACAGGTTACGGCGCCGTGCGAGTGAACGACGCCTATACTCTCAAAGGTCCAGCCCGCCCCCATTCCAGCCAAGCGGCTGAGGTGCAAGCGCTTCTGGCAGTGCTTGAGTTTGAGCCCCCAGAAAGCCCGCTTGCCATTTACACAGACTCGGATTGGACGGCCAAAGCCGCCACGGTCTGGCTCCCGGTATGGCAGAATCAGGGGTGGAGAGCAAGTGATGGGAAACCCGTAGCCCACCTACAGCTATGGCAGCAAGTAGCAGCACTCCTTCAGTCCCGCTCAGGCCCAACGCAGGTTACCCATGTCAAGGGACACCAGAAGACAAACTCAGAGACCGCTTATTGGAATGACCAGGCAGACCTCGCAGCCAAGGCAGCCGCCACTGAAAATGCTCCCCTATCGGAACCAGCCACCAAATGTCCCCTACACCCTGTCACCACCCGGGCACGAGCCCGCAGCCAGGCTCAGGGAACTACGGGAACACTAGACCTAGCACAACTACAGCTATCTGACCCAGAAATAGCCGACCTCCTAGCCGCAGGAAGAGATCAGACAGGGAGACTCATGATCAGAGAAGAAGAAGGCATGGTTTGGGCAGTAGATACAGCCGGTGAACGCCACTGGGTAGTGCCATTGGAAGTTAGGGCCGACTTAATTCAGTTTGTCCACGAACAGGGACACCGAGGCAAGGACCTGACTCTGGAAAGGGTAAAAGAGGTTGGATGGTGGCCTGCCATGCGCACCGAAGTAGCGCAATGGGTAGACAACTGTCTGTCCTGCGCCATGGTCAATGCAGACCCCACCGGACCTAGGGCTCCCCTCCAGCATCAGAGAATTGACGGACCCTGGGCTCGCATACAGATTGACTTTATCGGCCCCCTTCCCCCCACTCCTCGCGGCAATCGCTACTGTCTCACTGTCATAGACCCCTTTAGCAAATGGGTCGAAGCGTTTCCGTGCAAGCGCAACAATGCAGCCACCACAGCCAAGCTACTGTTCAACAATGTTTTTTCGAGATGGGGCATTGTGAGAGTCATGGACTCTGATTTAGGCTCACACTTCATCGGAGAAGTCACCCAGGAGCTTTGCAAGGCGCTAGGCATCCAGCAACGCTTCCACATAGCCGGCCACCCTCAAGCTTCAGGCGCCATAGAAAGAACCAACCGGACCCTCAAGGAGGCTCTCCGCAAAATGGTTCGCTCCTCCGGGAGAGACTGGGATGAAAAACTCCCCATAATCCTAATGGCCATCAGAGGCACCACCGCAGTTCACGGGCTCACACCCCATATGGTAATGACAGGGCGAAGAATGCAGCTCCCGGAAGCCTTCTGGCTAGATACGCAGCTCCCTTCTGATATGCAGCCCGTAGTGATTAATGACGCTTGGGTCCAGGATCTGCTCTCATCCATACACGCTGTCCACATGCAAGTGGCCCAGAAGTTGGGCACCGCTCAGAAAGATATGGACCGCAAATTAGGATGGGTCAGGAACCCCAGGCAGTGGGAGGAAGGACAGCTCGTTCTGTACAGGAAGTTCTCGCAAAAGGCGCATTCACTAGCAGCCAAATGGCAAGGCCCAGTCCCCATCACGAAAAGAGTCTCTCCAGCCGTCTACCAGGTAGCTATCCAGAGAAAGACAGGAGGCACTTGGTTAAAATACTTTCACGCCTCTCAGTTAAAAGAATGGAAAGGGAAGCCGCTGCAAACTGCCCCTCCTGTGTATGACCCTGGGGGAGCCGCCACCAGCCCAGCCCCCCTCTGCCCAGTAATTCACCAGATATCCCTTCACCCTGGGCCGGAGATACCCTGTGTCCCCTTAGACCAGACCTTTGTAGCTTTAGTATAAAAAAAACAGTAGAATATGTAGATGTAAGTGTGAGTGTCAAAAGTTTTTCCAGTTCTATTCTTTAACTTCGTTAGGCGGGCCCCACAGTTGGGACCCTAGGGGGAAACACGGCAATCAAAGCCAAATAGGACCACCACCGAAAGTGATTCTTAATTGGATTGTAAGCCGCATGTTCGGGAAAAAAATTGCACAGGCAAAAGAGATTTGCTGTGTGTGAAAGTGTTTGGAGAGGCTTTAGCCCAAAAGTGAATGTAGTCTTCCAACGTTGAAACCACCAAAAAAGGTGATCTCTGTATTTGAAAACATTTCACCCGCCGTGCTGGTGAAGATCCCGCATCTACGTAGATTCGGGGTCTCACCTGCCAGACCCACGCTTTCGCATGATGGTCGGCTTTGGCTTTGAGGGCCGTGCCTCCCCTGGAAAAGGACCCCCAGATAGCCCAACATCCCTCTTTTACTAATGTTCATATTCGTCACGGTGAGTTGCTATACGGCGCCACCATCTAGTACGCTTTAGTGCAAAAGTAAAAGACCCACCGGTATTTTGTAAATATGTTACCTCTGGAATGTGTTATTGAGGTGCGTTCGCTACGCACAAGGGGCAGCGTGCCTCATTTACATAGCCAGGATCCCCTGCGCCAAGATGACCCCCGAGCAACCCAGACCCAGTGGCGCCGGCAGATCTCGGCCGTCTCCGCCGCTTTTCGATAAACGCCGCCGAGCGCCCTCGGCTCCACTTCGGCCCTTTCCGCCAGCAGCCGCCCGCCCCACGTAATCTTTTCCCTTGCCCGTACCGTACAAGGGAAAAGAAGGGGGGGAGACATATTGAAGTTATAATGAAGCCCTGCCAGGCACCCCAAGTAAGGGCAACCTAAAAGCATCCCACACCCGGGAGCTTCTGCTCTGTGTATTTTTCTTTTGTTCAGTGTATTTTCCTTTTTTGGTGTATCTTTTTTTTTTAACCAAAAAATGGGGCCTCCCGAGGGAGTCCCTCCAAAAATTGCTTGTCCTGCAAACATATGATGAAAGCCCATTTTTAGGAAATTAAGCGAAGGTCCCCGTTTGCAGCAACCCTTATAGTTGCTGGATACCGCTCTCTAGTTTTTTTTTCCTTTTAAAACGGCAAGGCCAGGCCGAGCCGGACCGATAGCTCTCGGCCCGCAAAATAAAAGCAGCCCGCCACCAAGCAAGGGGCACCTGGAGGCCACATAGTCTAGGCACCCAGGGACCCCTAGGGCGAGTTTGCATAACCCCGCCTAACGCACAAACGACCCTTGCTCGACGTAAAGACGTCCCCCCTGAAATATACACGCATTAGAAAGAAACCTCCGCACAGGAGTCCCCCAGAGCAACAAGCTGGAAGGCCCGCTTAGTGCTCTGGGACTTCTCGTTCGAACCCCGCTTAACAGACAGTGCTGGCAGAAAAACGCTCTCCCTTTTCTTTTCCCCCTTACGCCATTTATTTTGCTGCAAGAAACTCAGGGAACCTGTACTTATATCCGCAGGTCTCCCCAGGATATTTTCGCCAAAAAGGAAAAGGAAGGCCAGGAGATGAGGCACCTGGCTACTCTGTGTTTGCTCGTGCTGGCAAGCACCCTAATAGAGGGACGCCCGTCCAAATTAATGCCCTACCCCCACTGGAGATGTATCAATACCCTGGCAGGAAATGAAATGATGGTCTGCAAGGTTGTGCAGCAGAGCAATATGACTACCCCCATGGATCGCACAAACTTCCGCAGTTGTGAAGAGCAGTGGATCCGACCCCCAGAGCTTGTTATTTTATGTGTGGGAGTGAAAACTCTGTCTCAAGAATTAGTCTGCTACTCGTCCACCGATACGGTTTCACCACTTGCTCCGATTCCTTTATGTTCCTTCCCCGTATCAGGCCAGCCCCCACCGCAGTCCCGGTGGTAGACAAATATACCACCCCTGCCAATGTCGAAACCTCGCCCTTTGTCACTGAGGATTTCGGACCATACTGTGAAGTAATTTTAGTGTCGGCCGCAGTATGGAAGGCAGGAGACCCCTTCAGAATGACCATCCTACTAGGCACCACTGCCACTGAGTCTGCATCAGTCACTGTCACGCCCCCTTCAGGCACAGTTCTCTCCTTTGCTATAGAACGCTGGGAGAACCTGACCTGGATTGTAAAAGAGGAAGACCTAGCCAAACATGGCCCACCCGATTGGATACTGGTTCAACAGACGCCCGAATGCCAAACCAAACCCCTAGTAGAGAAATTTCACCGGCTTGGGCTGCTCTTTGTAAATTTGACTCATGAACCAGGCAATTATTCCTTGCTGATCCGGACCCAGGAGACCCACACCATCCAAATTGACCCTTTGATTGTTAGCAATGAACAATTAAGCCAAGGCGGCACGCATATAGTGGGCTCCCATGTTTTGAAAACTGACATTCGAGAGAGAGTTCTAGTCCGCCCGCAAATGTCTTTAAAAGAGATCCGCATAGACTTAGCTGAGCTAAATGTAACCCAGAGGCTGCCGCAGTGCGCTCCCTATCTGGAGGCCGGTAGCAAGGGTTGGAACGCATGGCTACAACTGTGGATCGATCCCTCTCCTTCTCTCTCGCGTGCCAGACGAAGCATTGCCGACTGGACTGCTCCTGCAGCCGGAGGCTTAGCAATCATGGATTCGGTCAATATTGAGACTCTCGCTAATAAGTTTGCCCATGTCACGACTAGCATCTCCGACTTAGGTAAACCGGTGGTGCAGTCCCTAAATTCCATTTCGAATGGGCAACACGAGATCAGCTCCATTTTAGTTAACTGGGAGAGTCAAATTGAAAGAGATTTTTCTCTGCTGCTCAAAGGAACACAGTCTTTTGAATGCAACGTGTCAATAGCCATGGCATGTATGCAAGCCCAACAATTAAATCAGGCTGTGGCCATGGGGCTAATTCGGCAAGCCACGGACGGGCACTTGCCCCTGGAAATTAAAAGATTGATTATGCCCAAATTGTCACCCATTGAACTGGAGCTTGAATCCTGGTGGTCTCTTGTAAATTCCTCATTCTCACCGACCACCCAGGAGCTTAAACTATTTTTATTAACGGCCAGTGCGCACGAGTCATTCCACGTGTATCCAGTCGTGCCTCTGGGACTCCAAGTCAGCGACACCGAAGTCCTCTACGCCAGACACCCCGACCATTGGGCCCGCTTCACCCCGACCGGATGGCAGCTCGTCAGCCTCCAAGGGTGCCAGCATCGAGACCAGACCGGCTTCATTTGCCAGGACCAAGCCTTTGCACCTCATCACCCCTGTGTAGCCCCGCAAGTCGACGCCCTCAACGAGTGCTCTTTTGAGGTCGTCCAGGAGAACAGCTCCGCTGTGGTCTACCTTGGGAAAGGATGTGCCTGCGTGCGAACGGCCTGTGACTTCGTGATCCTGAACTCGTTCCAGCTCAAGCCCGTGATCCCGGGAGTCAACCGCTGCTTTTGCAACCTGTCTTCGGTGGCAGCCTGCGACTTCACCTACACGGTACCGGTCTGGACCCAAGAAGAGATCCTGGTGGCACCCTCCATCTATCGCTATGTGAAGCCAGTCTCCCTTGGCATCGGTCTGGAGCTAATCCATGAGCTCCTGACCCACCCCCAGCTCCACCGCACCCTCCAGAGCATCCAGAGGGACGGGGATACTACTGCTTTGGTTGTGTCCCACAACGGCAAGGAAATCTTGGACCTTGCCCAGCGGATTAAGACCACCGGCGAGCATTCGTGGTGGGAAACCCTCTTTGGCTGGAGCCCCACTGCCACTGGAATTTACAATTTGGCTTTGCACCCGATCATTGTCATTTTAGCCTTTCAAGTCTTGTTATGTGCCTCACTGCTTTATTTGGGCTGTTGGAGCCGCCGACAGCTCCAGCAACTCCAGATGTCTTACCGCATGGATCGCTATAATCCCGACCTCCTTCTGCCTTAATGGTTATTCTTGGCGCCCTCCTTTAACCCTTGTTTGTTTTATTGCTTGTGCCGGTATGAACTATGATTATGTTTATTACTATGTGTACGGATCCTGCACCGGCCCCATGGACGCTCTGCTGCCGGACTCCGCTCCGAGGCCCTCTTGTGGACTAGGGGGGGACATATTTCTCTGCCTCCCAGCCCACGGCCCGCCTACGAACGACTGTCGGCGGCACTACCTCCATGAGGACTAGAACTGTGTGCCTGAAGCCCTTCTTGCCGCTCACTGACCCTGCTCTGCGGATTGACGCAGACAGCAAGGGGGGGTGGGAGTGTGTTTTGGAGCACATGAACTAAGCCTGCTTGTTCTTGTAAATATGCAACCCAGTCCAGCAGCTGTACTGCGGACTGAGCCGTCTGTGATCTTTGCTGCTCCATTGTTTTAAGTTTCTTATGAATTTCTTGCCATTGCTTCTTATGAATTTTACTCCCATGAATTTAGCCCCGAACTAGTCCCTCCCTCTATCTACTGCAAGTGCGCCCATGAACTTTATCCCGATGAATTAGATTTTAACCTTTTGAATTGCCTTCTTAACCCAACTCCCTCCGCCGAGGCAGTTCTAGTCTATAAATTTGATTTTAATCCAGCCATATTGATTTGGTTTTTAATCGCAGAGTTTATTTTTCTGTCCCCCATGAGCCCTTCCGCCGCTTACCCCCCATGAATTATTTCGCCGCACTTGCTTTTACTATTGCTGCTTTTATCTATGAGTTGGTTTTAACTTCCTGGTTTATTGCTTTTAATCATATATATATGTATTTATGATTTTAACCATTTATGAATTGCTCTACCCTCTATGAATTGGTCTATGCCTGACTTGCACTTTCCTATATGAATTATTCCCTCACCTATGAGTTCTGCTTTTAACTTCCTATGAAGTAGCCTGTTTTTATTCTTACATTCATGAATTGTATCCATGAATTGCCTTTGCTTTTGATCCTATGCCTATGAATTAATCCATGTATATGAATTGCTCCTGGTTTTTAATGCTTTTAACCCATCATGAATTCCGTATGAATTACCTTCATCCATGAATTAATCAATGTACACAAATATGAATTATTGCTATTTATATGCATGAATTGCTCATTGCTGCCTATATCACTATGAATTGCTATTACTTATGAATTATTGCTATTTATTCTGACGGTTGCACTTAGCACACCCCCTGGTGTGAACCCAGAGACCTGCAGCCCATTGGCTGATCTAAATTGCACTTATTCGGTTAGGTGGTTCTCCAAACTAAATTTTTGAGTGACGCCTCCCCCTCCTTCCCTTCCCACTCCTTCTTCGCTCGAAGCTCGACCACCGGACATTGCCGACCACCTCGCCTTTGAAGTCAAGTTCGGAGACCCGCGTGCCTGACGTCCCGGGGTCTCCGAGGGGGGGAATTGTTGCCAAGTAGGCCCCCTCCCCTGCTTTAAAGCCTGCTATGAACTGTGTTAGAGTTTCCTGCATTACTGTTTCACTGCTGCACAAAGACTGCTTTGCACGTGTGTGTTCTGATACACGTGTCAGTTTCCTGCCTGCGTGTCAATTGCCTTGCTGCTGCTATAGACTGTGTAGTTTACTGACTCCATGTTTGGCTAACTGCACAAAGGACTCTCTTTCTGGGCAGCCCTGCCCTGACCTGTATCTGGAATTCCCAGTGTGTGTTTGGACTCTGTTACAAGTGTGCCCCGTGCCTGCATTGCCATCTGCCACGGACCGTGCCTGTTCCCTGCTTTGGACTGTGTTTTGTGTGCTGTTCCCCCTGCCTCCATGGAAGCCTGCCTCATATGGGCCCAAGCCGCTGCTAGCAGCCGGGCGCCAGCCGGGGAAACCTCCAGCGAGCCTGGCTAGGCGCTCCCTGGTCAGTTCCCGCCTGGAGCCTCCCGCGGGTCGGTCGCCAAGCTTGCCCTCACTACCGGGCAGCCTGCTATCCAGCCCCAGCTATGCCCAGCCGGCATCCATGTTCTCAGGCAGCCAGAAGATCCTGGGAAGAAGACTGCTTTGAGAAGCCATTTCGGCGAAGCGGGCACACCACGTCCGCAGCGAGAGCCCCTCGCCCCGCTCTGCATATCTTAGGAGCCGCCCCGGAGAAGGAACTAAGTGCCGACCATCCCAAGCACTTAAAGAATGCATCTCAAAGAAACCTCCGCATTCCAGAAGCTGATGACATCAGGACAAGCCCTGTCCGCTGGAACATCCATTCAGCCCACTTGGATTTCCCCCTCCCTCTTTTGTCCCCTCTTCCTGAGGTGTCACTTATCACAATCTGATTACCAAAGTGGCCCATCCAAGCCATTCAGTAGCCCATTAGACCCTTTGTCTTAATCCGTGAGAACCACCAAGTACAGCACCAGCCCCAGGGTACGTTTTGGGGTATTTAAGCCGGCCTCTCAGACCGCATGGTGCGCGTGCCATCCTATCCAGACTTCCTTGCTGTCCGTCTGTGGTTCCAGTGCTGGCATTGGACCACTACCCTCGCTGCTGTGCCTCTGCTTCGCTCCAGGATAAGTGAGTATTCCCCCTATCATCGTTGGGAACCAGCTAATGCGAACGTCTCTGTATTTCATACCCTGTATCTCTTAGGTCTTGTGTGTTCTCTGTATGCTTGTGCAAGTTTAGGCATTACGCCACACTCAATACACGTGTTTGGAACTCATTTGTTGTCTGCCTCTTTTTCACTAGAGTGTCTGGGATCGGGACCTCCGTAAACATAGGTTATGATCCGCGCTTAATATTTAGTTACAGACTGCTATAGCTAATTCCCCATTATAATAAAGAGCAGTTCTGGTAACAAAAGTCAGTGTATGAATGGACTGCAATAGAAACTGGAGTCAAATTGTAGCTATTGGTGAGGACAAGATCAATATCAAGTCACCAGGGCAGTGGCAGAGGAGGGAAGAGTCCCAAGATTGGGATGACAGGAGGATATGGGAAGGAGATAGGAAGCAGCTGGGGCAGAGGGATTTATCATCATGAATGTTGACGTCATCAAGATCCAGAGAGGGATTCTTTCAAAGAGGAAGAAGAGGAGCCAGGCATCAAGGGCTGAAGAAAATGTTGAGAGAGTGCTGGAGGGGAGATCAAGGGCTGCAGCATAGTTGCGCATGGAAGTAGAATCATACAGAACAAACTCTGAAGTCGAGAAGCTGTGAGATGAAGCTGGCAGCATTTGCAAAGAAGCCAAATCCACAGCTGCAGCCTTTATGAATAAGTCTGAATGAAGAGGAGACCTTTCCAAAGGAGGAGGCAGCAACAGTGTTAGAAGGAGGGGGTGAGAGAAAATAGGCAAGGGTTCAAAGATGAACAGAGACAAGGAAGTGACCGAGTGGCATCTCCAGAGGGAACAGGAGGAGAAGTGGGGAGGCAGGAAAGAAGTAACAAATAGGGATCAGATTTTGAGGGAGGATGACTGGGACCCATATTTCAGGAAACCAGTTCCAAACACGGAAGGGAAGATAGGCTGGGAATGGAATTGGGCAAAGAGGTTGACATGAGAAGGAGCAGCTACAAACTAGCTGAGGCTGGTTCCAAATGGAAATCAAATGGATGAAGCCCTGGCTGTTTCCACACGGCTTACCTGAAGCTGCGCCATGCCGCAACGTTGCGGATCGTGCCGGGGGAAATGCAAAATATCGTGTTTTCCCTGGCACGATCCGCAAAGTTGTGGCATGGCATGGCTTCAGGTAAGCCATGTGAAAACGGCCCCTTCTAGCCATATAAGAGCAGAGCAGAGTATGGAAGAGTAGAGTAGAACACAGGAGAGACCTACAGGCAGAAGAGGCTATGCTAGGCCTTAGAAAGAAAGGTGGGGGAAAACATATTGATTGGTAGGCCAGGCAGGCACATCGAATGAGATCATCCTCCTTCTGCTCCAAGAGAAGAAAATCCCAGTTGTTCTCTTTCTGTTCCAGGACAAGGATATAGCAAACCTTCCATCTTTGTGAGCCCTGGTGAGGTGGTTACCCTGGGTGGAAGTGTCAACATCTACTGTAAGAGGGAAGACAGCCCAAATGCAGATTTCTATTTCTACAAAGAAGGTAATTCTGTGTCTCAGAAAGGAATGAAGATGTGGGCAGGTGTTGCTATATTCTCCATAACCAACACCAAACTATCAGATGCCGGGAGCTACAGGTGTCGGTATTGCTTCTACCCGTGTACACAATGGTCTGAACCAAGTGATAACGTGAACATCTTCTTAAAAGGTGAGTGTCTGGCTCGGTCCTTGCACACAATTTTCACACATGGCACTTAAATTAGTTTTGCATTTCCTGCATGTGTAAATCAAACAGAAAAAAAAGCTGCAATGACTAAAATTATTTTTTTATTTATTAAAATTGTTTCTATGCCACCTTTCCACCCAACTGAGGATCCCCAATGTGGCCAACATTAAAACTAAAATATTGCAAACATGAAAACATTTCAAACAGCCTTAATGTATTGATTTCAAATGTACAGGCAGTTCAAATTCTTGTGCTTGTGCTTTCCATCAATTTGACTAACAACGTTCACAATAGTTGTGTTCCAGACTAAATTTGTGATGGGACAGGACAACCATCTGTTGGATCAAAGCATTTCATTGCATTTGGCCCATCCCAAGATCCCAGCCTCTTCAAGCTTTCTGTCCAGTCGCAACTCAAGAGAGCCTCAACCCTTCCAGTCATTACAGGATTTTTTGCTCACCCTGGCCCTGCTTTCCTCCTTACCGCAGTCCAATCCCACATGGCTTTTGTCCATGCAGATCCCTTGATCCACAGAATAGACTGTTTGATGGTCAAATCAGAGCCCTCCCCAAGTTTTGGTATGTGCTACCCTCTAAATCTGCGTGATCACCATTTTCTATGAACAGAGAAACACACATTTTCCAGCTTTGGTGCACACAATCAGAAATGCAGATTTGTTGCAGGTACAAGTGTTCATGCTTGCCAAAACTGGAAAATATGTATGTTGCCTTAGTCACATAAAACCGTGTTCACATGTAGTGGCGGGATCATGGACAATGTCCGTAACACAGAAGTATAAAAAATGTGTCAATCTCCAAGCGTCAACACCCCATCAAATGCCAGGAATCAGATGTTACTATATATAACAGATGTACAACATACACATTCGATTAAAATAGCGTCTTCTAGTTTTGCCAATCATTAATCTTACTAGCAACACTGAAAATATCTAGACTAGATGAAATGAAAATCTGTTCTTTGTGACTGGATTCAACACAATACAGAACCTGAACAACAAATTACTCGACTCAAGGACTTCATTGCCTTCTTCCTGTCTCTAGATCCCAACCTCCCCAAACCTTCCATCCAGGTGAATTACAGACCTCATGCTTTAGGAGTCAATGTCATTATTGAATGCTGGGGAGCAGAGCGTGGTCTGATTTTTTCTCTGCATAAATCAAAGAAACAGATATTATTACAGATAGCAGAACAAGTTGGAGGTACAGCCAAGTTCCCTTTCTCCACGGTGACATCAAAAAATGCAGGAAACTACACATGTCAACATTATAGCAGCGTAAATTCCTTCATCTGGTCAGAGCCAAGTGATCCTGTGGAGCTTGTTGCAAGAGGTAAGGAACCAAATATTTTCCACTGGTGGAGCTCCTAATGGGGACTTTCAGAATCTAATCCACAGAACCATTTGCATGTGGTTATAGTAAAAGGATGGACAGTAAGAAAGAGGGAACAGATACCTAAGTAGCCTTAGAGATGGTGGGGAAAATATGGACTGGATCCAGCCAGCTTTTTCAGTCCTTCCTAATGCCATTCTCTATTACAGCCCCCATCCTCCATGCCTCTTGTCCATGCAGGTCCCATGATCCCCAGCATAGCCTCTTGTGGGGGGGGGGGGGTTTGTTCCCCAGAAGAAAAGCTGGTTGGATCCAACCCATTTACTCCAGTCATGTTATTCCTCCCCTTCCCAAGCAGACCCAGATGGAGGTGCTGTCCAGCAGACATTTGCCAAAGTGGTGCTGCTCTCTCCCAGTGGCTACAGAAGGTCTTTGTCGGGCCACAGTCAGTAGCCATCAGTGATCTTGCAAGTCTATGTGACTTGGGAGACCTAACCTTATTCTCGTCCAGCCTTCTCCTGCATGGTCACACTTAGCAGATTCATCTGTCCAAAAGCTGGCTAAGCATGCATGCATTTCACACAGCAAAAATTCATGACACCTGCATGGAGTCACCAACATGAGGTTCTTCATAAACATGGGGATATTTAAGGAAGTGTTTAGTAAATAAGTTCTAGCTTTAGTAAATTAACTCAGAGCGGAACTACAAGTGACAAAAGGCACAGGTTGGACACTTGTCAGCTTCCCTCAAGTTCTGATGGGAAATGTAGGCAGCTTGGCGGAATGTTGGACAAGTGACAGTTGAAAAGTCCATTGGACAGCAGTCAGGGAGCCAAGCTGCAAGACTAGGATGCCTACATTTCCCATCAAAACTTGAGGGAAGCTGACAAGTGTCCAACCTGTGCCTTTTGTCACTTGTAGTTCCGCTCTCAGGCACAAACAGAAGTGCAGAATGTACTATAGAACATTAGCTGCCCAAAGTTACAGTCAAGAACCCAGACCCCTCCCTTTACTTATGAAAAGTGCGTAATTAGACCTCTCCGAATATTTTGTGGAGCTTGGCCAAGTCCACTATATGGAAAAACTACGCAGAAGCATCATGAAAATGTGAATTGGAGCCACTCTACCTGTTGGACTGACCAATAAAGCTCAGAATGCCCTTCTCAATGCTACACATAGCCAGTTTCTGACCCTTAACAATGACCCCCCCAAGCCTGTACTAAAGTCCTATCAAAGGCAGATGAGGAGGCAGGAAGGGGAAGTCTTAGTGAGTCCGGGGTCCTGAGCAGAAGTCCAGGGTGGGCTCCCCAAATCACTGCCACCCACTGCCATCTTCCCCAGCTGGGCCTAAGCAAGAGGTTACCTTTGCCCTGTGTGAGGTAGTTGTTGTGAGCCACCACTGCCACCAGAGGCCACTGCCCGAGCCCCAGACAGGGCAGCTGCAAGCAGCACCTGGAGCCTGCTTCTTTCTCCCTCCTTCAAGGGTTGCAACTGTGAGCAGTTGTGTCCCCAAGTACAGAGCTGCCCCTGGAGGTGGGGATATGCAAATAAGGCAACCAGGAATTTTTGGGGAGACAAAAAGACTACCATTGTATATGCTGACTGTTAAGTGGCAGGCAAATCCCACAGCTATCCAATAGGAATGAAAATTGCCAAGGATATGTGTGGTTTGCACAGCAATACCTCAAACTCGTCATGTGTATGCAAACTGTAGAAATAATGGAAATGTGGACTATTATGCATGTACTAGCAATGGGGAGAGGAAAAGAACTATTTGGACACTGAAATCTTGGCTATGACACATCTGATTTGATTCCAGTCTACACACACACAAACACACCTGACTGCTTCTAGCAACTGTCCACACATTCAAGCTTAATGATGCAATTCTGCACCTAGTGTTACACCATAACCTCCTCATACACGTCAGTTATAGCAGACCTTGACCAATTTTCTTTCATTCTAGGAGCCAGACTAAAAACTGAAAAGCCAGACTCCCTTTTCAACCTTCAGGCTATGTATGTGTGAGTGGCTCAAAGTCACCCAGCAAGCCTCCATGGCAGAGTGGGGGTTCAAACCTGGGCCTCCCAGATCCCAGCCTGACACTCTAAAATAGTGATACCCACTCAGTGGCTTGGGAGCTACGTGTGGCTCTTTGACGTGTCACCTGTGAGTTTTCTGAGCACTGGGGCACCTACCCCAGGTTTCAGGAAAGTAGGCACGGCTCTCAGCTGGTAGGCCTTGTGGTTGGCAGATGTTTCCTCCCTGAAACAGCCACTACAGGATTGGGTAAGCTATGAGTTTCCTTAAGTTGCAGGGCTCGTGTCAGGTGACGGAAGTAAATGTGGCTTTTGTGGTCGATGGTAATTGCAAAAGTGGCAGTTTGTGAGCCGCTGACTGAGAGCCACTGCTCTAACCATTCTAACCACTACTCCACATTGGCTCTTCAAAAGTTCCTTCCAGCTTATCTGTGTTCCTTCTTCTGCGACTGCAAATGCAAAGGCTTTCAGCCTGGCAACAAAGTAGCTTCCTCTGTATATTTCTTCCCCTATCCCACCCCCATGGCCACCTCTCATGTCTGCCACTCCCTGGGGCATGCTTTTTAAAAATCTTGGTAACTGAAATGGAGAAGTAATTGGATTATTCCTTGATACTGAAAGGCTTCATTAGGGACCATACAGTAAAAAGAAGGGAAATGGGTTCTTTCATCCACTGCAGGTTCAAATGAGCCATAGGAAATCTTTAAAAGGAAAAAAACATCTATATTTATTTTAAAAATCTATATTTAAAATAACTGAAATATCATTATTGCTTATGTTATATGCCAATCAACATTTTTTAAAAGCCCAAATGGAGGCAATAGGGCAGGGAAGTCTTTTGTGCTTTGATGTTTCCCAAAAGATGGTACCAATCCAGATTGGAGAACAATCCCAGTAAAATGGAGGAACATACAGAAAGAGGATGACTAGAGGGCAGTGTCATGTGGATTATGCAAAATAAAAAAAAACCCAAACTACTCTATTTTAGACACAAACCCAAAGTAAAAGCTCCATGTGGAAACAGTGTATGACTAACGGCAAGGCAAGAATAAATTGCAACATCCTTCAGAATTCATCTCTTGTGGATAACAGGGACATCTCTCTAGCACCAAACTTTCCATTCATTGACACGGTGGTGGAAAGTGCCATCAAGTTATAGCTGACCTATGCTGACTCCTGATGGGGCTTTCAAAGAGACTAACAGAAGTGGTTTGCCATCTCCTGTCTCTGCAACTCTAGCCTCCCATATAATTACTAACTAAGGCTGATCCTGCTTAGCTTCCAAGATCTGATGCAATCAGGCTTGCCTGGGCTATCCAGGTCAGGGTGTTCATTGACATAGCAAGGCAGAATTCTCCAAAACCTGTTTAATCCTTTCCCCTTCATATCTGCCATGTTTCCAACCACTAGCAGCATCTCTTAAGAAAAACATTTTGTAAACGTTCCCCTTTCCAGATCTTTCATATGAAAGAGACATTAAAAGAACTTCTAGCTTGTTTTGAACCACAATGCAAATATCTCTGGTTCTCCATTCTGTCTGTGTCTGTCTGTCTGGTCTGTCTGTCTGTCTGTCTCACTCACTCACTCAGACCTTTACAAACTGGAATCTTCATTTTTCTCACCTATAATCTCTGAGCTTTATTGCTTCAGCCACATTCTTCATGGTATATCAGACCCTGAAGCATTTTGAGGCCCTTGGGTTTCATTACAGCGCAAAGTATTAGACTAGAATTTGGAAGACCCAGGGTCAAATCTCGACTCAGCCATGAAGGTTGCTGGGTGTCGGTAGACCATTCACTCTCTCCGTTAACTTGACAGGGCTGATGAAAGGATAAAACGGAGGAGGGAAGAATAATGTATGTTGGCGTAAGATCTTTGCAAGAAGGGTGGGATAAAAATACTAAATAATAAACAAACTATGCTTTCACTGTGCTATGGTAAAATACAAACTTTCCTGGATTTAAACATCAACAAAATCTGTTGGGCAGCAAATGAAAATACTGGTCAGGTCAAAATCAGTAGGATATGATGTCTGAATGTCAACATAATTGTGTGTCTACACTGCACTTTTCCTGCCCTCAGATCTCAGCCTTTCCAAGCCCTCCATCAAGGTGAACCCCAGTGGACAGCATGCTTTGGGCACAGATGCCATCATTGAGTGCCAGGGGCCAGAGAATGGCTTGATCTTCTCCTTTCACAAATCCTGGATTCGCACATCACAGAAAACAGACCCATGGAGAAATACAACTCAGTTCCATCTCTCAATGGTGAGGCTGGAGGATGCAGGGAGCTACACTTGTCAATATCAACGCAGGAAAAGTCCCTTTGTCTGGTCACAGCCAAGTGATCCTGTGGCGCTGACTGTGAGAGGTGAGGAATCAGCACAGTCGTGCAGGCAGGCAAATATACCAACAGTACAATCCTAGGCAGGGTTACTCCAGTCTAAGCCCACTGATTTCAATTATTTCAGTGGGCTTATGATCCAGGCAGATTCAAGCCTGAACGGGCTGATTCAGGCTTGAATTGGGTCAGATCAGACCATTGAGGAGCATGGAAGCACTCCCATGCTCTGCAGCGGCCCATTCCAGGCCGATTTGGGCCTGATCCAGGCTGATTCAGCCTTCCCCCCCCCCCCATGGAGCGCAAGAGCACTCCCGGGGCAGCCATGGGATTATGATTCTGGGCAGATTTGGGCCCAAAACAGGACAATTTGGGCCTGAATCAGCCCAGATCGGGCTGCTGCAGTGTGTGGAAGCACTCCCACGCTCCACAGCTGCCCATTCCAGGCCAATTTGGGCTCGATTGAGGCTGATTCAGCCCTCCATGGAGCGCAGGAGTGCTCCTATGGCAGCCGTGGCCTGCACAATGATGTCACTGCCCAGAAGTGATGTCATCGCGCAAGTCTGGGAGCGCAATGAGCATAGCAGGTAGGTGCCAGGGCCCCCACCTCCTGCCAGGAGGAGAGGGGGACCTGGCAACACTAGCTTAGGCAGGAGTAACTCTACTTAGGATTGCTGCAAGTCTGCTTACCCATAAGAAGTGCAGTTGAAGACCTCTCCAAATCTTTCATACCTGCCTGACCAATAGGATTGCCAATTCCAGTTGGGACTTCCCTGGAGATTTGGGGGTGGTGCCTAGAGATGGCAGTGTTTGGGGAGGGGAGGGGCTCAGCACGGATGTGATGCCATAGAGTCCACCCTCCTGAGCAGCCATTTTCTCCAGGGGAACTGAACTCTGTAGTCTAGAAATCACTTGTAATTCTGGGAGATCTCCAGGCCCTACTGGAGGTTGGCAGCCCTACTGACCAAGGGTAATGAGGCATTGGGAAATCCTGGGCTGAAGCTACTCCAGAGTGGGGTTTACTGGAATAACCATAAAACATGGAGTAAATGTTGTATGCACCCTTAACAATGACCCCCCAAGTGTGTCTATGTGCCCCATGCCCCTCCAAAATCTTTAGTAGATGAGGAGGTGTGGCTTTGCTGAGGAAGCAATCAGGAACCGCTGGTGAGGCCTAAAAGGCTATAGCTTTTCCTGCTGACATTTATTTATTTAAAATACTGCTTTTTATTCTGTTTACAATGGGAAGGATAAGAGGTATTTATGGCACTGAAATCTAGGCAACAGGAAATCCCATCTAGTTCTCTCTCCGCTCCCCTGCCCCCAACTTCTGCCAGTTGCCCACACATTGCTTTGCAAGCTTATGGGCTACAAAGGTGTGTGTAAGGGGGGTTGTATTAAAAAATGAAACCCGAGATTATCAGGATATTAAATTCTGTGCCTAGTACCAGTAACTATGCTTCCACTCTGCTGTCTCGGGATATACCTATTCCTGAATATACACAGCATCAGCAGAATCTGTCAGGTAGCAAATGAGGCTATTGATCCAATCAAAATTAGTGTGAAATAAAAGCCCTTTGCTATTCTTAGGGGTTCTCTTCCTTCCTTCCAGCTAAACACCTTTTCTCCCCCTTCTTCTCCATCTTGCAGCCAGGAGGGCAGGACATGCTTCCTGCATCTCTCTCTGCTGTGTAACAAATCAAGCAGATCAAGATCAACAGAATATAAAGTTTGACTATCAGGCAATATGACTCCATGTTCTGTGTTTTTCCTACCCCCAGATCCCAGCCTCTCCAAACCCTCCATCAATGTGAGACCAAGCGGGCCACTTGCTCCAGGTTCCAATGTCACCATTGAGTGCCAGGGGCCAGAGAATGGCCTAAATTTATCCCTCTTCAAATCCAGGGACCTGATAGCATCACAGAAGGCAGACTGGAGCAGAAACACAACTGTATTTCCTCTATCCATGGTGACAGCAGAGGACGCCGGGAAATACTCCTGTCAATATCACAGCGGTGTGTATCCCTTCCTCTGGTCTGAACCAAGTGACCCCGTACAGATAGCGGTGAGAGGTGAGGAACCTGGTTTGGCTTTAATGCTAATGCTAATGCTAATAACTGCGCTTATATACCGCTCTTCTAGACAGATTAGTGCCTCACCTAGAACAGTGAACAAGTTAGTGTTATTATTATCCCCACAATACAGCTGGGGATTAGAGGCGTGGCTTACCCAAGGCCACCTACTGAGCTCATGGCAGGATGGGATTTGAACCAGGAGAGTGCTGATTTGCAGCTGAACCACTTAACCACTGTGCTACAGCAGCTTTTCCCCTTTTATTCCAAATCTTGTTCCTTGTATACAATTCTGGAGCTTTTAGAATTATGGCTCCCTGGGAAAAGAAGGGAAGCTTACATTTCTGAATAGATTTTAGTTTCCCTCTTCCCTCATAATATAGCAGGCAAGAATATTATGAAGGGATGGATGAAGTCTTACTTCTCCTTTGGCTGGCTACCCAACATCTCTTTGCTGGTGGCCCAAAAGCCTCAGGATCAGGAGAGGAGGGGGTTCTCTGGCACCTAATTATCCTTCTTCTTCTTCCAGATGTCTTTACTTGTTCATTAAAATATTTATTTCCCTTTCACCAGAGAGTTTACCTATATGCTTTCAAGTCTGTCTCCCTGGCATTAAGGGGTAGAAACTTGCTTTAAAAAAATGTTGTCAAGATGTTGAATTCTGTATCTAATATTAGAGCCAAGCTACAAGTGACGCCTTACACAGGTTGGACACTTGTCAGCCTCCCTCAAGTTTTGATGGGAAATGTAGGCATCCTGGTCTTGCAGCTGTAATGGACAGCCAAGCTGTAAAACCAGGACGCCTACATTTCCCATCAAAACTTGAGGGAAGCTGACAAGTGTCCAACCTGTGTCAGGCGTCACGTGTAGCTTGGCTCTAAGTTTCTGTGCATGTGCATGAAATCATAGACTTGGGGGGAATATATAGAGCCCTGGAAACAAATGATGTGTAAAGGGTAGGGCTGCAGAATAGGGTGGTTATTTCAGTCACTGTGTTGTGCTGCATTAATTTTTATGGCACAAAGAACTAGAGAAGAATGGAGAGAAACATGTCTGAGGAACGACAGTTAAAGAATAAGATGTGGAAAAGTGAATGCCTTGAGGAGGACAGATGGGATACAGAATGAGGTGAGAGGCGGTTTGCAGAATATATGGAAGAGGGTGAAAGGAGCATCAAGGAGCCCTTTCATATATACATATAGAAGTATGGCAGCAGCTTCTGTTGGAAGAGGAGAACTCAGTGCTGTCCCTTTTCTCAGGTTTCAGAGGAGGACAAACCAAAGAGTTAGAAAGACGGAGAGGTCAGGGCATTCTGTTTACTATTTACTGTTATGACTATCCTTTTGATATGTAGATTGCTATTCTCAGGACTTCCTCCTCTTGATTCTTCCTTCTCACTCTTGTCTTCCTGGCTTTGTTCCAGACACCATCTCTCTCCTTTTCCTCCCTCCATCTTGCAACCATGGATGCAGGACTTGTCCTAGCATGCATGCCCATCCTTAGATTAGACAGGTAAATAGGATCTTTCCTCCTTTCCTATCAGAGTATGCAGTCCCTACGATAAAGAACTCTTATTTCTTTTCTAAATATAAATAAGTTTATGCTTTATTATTTTTTCTGCTGCACACATCAGCCAGCACAAACCAGCTCACACCAACTATAATCATGCTTTTACTGCAAACAATAAACTCTGCTAATGGCCCAACAATGGAATCCTTTAATTGGGTTTCTGGGGCCAACATACGATTTATTTATCAGTTTCACTGTGGTGTCATCCCACACTTCAGAGCAATATTTGTGAATGAAGCAATTACAAGAGTGGGCCCAATTACATGGATCTTTCCCACCTGGATATTGCTGTCACTTCCTGCTATTTAGATAGGAAAGACCCATCTGACCAGCCTTTCTTCCTCCCCCTGGGGAAATCTTTCATGAGTGTGTGGGGTAGGGTGAGGGAAAGAGGATGTAAAGATGCTTTGGATGATTAAACTGAGGGCAGATGTATATATGCATAGAAAGATAAAAAGTTTCTGGTAGCTTTTGGATCTCCTTTTTAGATGGTTAGATGAACCTTAGTAGCATTGTAATAGAAGATGTCCTTGGCTTTACAACAGGATCTATGACAATCGTCTGGGCAGGCTGTGCAGCAGGCCTTCTCCTGTTTCTCTTTCTGCTGTTTTTTGCCTTTGTATTGTACAGAAAAAGGAGAAAGGGTAAGTGAGTTTATCAAATATAGCACTTTTGAGGCCACCAGAAAGGAGGGCTTAATATAAAAGGCCTCAGTTACAATAGATGGATTCGCTAAACCCACACAGCTAGAAGGAGAAATGTTTCATTCTGAACGTTTGTTCTGATATCATTTTGGGTCCAAGATAGGCATATTTAAATTACGTATGCATAAAAACATGAGTATACATCTACAGAGCTTTTTTTCTGGGAAAAGAGGTGGTGGAACTCAGTGGTGGAACTCAGGACCATGCAATGATGTCATTTTGGGTCAGCTAGAACAAGGGGGGAGTTTTTTAAAGTTTAAATCACCCTTGGTGAAAATGGTCACATGGCTGGTGGCCCTACCCCCTGATCTCCAGACAGAGGGGAGTTGAGATTGCCCTCGTGCCGCTGCACGCCGCTGCGGGGAGGGCAATCTCAACTCCCCTCTGTCTGCAGATCAGGGGGCGGGGCCACCGGCCATGTGACCATTTTCAAGAGGTGCTGGAACTCCGTTCCACTGCGTTCCAGTTGAAAAAAAGCCCTGTACATCTATAATGCTTCTGTTAGAAAAGTGAGTTAAGGGAGCTGCAAAAAATGCTTTTTACAAACTCTGCCTAGCCTGGAAGATGGCCCCCTACCTCGACATGGCTGCTTTGACCTCCTGGATCCGTGCCACATTAACACTCAGAATTAACTACTGTAATGCACTGTACATAGGTTTCCCTCTAAGTTAAATCCAAGAATCTAGATGGTGCAGAATGCTGCAGCTCAGTTATTATCAGGAGCTAGGAGGAGCATAAATATTACTTTCATTCTGCCATCGCTCTGTTGGCTACCTATCAGTTACTGGCCTCAGTTCAAGGTATTGGCTATCACATACAAAACTCTTCATGGTCTTGGAGACTTCACTGCCCGACTTAACTCTGTGCCATGTTTAAGGAGGGCGGGGACAGAATTATGCAAAAAGAAGCATATAGGTACAAAGTAGGTTTATTTATGCAGATTGCAGAAATCTTGTGTAGAATTTGGGTTATCTTGATGCAGAGCATTTCTCAAGCAGCCTTACAGATACTGAACAAGAAGCTTCTGCACCAGGGCAAGGAGGTAGAAAATATTTTGAGAAAGAGAGCTGTATCTTCAATTCTCATTTGCAACAGACTGGGGAAAGAACCTCATGGAATCTGTCTGATTTACAGGCTGCACTGAGAGTGAAAGAAGTCAACCAGTGAACTTGGTAAGAAACCAGAAGCTCCTAGCACAACAAACCCTCTTAACATGACAGTGAACTTAATGCCAGCACTCTTGTCTCAGATCCCAACCCTATAAAACTGCACGTGACTGTTTCAATCTCCTTGTCCAATGTTCTGGAGATTAACTGAGAGACAAAGGAAACACGCTGTGTCGACCTCTGGTATTAAATTGAGCTACTATTTGCAATTAACCGTAGCACTATGGTAAATACCATATATGCTTAGTATTGGGAATTATTTGTTGATTTGTTTACTTACTTGATTTATAGTCCATCTTTCTTGCTGAGACTCAAGGCAGATTACAGGATATAAACACTGCAATCAAATAGTGCAAGAATCAATGAACAATGCAATAGGACTGGGATGATAGAATTAGAGAACAATGAGAACAAACTATATAAAGCAGGTATTCTATAAACAATACAGAAAGCGGATTACAAGAAAAGACAATGCAGAAAAAGCAGGGGATACCTACAAAAACTATTCCAATTGCCGACAATCCTATTCCATTATAAAGGTGCCCCCCTGGGTTGTTAATTCAGCTATACTTCTTTTCTTTGAAAATTTTTTATTGGGTTAGAATCCATTATTTCCACATTTACATTCAATTTTCCCCAATTTTTTCATCTCTAACCCCCTCCCTTTCCCCCCCCCTTTTTGTTGACTTCCAACAGCTTTCCAACCCTTTGTCCCCTTTCCCTTACTTTTATTAGCTTCCTCTATCTAAAACAAATATATATTCTCCATTATTCTAAGCAGTACATCCTTAACTATTTTTAACATTATATGCCCAAACTGTAAGCCTTTGTTTCTATCTTAGATAAACAATTTATCCCAATTTTTCAATTTCAGGTATTTCTATATATCATAAACCATATAGATCATACATTCGTTTATATCAAACAATTTGACTTATTCTCTATATATATTACTCATTCTATCTTTTTATAATAGTTCTATATATCTCTCCTCACGTAGTCAATCAATTTGACCCATCTATATCTTCAGACATTCAGTTTGGTACAAAACTTGTCAGAAAAAAAAGAAAATATTGTTAGTTAATCGCTCCTTATATTTAGTCCTTATAATTAATTATTTTCTCTATGTTCTGTTTGTTAACCTACATATATCTATATATATGTCAATCTATTAATCTGACTGCTTATTAATTCACATTTATCTCTTCTCCCCCCGGTAAAGTCTCCCCCCTCTACTTCAATACTTCAGTAGTTCTCAAACTGCCACAGTTTTCCTCCCACCTCCCATTTATTCTCCAGGTATTGTTTCAGCTTCTCCCAGTCTGTGTTGAACTGCCCTGAGTCCAGATCTCTCAATTTTCTTGTCATCTTGTCCATTTCAGCCATATACAGCAATTTGTAAGTCCAATCTTCCATAGTTGGCACTTCTTGTACTTTCCATTTTTGCGCATACAAAAGTCTAGCTGCTGCTGTCATATAAAATATCAACGTCCTGTGTTGGGCTGGAATTCCCTCCATTCCCAAGTTCAGTAGCAGGAGTTCTGGGTTCTTATTAATTTGAAATTGTAAAATTTCACTCATTTCTCTTATTATTTCCCCCCAGTACTGCCTGGCTACCTCACACGACCACCACATATGATAGAGGGAGCCCTCATGCTTCTTACATTTCCAGCATTTATTAGAAGTATTCAAATTCCCTAGCGCAATCTTCTTTGGTGTCATGTACCAACGATAGATCATTTTATGAATGTTCTCTTTGATATTAATACATGTCGTTGTCTTCATTGTAGTTTTCCACAAGTATTCCCATGCCTCCATTGTTATTTCTTTATTAAAGTTTATAGCCCATTTCACCATTTGTGTTTTAACTATCTCATCCTCGGTATACCACTTCAACAGTACTTGGTATACCTTGGATATTCTTTTCTTATCTTCTTTAAGAAGGGTCTGCTCTAGTTCCGAATTCTCTATTCGTATACCTCCCTTTACAGAGTCCGAATTATATAAGTCTCTGATCTGTCTATACTGGAACCAATCGTAGTTAGGTGATAGTTCCTCTTGTGTCTTTATTCTAAGTTTGGATGCTTCAGTTTTAGTTATTTCTTTATACGTTAAACATTGTTGTTCATTATCAACAGCTCTCGGGTCTATCACCTCATATGGAACCACCCACAAAGGGGTTCCTTCTTGTAGATAAATTCTGTACTTCTTCCAGATTATGTATAGACTTCTCCGAACAAAGTGATGCAGGAACATCGAGTTGACCTTTACTTTGTCATGCCATAAATATGCGTGCCATCCAAATATTTTTTTATATCCCTCTAGGGCTAATAGTTTCTTGTTCTTTAATGTCATCCATTCTTTCAACCAAACTAGGCAGATTGCATCATGATAAAGTCTCAGATTGGGCAGTTGCATTCCGCCTCTTTCCTTTGCATCTTGTAAAACTTTCACTTTCACTCGAGGCTTCTTGCCTGCCCAAACAAAATCTGATATTTTCCTCTGCCATTTTTCAAATTGTTTGGAGTCTCTGATGATTGGTATTGTCTGTAGCAAAAACATTACTCTTGGTAACACATTCATCTTAACTGCTGCAATCCTACCCAACCACGACAAATTCAATCTATTCCATTTAATCAAGTCTCTCTCTATCTGAGTCCATAGTTTTTCATAATTGTTTTTGAATAGATCTATGTTCTTTGCAGTTAATTCGACTCCCAAATATTTCACTTTACTTGTTACTTCACAATCCGTTGTTTCCATTAACAATTGTTGTTTCTGCTTAGTCATATTTTTGCATAATATCTTTGACTTCTTTTTGTTAATGAAGAAACCTGCCAAGTCTCCAAACTCCTTGATCTTATCTATCACTCTTGGCATGTTCTCCAATGGGTCCTCTACAATTAACATTATGTCATCCGCAAATGCTCTGACCTTGTATGAATAGTCCTTTATTTTTATTCCACGAATTTCATCATCTTGACGTATTTGTATCATCAGAATCTCCAATACTAAAATGAACAACAATGGAGATAACGGGCAACCTTGTCTTGTTCCTTTACTTATCGTCAATTTCTTGGTCAATTCATCATTCACCACAATTGCTGCAGTCTGGTCTCTATAAATTTCCTTAATTGCTCTGATGAATCTTTCTCCCAATTGTAGCTTTTCCATAGTGGCAAACATAAAGTCCCAGTTTAAATTGTCAAACGCTTTTTCAGCGTCAACAAAGAAGAAACCAACCTCTTTGTCACAACGCTTGTCATAATATTCAATAGCATTGATCACTGTCCTTAAGTTGTCTCTTATTTGTCTGTCTGGCAAAAAGCCTGCTTGTTCCTCCTCTATGACTTCCGAGAGCCACCCCTTCAATCTCTCCGCCAATATCTTCGCAAAAATTTTGTAGTCATTGTTGAGTAGCGATATAGGTCTATAATTTTTCACATTAGTCAGGTCTTGGCCCTCTTTTGGGATCAATGATATATTCGCTTCACTCCAAGTTTCTGGAATCCTTTGATCCCTTAAAACCCCATTCATCACCTCTTTTAGGAATGGTGCCAGTTCATTAGCCATTGTCTTATAGAATTTAGCCGTAAGTCCATCTGGCCCTGGCGCCTTTCCTAGATTTGCAGATTGTATTGCCTTACTTATTTCCTCGTCAGTTACTTCACTATTCAACTTATTTCTCCAAGCTTCCGAGATTTCTGGAAGTTTGGTTTTCTCCAAATATGACGCTATTGATTCTTTGTTTACTTCTTTTTTATTATACAGCTTAGCGTAAAATTTATAAAAGGCTCTACTAATGGTAGCCTGCTCCAAATACGTTTTGTTATCTTCGCAAATTTTATTTATTATCTTCTTTTCCCTTTTCTTCTTCAATTGCCATGCCAGGTACTTCCCAGGTTTATTAGCACCCTCAAACGCTTTTTGATTCAGTCTTTTGAGATTCCACTCCAATTCTTTATTGCTCATTGCTGTTAGCTGTTCTTGAAGTATTTTAATTTCCTGGTATACCTTCTTTTTCCCTGGTCTCTTTTTTAGCTGTGTTTCTTTGGCTTTTATTTTCTCCTCAATCTCTTGTCTTTTCTCCTCTTTCTTCTTTCTTGCTCTACCATTTAAGTCCATTAGTATGCCCCCTACAACCGCCTTGTAAGCATCCCAAACTTTATTGGTTGGTACTTCTTTATTCACGTTGTATTGTATAAAAAACTTTGTCTCTCTTCTCAGTATTTCCATATTCTCTCTTTCCTGTAACAAGTCCTCATTTATTCTCCATGCTTTCCTTTTTCTCTTTTTTCCAAATTTCCACATAATTGGGTTGTGATCTGAGCCTACCATAGGCATTATTTCTACCTCCTTAGTCCATAATGCTAAGTCTTTTGAGGCCCAGATCATATCAATTCTTGATAATGTAGAATGCCTTGCAGAATAAAAAGTAAACTGTCTGCTTTTAGGATATTCTCTCCTCCATACATCTTCAAGAGTCTCTTGTTGAATCAACTCAAAAAAAAGCTTTGGTAATAGTCCTCTTTTCTTTTGTGCCGTTGTAGTCTTTTTGTCTAGTTCCAAGTCTGTCACTCCATTGAAGTCTCCAGCAAGAATTATCTGGTCGTATGCAAGATCGTCTAAATGCTTCCTTAAATCCTCAAAGAAGCTTTCTTTTGCACCGTTAGGTGCATAAAGTCCGACTACCAACACTCTCTTTAAATTCCAAATACATTCCACTGCTACAAATCTAGCTTCCACATCTCTCATAACAAATTTTGGCTGTAGCTCCTCTTTTATGTACAACACCACTCCTCTTTTTTTCTTGTTGGAGGCCGCTACATATTCTTTGCCCAATTTTCCAGATTTTAAATATTTTACATCCTGCTTTCTGATATGGGTCTCTTGCAAACAAACAATGTCACATTTTTGTTTTAGTAGCCAGTGAAAAGTATTTTTCCTCTTATTCGGTGAGTTTAGTCCATTTACATTCCAAGATAATACTTTACACTCCATACTCATGATCTTGTTGGTAAGTCTTTTTCATTGTCCTTAATAAATCGCTCCATCTCTCGCTCAGATCTGATGCGTTTTTTGGCCCCTCCAAACTCAAAGGACACTCCTTCCGGTAACTCCCATCTGTACCTGATTTTCATGTCCTTCAAAATCTGAATTAGCACTTTATATTTTTTCCGGTCCAGTAACACTGATCTGGGCAGTTCCTTCATTATAATAATCGTCTTGCCATCAATCTCCAATGGATCAATTCAGCTATACTTCTAATCTATTTTTTAAAAATGACCTCTTGAACATTACAGTTTTGCACATTTTGTAGAATGAGAGTATTCTGCATCAGCCTCCTCTCCTTCTGGCAGCAGCATCTTCTCCGCCTGCAATGCTCTGAGGGCCACTGCCTGAGGCTGGTGCCAGCTGTGCTCCAGAAGTGCCTGGGCCATGTGAGTGTCACGGTCAGCTGCTGGTGAATGGCCCCAACTATGGCCACAGATTGCACCCCAGGGGTGCCTGAGATGCAGCTGGGGCCCAGATTCAAATGAACATCAGAAATGCCAAAGAGAACTGTGCTGGTTCTGCACCCGCTTAGGGATGACCACTGCAGCACAGCAACATGTATGATGTGAATGAGCAAGTGTGTTTTGGCTTGGACTATTTCTATCAGTTCTCTTCAGAAAAATTGCTCGAGGTAGCTCACAACACAAAAACAAACAAAGCAATATACTTAAAATGTATAGAGTATCCCGGGAAAATTAACCTCCCCAGCAATAAAATCCATTGCTGTCCAGCAGCCTTAAAATGCTAAAGCAATGTAAAAGCTATTGGGATTTGTTATTTAAAAGTGAGGGACCCACAAGGACTTGCAGGGGGGCAACTCATGTTCCTCTCCCGCACCATGTCCTCTTTCCCTTAACTGCCCCTCATGGCCTGTCCCCCTTTCCTGCCTCCTTTTCTCCTTCCCACCTACTTTTGTCTGTCCCTGTTTTCCCCTTCCACCCTAGGCAGCCTCTCCCCACAGCCCAATTGCATGGTGCCAGTTGAGCCAGACCCAGTTGCATGGTGGGGAACGTGTGTGGGAATACTTCACTTTTCCCTGTATCCCCTTCCTCACACTATTTCCTCCTTCCCTCTTCCTGGCACCCTCCATACGCTCACCTTTCCCCACATCCTCCTCTCCTTCAAACACACTAAACAAGTTTCCTTTTATTTGCCCCCTTGTTTTCATCTATATTTATTAATTTACTTCATTTATATTCTGCCTTTCTCCATAATGGGGATCCAAAGCAGCTTACATCATTCTCATCTATTATCCTCACAACAACCCTATAAGATAGGTTAGGCTGGGAGTGTGTGGCTGGATCAAAGTCACCCACTGAACTTCCACAACAGAGTGGTGATTCTAACCTAGGCCTTCCACATCTTCCTCTGAAACTCTAACCACTATACTACACTGGCTTGGGGTGGGGGTGGGGGTGGGGCTGCTGTTGTGAGCCTGGGTGAGTCATGCAAGTCATGTGGTATCAAATCATGTGGTGGTTGTTTCTGGCCCCAGTAAGCCCACCCCCCAAGGCCAAAATAATCCTGAAAAGGGCCCTGCCCCTTCCTTTTCTTGGCAGAAACCAAACTTGGAATAGTGACCTGTTACTTGGTTGCCTAGCAACAGTCACTGAGGGCATCTGGTTAAAGCTGCTGGAGCTCCTTTAATCATTTGGGGATGTTTTGGTTACTGCTAAAGCATTTTTTTTAGATTTCAGAATTTTCTGGGGCATTTCTGAGGTGTGTAGGAAGATCTGATTTTCTGTTCATGGCTCCCATCTCCAGATTTAAGTATCTACAAATCAGAGCCACTTCGCTATTAGTATATAAGGTATTGATTTAGTTCAGCAGAGTTACCTCATCAGGGGAAGCAACTAGGGTTGCCAGGTGTCTGGTTTCCCCCCCTGGACAGTCCGTTTTTTTTTTCTTTTGACTATCCAAGGGAAAAGGACTCAAAATTCCAGACATATAAATGTCTAATATTTTTGTGTTCGATGAGAAGAACAGGCCTCCCTCCCTCTTCCCATCTCACCCTTCCAGCACAGTCAGCTAATTGGGCCCTCAGGCTCCTCCTTGTGCTCAGCAGCCAATCTGCTGCTCTGTTGTTTGCCTCAAACACATGAGTGCAAATGGTCGGAAGCATACCCCATGGCTCTCAGAGCCAAGCTACAAGTGACGCCTGACACAGGTTGGACACTTGTCAGCTTCCCTCAAGTTTTGATGGGAAATGTAGGCATCCTGGTCTTGCAGCTGTAATGGAGAGCCAAGCTGTAAAACCAGGATGCCTACATTTCCCTCAAAACTTGAGGGAAGCCGACTAGTGTCCAACCTGTGTAAGACGTCACTTGTAGTTTGGCTCTCAGCCTCACAGAGAGAAAGAGAGCTGCGAGTGGTAGCAGCAGCAGGTCAGTTTTGCAGTTGTGTTGTTGTTGCTGTTGCTGTGCTGAAGAAGGGGGGAATCGGACATCCCTGGCCTGACTCTGCTCGGTCTCCCTCCCTCCTTCCCTTGCTGACAACTGTAACGGCACTTTTTTGCTTGCTTTTCCTTCTGGCCACTGGGCGAGAGGCTCAGAGGCAAGTTCTCTGCAGCTGGCTGTCTCAAAGTCACCTGCAAGGTGCGGGGTGGGTGGGGGAGCTGAGGTGTAAAAGGTAGGTGTGCTTGCCTAATTTACACCTCACTTTGTGAGGGATTCTCCCCCTCCCCAAACCCTGCCCTTCCCAGGATCTGCCTCTAAATCTCCAGGAAGTTCCCAATCGGAGTTGGCATTTGCAACCCTAAATGGAGGAGAGGCCGGGAGTAACTGGGTGCCCCTGGCCCAATCCTGCCTCCCCCTTTTCCTCACTGCCTTGCTGTGAGGGCTTCCGCTTGCTTTCCCATTCCGTCCCAGTCACTGGGCAAGATGCCATTCACAAAGGAGGGGGGAAGAGACTAAGAACGGAACTACAAGTGACAAAGGCACAGGTTGGACACTTGTCAGCTTCCCTCAAGTTTTGATGGGAAACGTAGGCATCCTAGTCTTGCAGCTTGGCTCTCCGACTGCTGTCCAATGGACTTTTCAACTGTCACTTGTCTAACATTCTGCCAAGCTGCCTACATTTCCCATCAAAACTTGAGGGAAGCTGACAAGTGTCCAACCTATGCCTTTTGTCACTTGTAGTTCCGCTCTGAGATGCAAAAACCTGAAGCCTACATTGCTTTGCTGAGTGAGGACTCTCCCCTCCCCAAACCCTGCCTTTCCTAGTATCTACCTCCAAATCTCCAGGAATTTCCCAACCTAGAGTTGGCATTTGCAACCCAAAGCAGAGCCCCTACAAAATCTGCCCATCTATGGGGCAGTATGATGATGTCACTTCCTTCAGTGACATCGAGCTGGGGTCAGGACCACTTGCAGTGAACTCAAAGACAGTGAATCCCACCCTCCATTCAATATTTTTAGTGTGCCATCCGACACCTCTAATATGAACCCAACGTACAGAAATCAATCCGCAGGCAACTGAACTCTAGAAAAGATAGAACTTACAGTTTATTAAGGTAGATTCTAATCACAGCATTTCTTATAGAAGACAGAAGAAATAATCCTAAAGTTAACTTTCCCTGTTTGGCAGACCAACAAATTCAGCACCACACTTGCAGGTGGGTATGTGGATTAGGCCTCCGTGGTAGTTCTGGAATGGTGCATCCTCCTTGGAAGACCATGAGTCAAGAGAGAGAAAACTCTCATTACGGGACACAGGAAAAAGAAGAGTGGTCAGGGAGGCTTTTCTACTTTGGACAAAAAGCAATATCTTGCGAATCAGGAAATTAACACATGACACATGCAGCATCCCCCAATGTTGAGTTGCCTATCTCTTAAAGAGCAAGCCCAACCAAGCAGAAGTTTACTTTGATTGCAGGAAGAGATAAAGGCCCAAGCACTCTGCTTCAGGTTGACAGTCCCAGGTGCCATTCGTCTCCTCTCTGAAACTACCATTCGAAATCTTTGCTTATCTAGCCTTTTGTTTTCACTGTAACTGCACAGGAGAAAGTTAAGCCAAGGCTGAAAATCCTTTTTTCTCTTCCCCTGTAGCCTCTAGAACCAGGTGCCGAAACAGACCACACAGGAGTCACTTATGCTGTGCTGAACCAACAGCCACTGAAAATCAAGCAGGCAGTCATTCCAGAGATGGAACCCGAGTCTTGCGTCTATGCATCAGTGGCCAAAGACAGAGTCTCGAAGGGCCAGTAGGCAGGACTTCTCAGAGCTGCTGGTAATTCACCACCTCCAAATTCCATGGACACTAAGCAGTTTGGTAAAATGGGTGGCATATGGAAATTTCCAGAAGCCCCAAAGACTACCAAAGATTTTCCAGGGCCAAATCCACATTACCCCTTTTTTTCCACGTTTTCCCCGCATTCTCCCCGCAATCCCGAGCCACGGTCACATTACCTCATTAAACAGATGCATTTCATTCGCATTTCTCCCGAATATGTGGTCACAGTTTTTCAACGGGAGTTTCACGGTGGCCGTGAACTGTCCAATGCGCAATTTACGCGGGTTTTACGCGGTCCAATGTGCAATTTACAGGGCACAAGTCTCAACAGAGAGAGAGAGCTCCACTAATGAACAGGCCTAATTGCGTGTGTGTGTGTGTGTAGAGGGAGAACTAATTGGGTTTCTTTGCGCCTGGAAAGCACAGAATTCCCGCATATGTCTGATCCACAGTCCTTGGGCATGCCACAGGGACGTTGTGTGACAGCAGAGCTGTTTCTGCAACCATCAGGTTAAGAAAAAAGGTTAAAGATAGTAACGACTGGAAGCATCCTATCAATATTTGACCACGAATCTTAGGTACAGCCCAGTGCAGCAGTGAATATGCTACTCCATACCACCTGTCCCTTTTGGTAAGCATATTATCTTATTAAAGCGATTTAGAAAAATATTTGGCTCAGTGAATTCTTTGGGGCAGTTTAATTATGTGCCTTTTGACCTCAATTCCACTTGGAAATCAAACAGATACGCATAATAGGAGCTGGCTCATGTTTCTGTTTCTAGAAATATTTCACTCTTTTGATCTTAGAGTTGTGCAAAGGTTGTGTGGGACTTCAGTGGGACATTTTCATGAATCAGTTTTGACCATAAGAAATCAACGGGGGTAGAGTTGCCACAGGAACAGTGGGGCTCTCATGCAGGACAGCAGACTTTAGTAATTGCAACATTTCTGATGTGTGCGTCTCCACCAACCAAAATTCCCCCAGCACTTCTGTAATAAGAACAAGCCTGTCCTACTTTGTATCTCTTCTCTCAAACTGTAGGTTGCTTCAAAACTTGAGAAAGATCAAAGTCAGTTCAAGAATTATGGCATTAGGTTATCTTGAAAACAGTGTTGAGACTTTGAGAGGCTTCCTTTAATTCTGAGGAAATTTCCTAATCTAATATGTTAAAAACATGGGGGAAAGCAAAGAAAAACTGGGCAAACAAGCAACGATACTGCAAGTAAGGGAGGGGGAAAACAACAAAGTTAAAAAGCCTAGCTGTAGCAAAAACGGTGTGAAAATCGCAAAATAAGAGATGAGGGTACAGGACTTCGCTTGATGAGGTGCCAGAAGTTGGGCTTAGAAATGAAAAATAATAAATAACAGATTATTTGAACATGTGCAGAGTGCCTCCCCCCCCCCCCCCAACATACGTAGGTCAGCACAGGTAAACACAATTAGGCCTAAATACTGTTAACACAAAAAGCAAGGGTTTCCTGTTCATACAACGTGTAGACACCAGACAAGGTTAAGCCCTAGAATTTCTCATGGGGAGTGGAGGTGCAAACACTGTTGAACAAGTCATATATCGATGGTTGTTGTGGGTTTTCCGGGCTGTATTGCCGTGGTCTTGACCACGGCAATACAGCCCGGAAAACCCACAACAACCATCGTTCTCCGGCCGTGAAAGCCTTCGACAATACATCAAGTCATATATCATTTAAAAACCTGTGGATTCTTTAGCACATGGGTTAAAATTAGCCCATATTAGGAAACCGATCATGGGTCCTTTGGTTAGCAATTTTTCATTTAAAAAAGGTTGCACTAACTATTGTTCATCAAGCGATCACCCTCTCCCATGCCATCTTCCTGCCTTTTTCCAGCATGATAAGGCGGGAGAGGAGCACCCTTCCCTCCGTTCTCTGAAAGAGGTTCCTTTTTTCGAAACTGCTTCATTAAAGAACGTTTCCTGAGAAGAAAAATGGATAAAAATACCAAAAATTGGTCTACATTTGGTCTATTTTTTAGAGTACTAAATAGAGGTCAACCAATGCCAGTAACCCATGCACAGATTTACGCCAATGCACTAAAACAATTGTGCAAGAGTGTTTCTGTGCATTTTGTTACCTACTGTGATACTGCATATGTGCCATTTCCCAATAAGGACTCACTCCAACCAACATATGGGTTATGGAAACTTTGTGGGTTATTAACCAATCTGCTATTGTATAGTTTCAGTTATGCAACTTTCTTGTACCAGCTGTTTCTTGATCTCTTGCTGTGAATTTTTATAAATATTTGCTCTGGACCCTTAGTTCATTGTTGTAGTTCCTGTGCAGTCCCACATGGTACTGTGCTTGCACATGCCTACCGCATAAATTGTCATGTTCTTCTCCAGGACAAAGTAAACAAAGAGTTTTGCCCCACAGGACATACTTTTTTTTTAAGACTTAGCTTTGTTAGTCTGTAGTTGCAAAATAGTAAAGAGTCCAGTAGCACCTTTAAGACTTACCAACTTTATTGTAGCATAAGCTTTTGAGAACCACTCTCTCTTCATTAGATGTATGGGATTTTTAAAAAATAAGTCTTTGGGGCCATATTTTTAAGACTGTTTGCTCTATAATACACATTTTCCAACCTGTTCTACAAATGCTGCTGTTGAGACACTCACTTCCCTCACTGTCTCAGCTCCTTCTACTTCCTACTGCCCAGGAAGCGAAAACTGTATTGCAAGGCATCAGAATAACTGTCAGATTCCAAGATTTACTACCACTTCCAAGCGGCAGAAATCTTTTCGTTTAGAATCAGAGCATTTCTGGCGTTCATTTTGGATCTCAAATAGTAAATTTCAGAGTGCGCACCCCTACTTGTTTTAGAAATTAAGTACTGCAAGGGAGGGGTGACGGCTGGATAAGCTGGGGATTAACACAGAAGAGAGACTTACAATTCAGTCCTAAGCTGGCCCACATTCTAATTCCATTGAAATCAATCATCTTAGAAATGTGAAAGTGACACTGTTAGACAGAGTTCTACTTGTTCTAACTTTGAACCCAAGTCTCAACCAAAGTGCAATGTCATGGTAGGAGGTAGTCATGGGTTCAGCCTCAGTTTCCTTTAAAAGGCCATGAAAGAGAGAACAGGTCTCAGTTCCTTTTCTTATAAAAATTACAAAATAGCATCTATGTCATCAACGGCAGATAAAGGAACACACAAATTGTGTGTCTTCATCTAAGGTCCCAACTTTGAAGCCGCAGCTGGTCAAGGGGAAAAAAATGTCCCCCTCAATAACACTAGTCAGTGTGTGAACTGTAAGAAATCTTGTCCTCTACACTGGGCTGGAAAGGACCATTGGTGTGATTCTCCAACCTGGAATACCAAACAATACAGGGATCCATTGACTATTACAGTAAAACTATTTCCCCCCACCAGCATGTGTCAGGAAGGATTCTGCAGCTATGATGGATTGGAGACCTCAGAGATCAGCATCCCTCCTTTCTCTATAGCAAGTGGCAGCACCAGAAGACAGTAAACCAGAGCGAACAATCTGTCACTGCTACTCAGGGTTTTAGTTATTAGAAACTTAAAGGATACTGTGAGTGCTCCATCAGGCCCATGGCTTGATTTCCCCAAGACTGATGACTAATTTTTTCTTCACAGTATGCAGGAAGAAGCTAAATTCTGCTCCTTCTGCCGCTGCCTGTGTTGGGCTTGTTGAGTTGTCCTGAGTTGGCGCCCCTCGCCTCTCTTTTGCCTCCTCCCCGGGCCGGGGCTCATAGGACTGCCCTTTCTCCCATTCGGCTGAATCCACAAAAAGGAACATAACGGTTCTCTTGGGGGTGGAGTGGAATGCAGTGGGCCTGCACTCATCAATGTAGACGTTCTCCCTGCCTGCCTATGTACATCTTGTCTGTCATAATGAGAGTCATTTTGCTTCTTTGGTAGAAAAAAATTAGCAAAATTCCAGTGATAAAGAGGAAGAACCACGAAACAGGACATTTACCGGAATCCTGTCGGGAAGCTTATATCATTCGAGGATTGCCCAGTGATATGTTGGAAATCCTCTGTCTAAATTGGCTACTGAATCCATTTGGAATTATTTGAGGATTACCCAGAGAGAAGTTGGGAGTCCTCTCTTCATTTTGGCAACCACAGCCATTTATATCATTCATAGTCCACAGAGACATTGCAACGGGCATCTGCGGTCTATATTTTCATTGACAACAATTGCTGCAAATAGAACTGTGTATCTATACGGATGTGTGATTGAGCTAAGATATAAGAGCTCCAATATATTCTGTTTCGTGTCGTTTCTTGTTCTAGGTAAATAGCATTTACATGTGTTAGCCCAACGAAAGAGGCGAATATAAATTCAACAGTATTTACATTCTGTAATTTATTTGCATTTGTCAATTTTTTTATTCCATTATGAGAACGTCAGTCTGTTTGTTATCTATACCTGTAATTGCCTTGTTTTCTGCTGACTTGTCCTGAAAGGCAGTATATAAATCAAATGTTATTATTACGTTATTAGAAAGCCACTGAAAGTTTGAGATCCTCCTTTGCCAGTATTTTGGATCTGGTAACCTTCCCCATCCCCTCCACCCTTGGGAAAACCATCTTAGAAACAGGATCTAATCTCTCCCTGGCTCTTGATATCCCAGTCTTTTTTTACACTGATTCCCTTGGCCGTATCAATAAGGGGTGTTCTCTGTCTAGGATCTGGTGTAGGCTGAACTTTCCCAGCTTCTCACATGCGAAGATCATTTCTATTGGCATTTGCAAGCAGGGGCTGCAGCTTGGGAAAAGGATGTGGTTTGTTAGGCAGCAAAGGGTGTTGCCCAAGGTTAGCTGTGCTAGCCGACTTCAGGGGATTCGTACATAACTGGTTAAAGTGCAGGCTACTGAACCCTCGATATGAGGGTCTCTTTCAGCATCTTCCTCCTTGGTTAGTACCAAACAGGGATGGGTATGGGGACCAATGGATGTGCAACTGAAACACGGGAGGATTTGAGGCCAGATGTTGATTCCTGTTGCTCAAATATCTTGCCACTAATGAAATCATCTCCTTTCCAGGATGGTGGATGGTGAAACAGAGGCGGATGTCAAGCGGTGAGTGACACTACACAAAAGAATATTGATATTGTGGGGGGCGGGGAGCTAAACCTATGGTCTTCCACAAGCACACCTGCTTTCCTGACCTCTTTCTCATCAAGGTGAAATTTTTTGTTCTACTCAAATACTGAAGAAATCCAGACCTCTTTGCCTCCAGGAACCCTTATATGGTTTCTAGACCTAGTTCCCCCAAGAGAACATCCAAAGAGATCAGATACTAACTTCTGATCTGGTCTCTTAATGATTCTCCCTTAGATTCTTACAAGCATGGGTGGGAGGAACCAGTGCAGTTGCCACTTATATAGGGCCACAGCCTTTTCAAGCGGACTTTCTAACTGTGACTTTAATGGTAGCTCGATCTACAGTAATTCCTTAATATTAAACTGTAAAAAATGGCCCGGTGCTTGCCATCTGGATATGCAACAATCGGTACATGCCCTGTAGGAACTGTCAGGCATGCTGAATCTCATTGGTCCGATGCTCCTGCCATTCACTACAGACCCTGTCTGGAAAAGCCGATTAGACTAGTTTGCCAATGTAAAGCACCTTCTGACGTTATGGTGACTGCAGTCCCGAACTCCCGAGCTCAAGCGATCTGCCGGCCTCAGCCTCCCGTGTAAAGCACCTGGCAGGTCTGTCTGGAATCTATGGTATTTCCATCTGTTCCCAGCATAGCAACCTAGCCTGAGTTCATTTGTACCTTGCTTCACACTGTAAACAGGTGTATCTCAGGGGTTTGCTACTAGACCCAGGCAAAGGTCTCTGTGATGTAAAAAGAAATGCAAATCAGCTGCTCTCCTGTGCCCTGTCCTAGGTTGCTTCCACTTTAGCTCTCTTTTCAAGAACTGGCACAATCTACATAATAATGCAGAATCCAGAATCATCACTAGATAGTTACATTTGGGCATTTCCCCTGGTGTCCTACCATTTTTCCAGACTTACTTTGTGGCGATTTTTCTGATGTTTAATGCTACTGCAATGCTCACCTCCCTTCATTTCCTCCCTCTTCTGTTGGATTAATGGATTCTTTAAGAGATAAGATTATTATGAACAAACGTGCTGGTGGCACACATGCTTTAGGGGCACACAAGATATTCGGAAATAATTTAAAAGAGCTCATACCTTCATAACTACTTGGAGCAGCACAGGGGTAAAAGCTGGAGGAAGGGGCGGGTGAATGCTCTGGAGAAAGGACACTGGGGTCCAATTGCCCTGCTTTCCCCCATAACCTAATAATGGGACCCTGCTGGTTATGGCACCAGTCTCAGCTGCCTATCCTCAGCTGTGCTGCCACAGGAATCCTAATGCTGGCCATCTGCCTTCCCTCCGTTGCTCAGAGCCAAGCTACAAGTGATGCCTTACACGGGTTGGACACTTGTCAGCTTCCCTCAAGTTTTGATGGGAAATGTAGGCATCCTGGTCTTGCAGCTGTAATGGAGAGCCAAGCTGTAAAACCAGGATGCCTACATTTCCCATCAAAGCTTGAGGTAAGCTGACAAGTGTCCAACCTGTGTGAGGCGTCACTTGTAGCTTGGCTTTCAGTCTCTGCCTCTCCTTGGGACATGGGCAGCAGAAGCTAGGAAGGATGCAGCTTATGGTGCCATAACAGAGAGAATGAGGGAGAAAGTTGTGCTGATGTTGATCTGTGGGGTGGGTGGGAATTTGGGAAAGCATGCCTGGAAAAGCCATCTGGCCACCACCACTGAAGCTTTTCTTGGGATTAGCTGTATTTAATGAAATGGCCAATTACATAGATAGGGGAAGTATGACCTGTACAGTTTGGCCTGTAAATACTGACTTCTAAGTGTGGTGTAATTGACAGATTAATTTTTTAAAAAATAGCAGCAAACAGCTATGAAGCTGCCTGAGACCGATCATCATATCACTAACAAGGGCAACCTTAAATTGGCCGGAAAATTATTAATTAAAGGATGAATGACAATCTTGTAAGTGGCTCGGAGGCAATGATTTGGTAACACTGCTGCACCAGCTGGAACTTACTCCTGAGTAAACATGTTTGAGATCTTGCTGCATAGGAACAAGGACTGCCAGATTTTAATGGAGAAATAACGCTCTATTAAATACGGCGCAGAACCTCATCTCAGATTCTGCTTCCACCTGATTGTGAAAGACCAAGCCTTCCACAATGCCAAAGTAATCCCAAGCAGAAGCACAGCAGTGAATGGCTGAGCTACACAAACCGAGTGTAGGATGGACAGTGCATGCATGCACACGAGCATGCACTCACACATTGCTGTTCATATCCGGGAGAGCAAAGAAAGTACTAGAGCCCCTTCTTTGTGCTCATGCAGGAATGCAGCAGTGGATACAGCCAATGCTACTGGCCAATCCGCCTCTGCTCAGTTCAAACGATGGCCCTTGCTTTTTACAAGCTGCTGACTAAATGTAATGAGGAATAAATTGGTTAGTATGTGTGTTCCATTGGTTAACGGCACAGATTAATCACAGTCCTGGGGATATTTTCTCATTGATCTAATCTTGGTTCTGTATGTTTCCCCAGAACATGCAAAGGTCTCCCATTGTGCAGAGTCAGACCGCCATCTACGACCATTCTTGCTTTCTTTCTGTTTCAGGACAATCATATCGCAAGCCTTCCATAACAGTGAGCCCTAGTACGGTAGTTGCCCTCGGGGAAAATGTCACAATCCACTGCACATGTAACCATGCAAGGGCAACATTTATTCTATACAAACAGAGTCATTTTCTTCAGGCAGTCAAGGCAGCAAGCTATGAGGCCGTGTTTCCAATTGCCCACATCAAAGAATCAGATCAGGGGATCTACGTATGTATATACTGCTTCTTATTCGAGAGATGCTCAGAATCCAGTGACAGAGCAAACATCCAGCTAGCAGGTGAGGGCTTGGCTCAGTTCTTGCATGTGCAATTTTCATAAATTACCATTTAAAAGGGCCTTACATTTTCCCCATCTGGAAATCAAATTTAAAAACTGTGTTGCTTCTAACATTTATTTAATTTAAAAAAGGCTTTCTCCCACTTTATGTCACAAGTGAATATCACTAGGAACATTCACTGGTGATATATACCAGACTGACAGTCTCTTTACACATTGCAAATTACCTGGGACGCTCAAGCACAGGATTTTATGTGGTCCTTTATTCCCGGGCAGGCTGCTCTTGCTTGGCACACATGCATGCCACTTTCACAGGAGCTCCCTTTGTGTGATTGCATCCTCAAGTGCAGAGCTCCAAGTACTGTAGCTACTGTGGGCTCCTTTTTGCCAATTTGCATTTCTTTAAGGTGTGAGAAAGATCAAAATCTACATTTCAATGAATGAATGTGGGAGGCGGGGGAAACTGGGATACTTTTAGCAGCTGAGGACGAACTGTTATCAGAAGGCTTGAATGTACCACGGGGAGCAAACTGAAATATGATTGTGCAAGCGAGTGCATGGGAAGTTGTGGGGGAGGGGGGAGCGGGACATGAAATGAGGTTCACTTGAGTGTCCCTAGGTACTTCGTAACATATAGAGAGACTGAAAAAGACATTATGTCTTGTTATTTTTATACCCAAGTTTTCTTCCATCCTAGAACTTAAGGTTGCACAGTTGGGAGCATCACCATTGTGTGCCACTTGCCTGCCATTCCTCTTGCAGTGCTGGGCAGTGTGTGTGTGGCTGGGAGTGTGGGTGGCAGGAGGCTTCACATGTAAGCCAGATGGCAGCAGAGAAAGTGAGGGATGGCAACAGCAGGCCCTGCTGGAGGCTCTGGGTCTCAGCAGCCCCCCGCCCCTCCCTGGGTACGCTGGTGGCAGCCTTGTTTGAATCCCACCAGCCAGTGAACAGCAGAAAATATGTTAGCAATATGGGTTAGCTCATCATTCTCATTCTTCTCAGTCCTGACCTGTGCTGGAAAGTGAGCAGACAAAGGGGATAATTCTGAAAGAAGCCCTTCACACACACACACCTCCTCCCCAGTTGTTCACACTGGAGACAAGGGAATAGATTTTAAAAAGCCATTTTTGTCTTGGGAGCCAATGTTGCTGACCTAGCAGCCTTTGCTCAGTTCAAAATATAAGCCTTAAAACCAACTGCTGAGCAGAGATTGAAAGCAATAAATTAATTCATGTGTGTCCCTTGGGTAATGTCACAAACAAAGATCTTAATGAATCACACAATCCTGTGGGTATTTTTCATCTGACCCAAGTTTGGCCTCATGTGTTCCCTGGAGTACGTAAATGTTTCCCAGATTATAAAATCTGCTCCTGATTCCAAGTATCACTTCTCTTTTGCATTCTTCTAGCTCAAGTTTATCCCAAGCCATTCATCTCAGTAGACGCCAGTGGGATCCTCACCATGGGTGAAAGCACCAATATCCGCTGTAACAGTGGAAACCAACCACATACAGATTTTTATCTGTACAAAGAAGGGGCTTCACTTCTTCAGAAAGTCAAGAACGTGCAGTCCAGTGAAGTTGTATTTCACTTTACCCATGCTCAGCAAGCAGATGGAGGGATATACCGGTGTACTTATTGCTTCAATTCAAACTCTGGTAAACAATGCTCGAACTTCAGCAACAACATATACATCAACATAACAGGTGAGGACCTGGCTACAGCCTCATGCTTGATTTTCAAAAATGACATTACAAGGTGGTTGTTTTTTTCTCCATTTTCCAGAAATATACATGAAATGGAAAAGCAGCTGGGACTAAATTATATTTTCGCTTTTATTGGAGACGCTCCCAACTCAGCAACCCAAATGGCTTAGCTTAGCCTGCGCTTGTTAGAACTTGGGAGTTATGCAGGATCAGCCACGGTCAGTACTTGGATGAGAGACCCTAAAAAAAGACTGGGGTTGCTGTGCAGAGGGAAGGCAATGGCAAACCACCTCTGCTCGCCTCTTGACTGGAATGCCCCATAGCTCAGGTCACTATAAGTCAGTTGCAACTACTACTACTACTATTCCTTTCCTCCACTCCCTCTTCAACCTGATTGCATTGCTCCAAACAAAAAGGTGTTCTTTCCAACTGGATTGCATCATTGCATCATTCTTCACTTGTAGCTTGGCTCCAAGTTGTATCACTTCAGATTTCAGCTGGGGACCCATATGATGGATGCTTCCCTCATGTTTACACCCCACAAAAGTACGTAGAAAAGCAGTATGTCAGAGAAAGGTTTAAGAAGACCGTTCCTCACAGACATCTAGTTTTTATGTGGAGGAATTTTTTAAAAAATATGGAAGAACATTCAGTGATATTACCCACCCTTGAAGTCTAAAATGGTACATCCCAAACACAATTTCGGGTGGTTAAAAAAAAAAAAGTATTTCCAATGAGTACTAGATCTGGGCCATAAGTAGTTGCTCTGATTCTGTGTTAAACCAAAATATGGAGTAGTTTTCTAAATATGACATATAACCTGACGTTTTGCTCTCATTAAATTAGCCCAAAGGCCCTGGAAATCTGGACCAGATAGGAAGCCCAGAAATTGCATTCAGCTGACTATACTTCTTTCTGCAGACCACTAAATAGTAAATGAGGGAACTACACGTCATAGGGAGACCCACATCATAATTGCCCAGGAGCGGAAACAGCCAAGACTGTGTACATTCAGTGGCAGGAAAGCAAAAACTTGCAGGAAAAGGGCATGAATCTGGTACAGAGGAAAACAGAACTCAGCAACTGCTTTATGTTATACCAATTTATTTACTGCACATAATTTATATTCTGGTTCTAGAAACAATCCAAATATATTGGCTCCTGAATATATATGATACTAGAAATGCATACATGGGGTCTATTGAGCTGGACGGAATCAATGGGATTATATTGGGTGAATATCAAATGATGTTAATTTGTGTGCGCACTGGTTTTCCTTCTCCCAGATCCCAGCCTTACGATACCCACCATCAGCGTGGAACCCAGGAGGCAGCTTGTTCTGGACTCAGATATCACCATTGAGTGCCGAGGACCAGAGAATGGTCTGAACTTCTCCCTGCACAAAGGCAGTGACCTGATAGCATCACAGATGTCAGAGCCCGGCAGAAATACAACCACCTTTGCTCTGTCTATGAAGAGGCTAGAGGATGCAGGGAACTACACCTGTCAATATCACCACAGAGAAAATCCCTTTGTCTGGTCAGGGCCGAGTGACCCCGTGGAGCTGCTTGTGACAGGTAAATGAACCAGGCTGCCCAGGTCAAACACCCTCACGTAGGCGCCTCAAGCCACATTGTAGAGAACAGAGGCACTCAGTGCTTAGACTCCATGGGGTACCTGTCACTAAATGAATCAGAAAGGTAAAGGATTGGATCCAAGGCTGGAGTGAGGTAGGCTTGAGAATAGTGGAAGGCATACCACAGTGGGCCCTTGTTTAATTTCCTTTTGATATTTTTCTGTAAGTCAGCAATTAATATGAATGTAACCTTTTTTAAAAAAACCCTCCTATACCTTTTTATAAATTTCTGCAAAAATATAACCAGTATTCTGAACATAAAAAATGCTATTTTGTTGTATAAATTATGAAAAAAATCATGTAATTGTTCACTGCATAATTCTTCCTAACACTGTGAAGGGCAAAGAGCTATATGAGGCACTTAACCTTATTTCCCCTCCTCTCCCATAGAAAATCCTCTTTAACCTCTTTGGCTTCTGAGCTTTTACAAAGTATTGCCTGCAAACTTTCAAACCTATCTTCCCATCATTAAGGGCTAGAAACAAACTTTTTAAAAGAAAAATTGAGGTAAGATAGCTCGTGCAGATATAGATAAGAAACATACAAAGAACATAAGAAAAGCCTTGCTGGCATTCTGTTTCTCGCAGTGGCTATCAGATGTCCCTGAAGGCCAACAGCAGAAGCATCAGTCCTCCTGACACTTGTTGTGGAAATGGTCTCTCTGCAACCAGGGGTCAGTCCATTAGTTGCTGTCGGTTTGCTGCTTGGGTTTTGCCTCTTACCATAGGCATGTAAAGAGTGCAACCTCCCTTGATCTTTCCCTAGTACTAAGTTGATATTTCTGCTAAGAATAACGTGCCAGCAGCAAGAAGATCTTTAAGCAAAGCTGGAAGTTTTTATTTATAAAGGTAAAACAAAACAAGAAAAACAGTTGAGCAAGGCACCAGATATGGGCCCAGCTCACTGGCCGCGAGAGCACTATAGAGATAGATACAGAACACGTTAGCATGCAAGATACAATAATACTATAAGATGACTACAGAAAAACAACCTTCCCTCCCCCTCCCATTCCAGAGCTCTGGGACCACTCCGTTGCACAACCACAAGCTCAATCTGGCCTTTGCGTGTTGGCAAGTGAGGGGTACCGAGTTCTTGTTCCATCCCTCTTTTATAGGGAAATATCAAAGACTTGCCTCATTAATATCTTAATCAATCGCATTGTCTTTGTTCTTGAAAGACAGTTCCGTCGAAAGTCCTTCATGTAAACACAAGTCTACACATCCTTTACCTCTGTGATAGACTGCATCTTTGATATGTATTTGACTACATTGTAAATTACACATGAATGTTCACACTTCACTGGCTGAGGATTTTAGACACCTTGTTTTCCCAAAGATAAGCTGTTTGTTGTTTACCCTTTTGGTGATTTATATGTAGAAGGCCAGGGGACCCTTAAAGAGGTCTCAAACAATTAACTTTTATGGTCTTATCTGTTCCCTGTGCGGGGTCGAGACCTTCCCAGGAACTGCGACTTAATTCTGCAGTGAGGGAGGGAGAGTCTTCGGAAGATTTCTTTCTTTCTTCCCTTTTTTTTTTTTCTTTCAGACTGTAGCTGGCTCCCTATTTCTAACATGAGCCAAAAAAGGCCTGGTTCCGACCCACCAACAAATTCTGACAACAACGCTATCCTCCAGCAATTGCTGTTCACAGGTATATTGTCTCTGAACACGGAGATCCCATTTAACCTTTGTGGCCAATAGCTGTCCATGGACCTATCTTCCTTTCTGCACAAGACATCTTACACAGAGATGCTCAAGTGTAGGGAGATGCAATGTTAGCCAGGAAGTATAATATAAAAAGACAGAGCTGGTAAATATCACTCATCAGAGGATTTGTTAATTTTATCTTCGCATCCCCAAGGCTCTGTCAATTATCACCTTTCTACATGAGGGTTGTTTAAAAAGACAGAGCCGATGGAGATCACTCCTCAGAGGTTTCTTAATTTCATCTTTGCCTCACAAAGGTAAATTTAACAGACCCTCTGAGGAGCAATCTTTGTTTCCTGGCTAACATTGCGTCTCCCTACACTTGAGCATCCCCATGTAAGATGTCTTGTGTAGAACTTCCCTAATTTTCTTTTAAAGCCACACAAGCTAGAGGCCATCATTATATCCTGAGGCAGTGAGTTTAACAAGTCAATGATGCATTGTGTGAAATACTTTATTTTGACTGCTCTGAATCTTTTCACCAGCAACTTCACTGGGTGGTCTCCAGTATTTTGGGAAACAAAAAGTTCTCCCCTCTTTACATCATGCATCATTTTTATCAACTTCCGTCATGCCCCCACTTAGTTGTCTTTTTTAAAAAAACACTGGAATTCATTAGACTTTCCTCATAAGGAAGATAATTCTTGCCCCTTGATCATTTGGGTTGCTGTTTTCTGTACCTTTTCCAGTGCTACAATGTCCTTTTTGAGATGGGACGACCAGAACTGTACATAGTATGCTGAATAAAATTATGAATGAGACAGTTATAATGAATGGATACATGAATTGTTAGAAGGACCAATTCTGGTAGCCTTTGGAAACAGCCTGTGAATGTTTGAATGAGTATTGGGCGCATTCTAACTCAAGACAGCCTTGATTTTACAGAACCGCTCCTGACAATCATATGGGCAAGCTGTGCTGCAGGCCTTCTCCTGGTTCTTCTCCTGTTGTGGTTTGCCTTTGTATTGTACAGAAAAAGGAGAAAGGGTAAGTGGGTGTGTCTGGATGTTGTTTCATAATGAATAGATTAAAATGTGCTCAATGGAGGAAGTATGATCCCCACTTAAGAGGCTGTATTCCCCACACGTTTCATACAAGAAGGTGCTTGCCTACAACAACACTCATATGAAAGTTGGCCCTCTATTGCTCTCTCGGAGAAAAGCTTTTTTTAAAAAAACAGAAGGAAGCTCCAAGACTTGTGAAAATCGGGCTGAAAGTGTTTGGAAATGTCTGTTGAAATCACAAAAGATTGTTGCAGGACATCTAGTGGTCAGAGGGTGGTATTTCAATAGTGCAGGCATTGTATCTACAATTATTTTCAGTGGATTGGGTGAGGAACTTCATGTGGTCTCATCTCTTTGATTTACAGGCCCTAAAAAAAACAATGAAAAAAGCCAAGTCATAAAACTGGTAAGAGACCTGCCATTCTTGTAATAAACTCTCTAACTAGAATAGGCTTGTAGTCCATGCCAATAATTTTACTGCATTGTCTTTAATAACATTTCGATTTATATACCGCCCTTCAGGATGACTTAACACCCACTCAGAGCGGTTTACCAAGTATTTTATTATCCCCACAACAATCCCCTTGTGAGGTGGGTGGGACTGAGAGAGCTCTGGAAGAGCTGTGACTGACCCAAGGTCACCCAGCTGGCTTCAAGCGGAGGAGCGGGGAATCAAACCCAGTTCTCCAGATTAGAGTCCCGCTGCTCTTAACCACTAAACCAAACGGGCTTTACCTTGTAATCCAGTCTAGATCATTTATAGTACCTTATACAGTACTGCCTTACCTTATATAGTTTGTTGTTCACGTTGTTCTCTAATTCTTTACACCTAGTCCTACTGTATTGTTCATTGGTTGTCAGATGCTGTCTGATTGCACTGTTTTATACCCTGTAATCTGCCTCAGGTCTTAGTGAGAAAGGTGGACTATAAAGTGAATAAATAAATGTGTTGTTCCTGCCAACGCTCTTGCTTCAGATTCTGACCTTATAAAAGCATACATTACTGTATGTATCAGTCCCAGTCCATCCAACTTCCTGGATATTGACTGTAGAGACAAAAGGAAATGCACTGCATGAACCTTTGATATTAAACTGAACCACCACTGCTCATTAAGCATACAGCAGTCACCACAGAGAAACAGGGGTACAGCTATCTAGTAATGATTGGGAATTACAGGGGAAAGCCGTTCAAATGAATACCAAAAGTGCCAGGGAAGACTGTGTTGGGACTGTACCCCCTTAGGGATGACTATACCACCTATACCAACAAGTACAGTCCTGCTGAACAGCTAGTTCAGTGTGGTGGACTAGGACCTAGGAGACCCAAATTCAAATCCCCACAATGCCATGGAAGATTGCTGTGTGACATTGAGGCACTTACTCTCTGCAACTTACCTAACAATGTTGCTGTTAGGATAAAACAGAGGAAAGAATATTTTAAACCACTTTGTGTGGCCTTTGGGTTTAAAAACAAAGTACTAATATCGAAATAAACTTAACATTTTTAGTATTTGTATGGGACCTCTGGAGAAAAATTGTTTGAGGCAACTTAAAACATAGAAACAAAGTCAAAATTTTTTAACATCCCCGTAAACTTAAATGAACCCTGCAATACAAAACATCCCAATTCACCAGTGTGCAAAATGCTAAAGCAACGTAAGAGCACGCAAAAGCGAGTAGTGGGCTGCTTGGAATGAGGGAGAGGATTACAGAGCCAACTGCCCTCCCTCAAGTGGTCTGTTGGCAATCCTAGATTTCACTCACCTGTTTTCTGAAACTAAGTCAAAATGCTTTCCTCTGCAATGGCATAAGATGAAGTTCTGACAAGAACAGCACCTGAAGTCTGTCTTTTTTCCCCTTCCTGTAGGCCTTTGGAGTTAATGCTAAAGCAGATTGTGATGAAAGCACCTATGGAACAGACCTTGATGGAATTACCTATGCTGTACTAAACCAAAACTCCCTAAAAATCAAGCAGACAACTGTTTCGGACACTCCCCCATGTATATATGCAGCAGTTGCCATTAACAGAAACAGGGAGTGCCAGTAAGCTACTTTCTGTACTCCAGCTTTCCATGGATGCACATATTACTACTGGCTAATGCGTGTAAGCCCCATTTATTTTTTTCCAAATTCTCATGGACATGGGTACGTATGTAATCATACAGAGTTTTAAAAATGGTATATGAAGGCAGGCATGTACCCTTTGTGCTTCATGAGGTATTGCTGCAATTCTTAGGAGACAGAAATACTTATTCAGTATTCAAGCTACTATTAAATATGAGCTCAGCGAGCTACAGGTTTGGCAAGTGAAGCAAGCAGGGGCAGAGCCCCTAATAAGAAAACAAGTCCCTCTTTGCAAATACTGTGAGATAACAGCGAGGCTTGGAGAAGTAGTGGCAACCTAGCACAGGGTCTCAAAGTACTAAACAAAGATTAACTAACATTGGAAAGATTCTTTAATACTGGAAAGGTAAACAAAAGGCAAATGAATCAGTCTCTTTCGGGGCATGCAAAGTAGTGCAGAAATCAACTCTGGCAAAGCAGACGGAGCTTTTCTATGGCACACACAGCAGACATCCAGCAGGAGCTTCCCTCGTGAGGAGGGTCAGATGGAGCAGCAGCGAAGCAGGCAGCTGGGTGGGGTGGGGGGGACATGAAATGGAAGGTGTTCCCGTCAAGCTGCCAGCACCACGAGGGGTGTCCAAAGAGCCGGACCTCCCTGAAAACAGTGCTTCACAGCAAGCAAGACAAAAGGCGGGGGAGGCACACACTTTTTTTGTCTTCGTACAATGGGATATTTTTCTTGCACTGACTGTCAGGGCTGGAATTAAAGAGAGAAATTCCATGTCCATTCAGAGCTTTTCTGCTTCCCTTAAAGCATGTTATGGGTCTACATAGTCTTGCGCTTGTATTGATCTGGCAGGGCAGAGAAGAAGATTCTGCAAGCCATTTAAAATATATTAGTAACATTTGGACATACCTTTGAGAATGGAGGGCTTAAGCCAAGCGCGTCCCTGTCTTGTAAAGTGACCCAATAGCTCTGTACACCTCTTGATCAGTCATATGTGTAATCTGATTCTCTTATATTGCATCCAACCCCCATGAACCACAGAACAAAGTAGTTTTAAAAGACTTTTATTCCAATCAAGTATTTTAAAAAGTATTACATACGATCCCCTAGAACACACACCGTTAAAAATGCAAACACCTGTTTCTGCCTTCGCCCTCCCCCCCCCTTTACAGGATACCTGCCTGATCATGGGGGCAAGGTCTACCCTGAGGCCTCCAACTCTCACTTCTGGAGTCAAGAGCACCCTCCAACCACCCTCTCCAGTTTAGCACCATTAAAAAGTCCACCCTGCCTCTCCCTCCCCCTCCCCACCCTCAATCCACACTCAGGGCTGAGCGCATCCCATCACCCTATCCCACAAGTCTGTAGCCTTTGAGACTGCAATAACAGGTTTAAGAGCTTATGGACCTGGCTGAATCTCCGAAACTAAAACCCCACGGGAGCACAACAAGGATCAGAAGGAGCTGAACAGAATTCTAGCGGTCACAGTTTCAGTGTCCTGCATAACTTATTGTCCATCTCGTTAAAAGAAATTAAATCTTTAAAAAGCAACTGAACGAAAAACCAGATTTTTGTAGTTTATGAGAGTTCAGTGTTTGGTTTATCCTGGCTTTGAATTCTGAAGAACAGACACAGCCCTGTAAATATATACCACCTGTGGCATCACACACTCCTTCCTGTGCAAGGGGGGTGGGGGGAAAAGAACACACACACACAAAATTCCAGACTTGCCCCATTTTAACTTTCCTAAGGTGAACAGACAAGTGCTGGAAGAGCCCTATATTTAAATAAAGCATTAGGAAAATGATGGAGAGGGGAGACAGTGCGGCCACGTATCCCACCCCACCCTAGATCCTGCATATTATGGGTCAAGCAACCCCCATTGTTTTATAAAAGTAGGCATGAACTGGAGTGAGCAATGAACCTGATACAGTATAGTTAGAAATCCTGAACACTGGTATGGAAGGCAGTGCTTTGAAGCCCTACACTCCACCATTCCCTGAGGAACCCAGCTATCCCAGAGACCTTTCCCATTGTCCAGTCTATTCCCTCCCCCCCCCCCCAATATGGTTTAAGGTGTCTGGACACCTTCCTGAGAATGAATTTACACAGGTGGTGCTGGAGTAGGAGAAATGGGGATGTTATAGTAGGAGGGCATGTTTGTTTTTGTGCAATGAATTAAGATTGGCTCCAGGCCAAGAACATGCTTCAAAAGCCTCTTACAGTGGCTAGAAGCAACAAATGTAACAGATGACAATGTGTCTGCGATGACAACGGAGACTGGATTTTGACAGGGCAGAAAGAAGGAGGTTGAGTCGATGCCTAAACAAGAACTGTGACTAATTTCTGATTGGGAGGAAAGAAAATCACTTACATGTCATACAAGGACAGCAGTTAATTGGGTTTGCTTCTCGGTTTACTGGCCAGCAACCCTCCATTCATGAGAATACACATATTTCAAAGTTGTATAAACTATGGGATGAGGGAGAATGTGGCTAATGGACGCAGTACTAAAAGAGCAGATTAAAAACAGAGCCTAGAGGGGTATTGATGCCTCCACCCCAAACGAGGTAGCTTAAAATGTAAAACCCACCTGAAAAGATGGGGAAACAGAGGCACAGAAAGGTGAAAACTGAGCCCCACCCCTGCTTTCAACAGGGAGCATAAGTGTCCTGGCTGGCAACATCCACCCCCCTCCCACAATGCTTCACGACAAAAAGCCCTTGACCGCCTCACTCCCTTCCCCCCTCCCCAGTACCCATGCAACAGCACTACCTATAGGTTGAATTCTAGTCCACTACAATCAACAAACATAAGACAACCACAAATTGACACAGTAGCAGGCAGGAAACACAAGAGGTCCAGACTCAGTTAAGCACACCAGGACCCAGAGCAGGTTAGGAAAATGTCATTTTTGGCACAGATGCTGGTACTGTGCACAGCGATACACAAAGATGAAAGTGAACATCTTGAACTATTTCTTGATCTCTTCACTACAGAAGCTCAGTAATTTGTTCTGATGCAGCATAGGGACAAGGAAATGTGGGCACATTTGTGGCCAGGACAGCACTGGCAGAGCCAGACATTGGCACAAAATGAGCACCATAACGGAGACAGACGCACCACAAGGCATTGTGTGTCAGTGAAATCAATGAGGATGTACAAATGGCAAGAAGTAACCAGGATCATTTTTCCATGAAGAAACAAGTATTAAACTAGAAAATTGGGATGGGGGGTGGGGGAACAAAGCCACAAAAAAGAGAAAATACGTGCGCATACATCAGACATGCAAACAGTAAAAGATGTGCAATTTCAGCTACAGATCAGCTTTTTCAGTGAACAATACAGTGGCTGATGGTATATTGTGCAGACCAGAGTTAGAGAGAATTACATGGAGAATATGCATAAACTGTGAACATTTATGTAAGGAGGAAAAGAGACACTCAAACAGACAGCCCAAAAAAGGTTATTTTAAAACTTTGCCTCAGAGTATGGACTGTATAAATATTGACCTGGTAAGGTGTAAAATGTCCCTTTTTATGCTGAGAGTGCACTTCTACAAAGGCTTTCGAGAACACCTGTATAATTTCCAGCATCCGTGAACATTCTCCATAACATAGATTATGGGCTCCTCCCGAGTCTACCACTGCTACACTCTATTAGGACCCACACAAGGCCAAAATTCATAGCTAAAGGGCTGTGGGTTCTCTCTGAAGGTTTGAAGACAGGCCTGTCTTTTCCAAAGCTATGAGATGAACAAAGATTTCCCCTGCATTATAAATAATTTCATTCTTGGGACAGAATTAGCAGTAATAACTTCTCCTAGCTGCAAGTTCCCCCTTTGTACATAGCAAAAACTACATCTAAAAACTGCTTCTACAAAACACAAGTAATATCACAAGTATCAGCACTTGTGCCTGAAGAGCTGTGAAAAACAGGTTGTCTGAACCACAATACATGTCTGTCTTGGAGCCAAAAAAGCAATCCTGAAGGTTGTTCAAGACAGATCTCTCAATATCAGACATCAAGGAACAATGGGCACTAGTGTAATTCATAGGCAGGCACCTGCCTCTGATATAAAGAGCCTCTCTACAACTGAAATGCAACAAGCCAAGTTCCACACAGAAAATAAAGTGAAGGAAGAAATCAGACCCTCCAATGACTCCTGGCTAAGCGCATATTCAACTCAGCACTTCAAAGTTCAATGCAAAAATTCTGCCCAAACAATGAAGCAAACACACTCAGGGAAAGGTTGCTGCAATGCTCTAGTGGATCCAGTAGTTGCTCAAGAGTCCCAGATAACCCTCAGATTTCTAAATATCCCAGTGACCAAAAGAGATTGCTTGAAGCACCACCTACTGAAAATCCCAAGAACTGTCAGAAATGGACCAGCAGGCAAATATACAGAAAATTACTTTTTAACAATGGGTTTTCAATGGAACCCAACCACCACTAGACTGACAGAATTATTTATTCTGCTCAAGCCTGCACCTCACAGAGGGACAGACCCTTATCATAATGCTTTGAGTCAAGCAGTCCTTGGTCAGAACTGTTCAATACAAGATCTCATTCTTTACTGCTAGACTGCAATGTGGAATATTTGCATATATTCTAATTCACCCATTTCACCAGTATAATGAAAATTCTATCAACTTCAACTGAGAACTGTACACCAAATAAAAATCCTTAATACCTTAAGAATCTTAAAAACTCCAATACACAGTAGCATCAAAGCCCCACTGAGGGGAAAAAAAACAGTAGACAAATCTGGCTAATATAAACCTGGTTTTAAAAGTAGAAAATCAGATGTCTTATAACTAGGCACCCAAAAGGAGGAGAAAGGGGGAATTCATTCCCTAGATCAACCTGTTCAGCAAATGGTAGCCATTAATTTTACGCTAAATGGGTTGCATGCAAATGTGCACTTGTGGTTGCTGGTTTGCTTTTAATAATGATATAAGAGGCTTCCCTGATTGGATGTCGGTTTCTTTTACCCAGAAGTCACTTCACCCACACTATCATTACAGCCTCTGTATGGGCAATGAATAGCAAAGCACCACATGTGCCTGCGGAGGGGTCCGTTCTTCTGAGTAGTCCTTGGATAAACTACTAAAGACTACAGAGTGAGGACACCTAGAGTCAAAAGGCAGAAGGACTCTGGGAGTGAGCAAGTAGATTTAAGAAAAGAGGGCAAGGAGAGTCAGTACCAAGCATCCATGCAGCCTACTACTATATGGCTTACGTTTCAAAGTTCTGAAGTAAGGTTTGACCAGGTGGTTGTGTGCTTTTACAAAGGGGGTGGGGCAAATGTTGGTGGGATAAAGTTCCCTGGAAGGGACAAGTGAAACAACCTGCATTAGAAAAACAGATGGAAGGATTACAGGGTTGGATTCTCAGCACAGATACCCCATAAGGTGTACAGGGCTTTATCACACCAGGACAGAAGAGATGACTTCTCACCCCGTACAGCAAGATGATGGAAGGGTATGAACAGATGCTTTCAGGCCAATTCTGGTATAGGGGTTTTGTCCTGATTTCTAAACAAACCAAAGTTCAGAAAAAAAGTTGGGGTTTCTTCTCAGTACCCCTTTACCTGGAGACCAGTCAAATCAGAACAGCTCATCAGAGGAGCTGGAAGCTACCTCAAGGTTGATGGAGCCGTGGCTGACCACCAGTCGGAGTCGCTTAGATGGCATGAAAGGGGGAAAAGAAAGCATTTGTTTGGGGGGATGGTGTTCCTCTGCCTGGTCCTTATCCATCTGGTTAGGAGGGGGCTGCTGCCAGCGCTGCCTGCCTCCAAGATGAACATGAGCATACTGGGAAAGTTTGGGGTCTGCTGCTGGCGGTGGCAGTGGGAGTTTGTGCAAAATCTGAGCCTGGTGCCGGGTCATGCTCCTTGTCCTGTAGGGTAACTGGCTAGAGGAACAAGAGGAGTCAAGGGGTTCTTGATCGCCTGGGCCAAGGGGTTCTTGATCCCCTGAGCCAAGGGGTTCTTGATCCCCTGAGCCAAGAGGTTCTTGATCCCCTGAGCCAAGGGGTTCTTGATCGCCTGGGCCAAGGGGTTCTTGATCCCCTGAGCCAAGGGGTTCTTGATCCCCTGAGCCAAGGGGTTCTTGATCCCCTGAGCCTAATACCTCAGACCCTAAACTACATGGCCCGGTGATCTCAGAGTGCCTCTCCACATTTCCTGTACCATGCTCCTCAGAGCCCTGCCTAAGCTCCACACTGCCATTATGCAGCTCTCTCTTCCCAGTCCCACACCCTCCTCTCTCAGACTCTGCCAAGTCTACAGTCACTCTCTTGCCAAGATCTACAAACAAGCTTCCCCGTTCAGCCCAACCCAAGATCACAGGCCTGTTGTGTGTTCTTGCGAAAGAGCGGTCTTGTAGGGCCCCCAAATGGCTTCCCTTGCTATGTAAAGAATGCCAAGGATGCAGTGCTGGTAACATAGAAGGAGGACAACGAGGCAGATGCACCAACAGCTGCTTACGGATCTTGCACCTACGTGCACTGCAGGCCAGGCAGTTGTGCAATGGGATGTACAGAGGCTTGAGGATTCTATAAACCCAGCGTAGGGTGGATTTGCGCAGGGCACCTAGAGAAGGAAAAGAGAAGTCAGTTTCCAGAATCCCCTCCCATCTGATAATCCCAACCTGCATCCAACTGAATCATAGGTACAATTCAATGCTTGCATGGCTATTGGTCTTCTGTACACAAAAGAGTTGCCAACTCCAGTTTTAGAAATCCCTGAAGCTTTGAGTACAGAGCCTGGGGATGGCAGGAGAAGGACCCTAGCAGGGTATAATGCCAGAGTTCGCCCTCCAAAGTAGCCATTTTCTCTAGTGGAGTTAATCTCTGTAATCTGAAAATGTTGTAATTCTGGGAAATCTAGTACACAAGCAAGTGGCACTGCTTCTTCCCACCACAGCACTCTTTCCCAGAGCCTCAAAAAGGTGATGCAAGCCTGTCAAAAGCTCCAAGAAATGCAGCTCGCTGGGCTGCCTCTCCTAGTCCTAGAAAAGATGTTGGCCAGGATAGCTATTCTCAGGTGCTCTCTTCAACCCAAAGAAGAGTGCTATTAATACTGACCAGAAGGGGGGGCACTGAAATGTGAGCAAGCAATGGCAGGCAGCCAAGGGGAGGATCCCCTCTATGAAAAAGCGACTCCGAGCAAATGCCCAAGCTCCCGCCCCCACACTCACAGTATTACAACCCACAAAAGTCAGATTTCAGTAAATCACCCTTGCACATCTCACCACGTAATCGTGCCCTCCTGTACCGGGCCTTGCGCCCTGTTTTCACACTGCGTTGAGCCAATTTACACAACTGGCTTTTCCACCGCTGCAGACGGCCGTTCGTCTCTCTCAGTAGATATTTTTCATGGACTGAGGTAGATTGCAAAGGTGTCTGATTCAGGAATCGGAAGGCTCCTTCCCCCTTCCTGAAAAAAGGTAACAAAACAGAGAAGCTAATAACCCAGCCCTTTTTAAGGAACATAACAAGGCCTTACTCCACGTTTCAAAGCTCCAGGACCTACATTCAACTCCACCCCATGACACCCTCTCCACCAGCTCCAAGCCCTCACAGTCTTCACCTTTCACAAGTGCAGCACTCGCACAGCTCATTGTTCTCCCCAAAGAAGCCGTCGCCATAGAAGCATGTGATCTCATCTTCTGGCTCAATGTCCCGCAGCACCTTGACACACGCAGTGTTTCCATCCATTGGGACAAACTAAAGCAGTGATAAACAACGTAATAAGGGAGAGAACAGTAGGAAACAAAAGAAAGCTTGGAATGCTGGGGCCCAGGGTTCCCTTTTTAACCTTCCCCTATAAAAATCCAACAGACTCCTTCTCTACTCTTTCCTTTTTCTTCCTTTCAGCAGAAGTCTTGGCTCCCAGCTGTTGCTATTCTAAGCCACAAAACACCAATTGCTTCCTGGCTCCTTAGTTTTTCTGGTCCAAATCTCCCAGAAGCAGAACAGCAGGTGCTAAGAGCCTGTCAGATTTAAGTTCTTCTGGCTCTTCCCTTTCTTGACAGATGAAATTGTTTCCTGTCTATGTGGTGAAGAAATGCCTGGCAGTCTGAGTCTAGCAGTGTGAGAAATGGGCAGGGATTCCAGGAATCAGGAGGAGGAGCTTTTGCAGTTCACAAACCTCCCTGCCCCTCCCAAAGGTTTCCAGGGCACTGTTTTGACACTGCTTCCTTTCTAGTTCTCTTATTCTTCCAGCCTCTACCAAATATCCTGAATTCTGCACCCTGACTACACAGTACAGTCAGAACCAAGTTTATGGAGCGAGTCTGCAGGGCTTATTTCAAATGCAGAGGCTGGGTTCTTTTAATAAAGAGTATCACCAACCACAGCAAAAAGTCACTAGTGACTTACCTTACAATTTGGCCTGCAGTCTGAGGGGTCCATTGTGAGAGGCAAATCGTGTAAGAGGATAGAGAGAGTAGGGTTGGGACAGATAGAGACAGACATAAGTTATATAAATAACGGCCCACTTTTTCAGTCTTCCTTATAGACTATTAAAGACTGGAATAAAAAAAAATCTTCTGTTGCATTTTCAGTAATAAACCCTGCTCTCTCTCGAAGCAATTAAGATTTTTTAAAAATTAGGTGTAGAGGATAATGTGGCATTCTGATACTGTAATCATAGTGAAGAACAGCCTGACAACGGGGGGGATGTACACAAAGCTTCCAATGAATCAGGGATTGGGCTTCCAGGAGAAGTTGGAAGGGCATTTCTCGCTGCTTTTTGCAGTTGGATTTAAACAGCTATTTTAGACATACGATCATTACAGTGATCAAGTGACAACTTAGTATTTTGAAGTTCTGATCAAGGTAACCTAAGATCAGCATCTCTCAGCATGTGTTGGGGGGAGCTCCCAAATGAAACTATCACCGCACAAATGTAAGACATAATATGAAAGCTGATTCTTAACATTTTTTATGAAGTCTGGGTTTTATTTTTTATAATAGGATTGTACCATCTCATTGTTCCCTGTTCCTACAGCTCATCTATCTTAATAAGCAATATATGCCTTCTTATTTAATTCTTCCAATACTTGCCAAAAAATCACGCAGTATTTCTCACACAGAGACAGAATTTTACCCACAGCCATTCTGCAGGTCAAGGAAAAGTGAAAGTGACCGTTCCCATCAGCCTGCCTGTTGCCAGCTCCTGCTCTCTAGGATTCCCTTCAGCCACCAGCTCAATTGCTACCTAACTCTACATCCACAGCTAGCTGCTCTGCAGAAAAGGGATTGAAATACAGAGAGAAGCTGAACTCGGATTGGCTGGAAGCACTTGCATACCGTGATTAATGAAGGCTGCTGGTCCCAGCCAGAGCTGGGCACATTGTTTCCGCGTGGAATACATAATGCTGAAGTCATTTTCACCTGCCCGCAGAAGGCTTTCATCTGGCTCTGTCAATTCTGCAATGTAGCCCTCCAAAAGCTCCAGCTTGTCATTCTTCTTCCTTATGGGGAAAGGAGGAGAGCTAACCTCACAGCCCAACTGATCCTCCTGCTCCAAGCTCCAGTAGAGAGTAATTTATTTAAGTAATATCCTCTTACTTGTACCCCACCTTTCACCCTAAACAAGACTCCCAAAGTGGCAAAGTTTGTGTGTTTATGTGTATGTGTAAAGTGCCATCAACTTATAGCTGACTTACAGCGACCCCTGCTGAGGTTTTCAAAGCAAGAGACTAAAAGAGGTGGTTTGCCATTGCCTGCCTCCGCATAGTGACCCTGGTTTTCCTTGGAAGTAACCAGTGCTGACCCTACTTAGCTTTTGAGATCTGACGAGATAAGGTTAACCTGGGCTATCCAGGTCAGGGCATCTGTGCTTATACAGAGTCTCAACTGCAATGGCACGCAGTGGTCCTCACTGTGGCTTGCAGAGAGCCACATTCATAATTACAATAAAAAAAACAGACACATGACTACTGTATGCCATGAGGATGACCCCAAACACACACACACACGTATACAATAATATATCTATATTCAAAATATAACTTATAGCCTTTCTAATTACGAAATTACTTTAGAGTATGTAAGGTTCTCTCTCCCCACAGATGTTGAAGCCTTAGCCAGACTTGGGTGTTCGGAGCTTCCCTCTCTACCTTCCTGCTCGCTCCACAGCAGGAGGCACAGTTGGCAGGGCGAGATAATGAGATTGCCAGGGCACCAACAGGAGATCAAGCTGGAGAAAGGAGCAAAACCACCACTACCACCATGGCCAGTTTTCTCTTTTCCTTGGTAACTAGAGTGGTGGTGATTTGAATCTCTTCTCTGAAACCAGCTTGCTCTCCTCCCAGCAGCCACCTGAGAATGGAGAAGCTATAAGGAGGTGCGAGTGGAAAGGATGAGCCCTTGCATCCACGGAACAAGGCCCACAGCTCAGGAAGACTGACCCATCCTCTGATCCATCTGTCTGCAGCTGTTTCAAGGTGCCAACACAAGCGCCCGCAGACAATGGCCCTGCTTACTTTCCTAGAACATAAGGCGGGACCATATTGGAGAATGGTGCTCAGAAGAGCCACATGTGACTCTTGAGCCACTGAGTATTTCTGACACAGAGGGTGTTTCTAAAGAAGAAAGTAAATTATACCAAGACAAGGGGGTACAGGTGAAGAGTATTCAACATCACAAACCTACCATGACTTTGTAGAGACCACCCGGGCCCCATTTATTTCCAGGGAATAGCGACTACAGGGCTTGATAGCAAAACCACTCTCAGGAAGGAAAATGCGAAGGTAGCGAAATATCTATGGAGGAGAAATAACAACCACAGCCCATCAGTCTAGCTTCTCAGACTATCCTCCCAGAAAGAACACCATCATTTTGGTACCAGGCTTACCCCATCTTGGGCAGCTTAATGCCCCTCCTAGAGGCCCTCTGGTCTAACAAACCCTGCTTCCCTCAGAAGAGCCATTGTGGTTCCTTAGCTCCCATCTTCCAGAGCTCAGTCCACTCCCATAAAATTCATGAATCTTAGCCCTTGGCTGCTGTTTCTAAAGCTACCCTGCTGCAAGAAACTTGGTATGTTACCCAGGAGCAGTCCCCATAAAGAAAGGGGGAAGGGCAGCCACTGTGACAGACCCAGTCTTGGAAGAGGTAGAACATGAAGTATTTTTCTTCAGTGCAGCAGAAACCATGCAGACTGAGCCTAGGCATATTTACTTGGAAGTTAGTCCTACTGTATTCAATGTGGATCTCTCACAGGAAGGTAGCCTTTAAGAGACAAAAGCTTACAGCCACTTAGAAGGTACCAACCTTAAGTCCACACCTTAGACTGCTAGTCCCAGCTTAACTCACAGCACCCTATTCAGAAAACCTAAGAGACATTCCAAAGACCCCTTTATCCCCCCCCCCTCCCAGAAGCAGCCCAGCCATAAAAGTTGTACATGAATCTTGAAGGCAGCCTCCTGCTGACGGCTCCGGTTCTGAAAATACTGGCAGGCCCATCCTCCTTGCATCAAAGCTTGGTAAGCAACTTCTAGGTCTTTGCGCTTCCGGAAGGCCTCCACTGCCTCTCGAAAATGGTGCTTTCTTTTGATAGCTGGGAGCGGACTGTGGAAATAAAACAAAGGAGTGAAACTGTTTTCCTCATTGCCCCATAGTCCTGATCTTCTTGTAGTCCAAGCCCTTTAGTCACCCTCCCCCTCAAATTTAATAGAGGTCAAAATGCTATTTCCCTTACCTAACATTCATCTTATGGGTCTTAAATCCGAGGTAGGAATCAAGCACTACTGTAGTGGCCAGGTCATCATTCTCACAGAGCTCCTTTGCAGTCACTCGAGTAGAACCCATTTTCTTTCCAGTACCATGCTGTACTTGGCCCTATTGTCTGGAGAAGACTGGCAGGACAGATAAATTATGCCACCAACATCAGTGAAGATGGAGCTACTGAATCCTAGATCACAAAAGGCAGTATCAACTACACAGAAAGTTTTGTTTTCCTACAAACCACAGGTACCTTTTCTAAGCTAGGACTAGGATTCTAATCAAGTGTCTTTTCCCTCTATATATTTTTAGACTATTACTCAGCTCTAACCTCCACCACCTACACACTTGGATTTCAACCCAACTATTCCTATTTATTAATTAAAATATTTATACCACATTGTTCCCTAATAAGAGTCTATAATCATTGGCTTAGCTTACTAGGCAGATCTGAATTAGCTTGCCATCAACCTATCCTCCAATTCCTCAGTTACATCAATATCATTCTTTTCCAGAGGACCAGTGTGATACTTCCCTCACTGAACTCCAGCCTGTTTCCCAACCTTTTTCAGTTCCAACAAACTATGCTGCCACTAGGATCATACTGGACCCACATTAAGTCACTAGGGCTGACTAGTATATTACCCCTGAAACCTTAGGTTTCAGCAGAACCTTTGAGGACATACGTTTATAAAATAAAATTAATAAGAAACAACTATATTTCAAGAAACAGTGTTTGTTCAAAATACACAATAAACCTGACCTTTCATTATCTTTCTTTCATAGCTGCCTTATTTTATAAAAATCGTACCTACCTTGCCTAGCTCTACCTAAAAAGATCTAAAACTGCCTATATATCTCTCTCTCCTCAATCACATCCTCTCATCCAGTTAGAACACTTCACTCCCAGCTGTCTTTCAATGGTTCTTCTCTCATTTTGTCATGCAGTCACTGTATCTCTCCCTCCCTCCCAGACACACACACTTTCCCCAGTCAATATTCTTACCTCAAGGTACTATCAAGAACTCAGTACACAACTGTGACCTTTCTGGCATTATCTATTGCTCTTGTATGAATTGTGGTACAACCAGGGCCACTAATTTGTTGCTGCCTGATCCCCAAGACATAGCAAGACATAGCTGGAAAAAGATTGCTAATTCTTTGATACTAATTTTAGTGTTTTAGGTGACTATATTACATAAAGCAGATTGCTGAAATCCCCAGGTACCATATCACTAGGTTTACAGGTATCCAGGATTTTTCCAGCCATGAAAATAGACACGTTCTGACACAAATTCTTATGCAGGAAGTAACAAACGTGTGAACTGTTATTCACCTTCTTGCCTCCTAATTGTACATGAGGACCTTCTGGACACAGCTCAGAAAGGGATCTGAGGTTCATCCACGGCCCACTTCCATGTTGCTCCAGACAACAGCAATGACCTACATTTAGAAATAGACTATAATCACTTCATTGCTTTACTCTGGGATATGAATCTTTGTCTTTGAAGGAGCAATTCTCAGGCAAGCTGGTGCTGAGCAAACCTTATCTAGACCTGGTATAGATCTCAAGGTGAAAAACAGGGATTCTTTGAGCCTACCACTAGGTGCAAAGCAAATTTTTATCCCGCCCCCCTGGCCACCATTTTTAACGATCAATGCACCCCAGGAACAACTGGGGCAAGCTACACCATATCCCAAGTACTGTTGCTGATTAGGTCACCACTTTCAGATTTTGTCTCTGGTAAGGCAAGTGTCTCCTTACAGGAGGTCTAATTTCCTTGCAATGTCTAGACAGACTCTGCAAGAGAAAAAGCATGCTCACAGCTTGAGATGGAATACAAGGATACTTAATCACAAGTCAATCTTCTCACAGTGCACTGTTCCTGATCAACTTCACTCATATGGAGGAGGAAAGCAGGATTTCTTTCTTCACACCCCTGTCCAACCCCAAAACTGATCAGAACAAAAGATTGCTGGTTGCCAGCAGCTACTTGAAAATGATTCTGCCTGCTGAAAGTAGCAAGCTGGAATTCTCCCTGCCATCAGATTTACCTGGAAGCACAATATACTACTTGGAAAAGCAAGCTGAGCCACTTATTCACAAGTAGCTCCTGAGCCTGTCCTTCTGTGCATAGACTGCAGACACGCAAAGCACAGTACAGGAACTGACAACAAAGAAGTTCTCCCCTGCTTGTGAGAACAGCTTTGGAAGAGAAAAGGGTGCAAAATGGATTTCAAATTGAACCAGAGGGCCTGGGAAGAAGGAGCAAATAAATAATAATAGATATAACCCTCAAAAACAATATGATCATCTTCCAGTTGTTGAACCGCTTTCGTGAACAGCTAAATAAAATAAAGAGCCCTCACCTCATGGCTTTTAAGGGTTATATACTATTGCCTCTGACACAGTTTGAAATCAGATTTCTCCCTTTCATCATGTGATCCATGTCTGCAACACATTCCAGCCTGTTGTCAGAAAGTTACAATTTGCAGGAAAACAACCTTTTTCTTTTTTTGTTTAATATCCAGCCTGATGAAACGTTCTGAGAAATTCCAAAGCTTGCATTCACTATTTTGATATGATCTGGTTAGTCCTAACAAAAATGTATTTACATTGCCTATAGACATGTTTCTGTTTAAAGCCATCTGGTATATGAATGAAATATACATGCATGAATGTGCATGCATTCCAAGAAGCATGTGCTTCCCTACCAAGTAGGGCAGCTATCTATTGTTAGGAGATGATTTTAAAAACCTATAAATATAAGAAGCTGAACTGATTGGGAGCTGCTTCTTAGGAGGTCATAGATGCAGAGGAGTTAGCCGTGTTAGTCTGTGGTAGCAAAATCAAAAAGAGTCCAGTAGCACCTTTAAGACTAACCAATTTTATTGTAGCATACGCTTTCGAGAATCAAGTTCTCTTCGTCAGATGCATGGTACAGAAACTGGTCAAATATAGAAGAGGAGGGGGGAGAAGGGGAGGAAAGATGCAGTTAGTGGGGGAGAGGGATGTAACCAAAACATTCCTTTGCTAGTAAATGTAAACATCTCCTCTTGGTATGGAGATTAATTGGCTTGTGTGAGGCTTCAAAGGAGTTTGCCGTGTTGGTTTGTAGCAGCAAAACAACCAGACCATCCAATTCCAATGTAGTATAAGCCTTTGATAACCACAGCTCTCCCCGCCAGATGCAGATGTGGCTATCGAAGGCTTATACTACATTGGAATTGGATGGTCTGGTTGTTTTGCTGCTACAAACCAACACGGCAAACTCCTTTGAAGCCTCACACAAGCCAATTAATCTCCATACCAAGAGGAGATGTTTACATTTACTAGCAAAGGAATGTTTTGGTTACATCCCTCTCCCCCCCTAACTGCATCTTTCCTCCCCTTCTCCCCCCTCCTCTTCTATATTTGACCAGTTTCTGTACCATGCATCTGACGAAGAGAACTTGATTCTCGAAAGCTTATGCTACAATAAAATTGGTTAGTCTTAAAGGTGCTACTGGACTCTTTTTGATTTTGCTTCTTAGGAGGGACTCCTTGCTTGACTGACTTAGTCTACATAATATGCCTTGAGTCCCAGTTAATTTTATTTATTTTACATTATTTATATTTTACCTTTCTACCTGAGACTCAAGGCAGGTTACACAGTTGAGAAAGGCAGACTATAAATCACATATATAAATAAAAATAATTTTTAGATATTTTATATGATGTAATTGCTCTCCTTTAATTATCTATGTAGCAGTAATGAATGATATAATTTTGTTTTGAGTTAGTGTTAAAGATGCAAAATAATTATGCTTTAATAAAAGGTTAAAATGGAAGCAAAGATTCTTTAATTCATAACAAACCTAAACCATTGCTGAAGTGTTATCAGGAATAAAATTATCTGATATAGGAAAGCTAACTAAATGCCTAAGGCTTCTCAAACGCACACTTATATCTGAATCAGGCCTGACTAGAGTCATTCAGGGCAACCTATCTATATAACAAGAGGATTTGAGTCCAGTGGCACCTTAGACACCAACAAGATTTTTAGTGTATAAACGTATCGGAAGAAGGGAGCTTTGACTCTCGAAGGATTATATCCTGAACATCATGCTAGTATCTAAGGTACCACTGGACTCAAATCTTGCTGTTCTACTGCAGACCAACACAACTACCTACCTGACACTGTCCATACAACAGGGCATTAATGGAATGCCAACGGTTTAGCCATAGCCATTTAGCATCTCTTTGTGTTCATACCAGACAACTGAGGATGAAAGGAGGAAGAAATGAAGGACAGGAGGAAAAAAAAGGACCTCTTCATTGTTGGGGGAAGAAGAGGATTTGGGAAGGGAAAAGAGCTGTCTCTCTTCAGCATTTGAGGGGAAGAATATGAGTATGTGTGTGCCTGTAACTAACTGGAATTTAGGATGAAAAAGGGAAGGAGAGAAGAGGCACCCTGATAGAGTTGTTTTAGGTGGTAGCCGCATTGGTGCACAGTAGACCAGCAGGATTTGAATCCAGTGGCACCTTAGAGATCAACAAGATTTTCAAGATGTAAGCTTTCAAAAGGCAAAAGCTCCCTTTGTCAGACTTCTTGTGTCTGAAGAAGGCAGTTCTGACTCTCAAAAGCTTACACCCTGAAAATCTTGTAGGTCTTGGTGCCACTGGACTCAAATCCTCATAAGGGTGCCTGCTCCAGGTTATGAAATTCCTGAGGATTTGGGGGCCTGATCCTGGGGAGTGTGGACTTTAGGAAGAGGGGGACCTTGAAAGGTATAATGCCATAGATTCCACCACCAAAGGAGCCATTTTCTTTAGAGGAACTGACCATTGTCATCTGGAGATCAGTTGCAATTTTGGGATATCTCCAGCCACCACCTGAAAGCTGACAACCCTACACGTTTCAGAGCAGGCTGAGTACGGATGGAGAATGAAAAAGAGGGAAAAGGAAGATTTCTCTGGGATACGGCAAAAAACAAACAACCCCCAAACAATAAAACCTTTAAAAAGTCTAACCCAAATTTATTCCATAGAAAGCTCGCCTTGGATCATCTGTGAAGAGAGGGGGAAGGGGAGAGAAATCCCTCTGGTGCGAGTGGGGAAGAGAAGACTGAATGGATACTGGTCGGAGAATGAAGAAGGCAGAACCTCAATACTGGTTGGGAGGACCTCAATACTGGTCGGAGGATGAAGAAGGCAGAAAATGCGGGGCGGCGGGAAACAGGGAGATGACTGACACCTGAGGGAGGAGCGCCCGTGGGAGATGAGACTGACCGGGCGTGAGAAGAGCGAGCGATGCGGGACAGGAGCGAGGCTGAGGCGGCCACTTTTTTCCCGCTCAGACGTCCCCCCTCCCCCATTTTGTCCTCGTGCCCTCAGGAGCGCGCCCCTCCCCCCTCACCTCAGAGGACCCGCGCGCATCCCCTCATACCCCTCTCAGCCGTCTGCGCTCCACCACCTCCCTTCCCCGGCAGACTTTCCTCCTCTCAGCCGTCCACCCGCACCCTCTTTCCCTCTTCTCTTTTCTTTCTTTCACCCACCTGCCTACTCGAGCGCGCTGTTTCTTTTACTCTTCGCTATTCCCTTACACCCGCCTCACAACATTTCCCCCCCCCTCTTCTCGCGCGCCATTGGCCCCTTTGAAAGCCTGTCACTTCCCGGCTCCCTTTCCTCGACGCACCAGTGGGCTCTGCCAGATGTCGCTCAAAAAGTCGTCCCGCCTCCCCTTCCCCGGTGCCTCCATTGTGTCCCTGAAGCGAGGAGGATCCCCCCCCCGCACGCGCGAACACACTCCGCCTCCTCAGGATGGATTGGCTGCTCGGAGACGCCGGTCAAACTCTGTCCCGCTTTGTTATTGGATAGATAGTTAATAACCCTCACGGCCTTCTCAACTAGGCCTCCTCCTATTCGGTAGAAATGATATTTATTCCCGCCCTCAAATGTCGAATGAGGACGCGGCCTGGCCTTTAGGATCCCGATTGGCAGGATTTAAGTGTCTGTCAAATGTCGTGGCCTTCCCTTAGTCGCGCCCTTTTAGGTGCATGTTTGGCCCGCCCAATTTTGTGTCCATTGGAGTCAAAGACATCACCCTCCTCCATTGGATAACTGGATGTCAAATTATCCTTGCCGCGTGTTCTGTGAGACCCCACCCGCTTGCGCACACTGGCTAAAAGACACGCTCATCAATGCTGAAAACACACTTCAGATAGCCCATTGGACACTTAGTTGTGATTGGCAGTGCCAATCCTCCGTTTAATCAGTTCTTATTGAGTCGCTATCATGTCCCTCCTACTTATTGGGCGATTTTATTTCTCTTTCATATTTCCCGCAGGCTTCTAAGTAGCCGGTGTGCCTGCCTATCTTCACGTTCTTTGTACTGCTTCTTCACTCCATAGTTAGGCTATTGCGCGGCTTGCTTCGGACTCATCTCTCCGTTTGAAATTTCCCGCCACGATTTTGCTACTTTCCATTGGCCCGTTGAATGGACTATTTATTAAGAGACCTTTCAAGAAATAAACTCCATTGGCCAACTGAGCTGCCACTCAACAGCATCCCTCTCGTTGTGATTTGCTGTAGTTTGACTTAACCGGGATGGTACATGTATCTCAATGTCATAATTTCATATTTTGGAAACTAACAGGGACGGTCCTGGTCAGAATTTGGATGTAAGGCCAGGATCACAACGCAGAAGAAGGCAATGGGAAACTGCTTCTGAACGGCTTGCCTTGAAAACCCCAGCTGGGGTCACCATAACTCTGCTGCTGTGATTTGATGCTTATACACACACACAACAAAATCTCTCACGGGACGGGACGGGACGGGGGTATAATGCCAAAGAGTCCACCCTCCAAAGCAGCCATTCTTCAGGAGAGCTGATCTCTGTTCTTTAAAGATCGGTTGTAATTCTGAGAGATCTCCAAGCATCACCTGGAGGTTGGCAACTTTAGCAAAATCGGGATGTTGCTGTACAACGTAGCTTTGCCCCCTAGCTTTATTTTTTGGATCTGTGGTATAATTTACTCTCCACCTAGGAGCTAGTCATTCTATACGGATAGGAATTAAGGGTCTGTATTAAATTAAACAGTATAGTTCCATATTTGTTTCATATATCATACCAATCTGCCGTAGCAGTAGTTAAGTGCCTGGGCTGCGAATCAGCACTCTTGTTAGTTTGAATTCCATGACTGCCATGAGCTCAACAGGTGGCCTTGAGAAATGTTATAATATACATTAATATACTATGTTATAATAATATACAATGTTATAGTAATAACATTGACTTTGTTCACTGCTCTGAGCATGGCATTAATCTGTCTGTTGTGTTTCAGCATTGTTTTTCAGCTCTGTATCAGATTTTCTGCTTGTTTTCAAATTTCTGTTATCCTTACCCTGTTGTATCGTTTACTGAATGTACCAGCCATGGAACATATTGACTTATTCCACGTAATCCTCCTTGAGTTTTAGTGAGAAAGGCAGACTAGAAATAATGAAAATAAATTAAAAACTGAAAACACAAATGGGTGCTTCACAGTGAGATACAGCCCTCCCCATCCACTAGGGTTGCTGGTCCTCTGGTGGGGGCGGGAGAATTCCCTGTTCCTAGGATTGCCAGCCTCCAGGTGGTGGCTGGAGATCTCCCGGAATTACAACTGGTCTCCAGGCCACAGAGATCAATTCACCTGGAGAAAATGGCTACTTTGGGGGGGGGGGACTCTATGGAATTATGCCATGCCAAGGTCTTTTCCCTCCCCAAACCCCACTTTCTCCTGGTTTCTCCAGGTTTCACCCCCCAGATCTCCAGGAATTTCCCAACTTGGAGCTGACAACCCTACCTGTTCCCAACCTCCGCTCCCTCGCCACTACTCACTTGGCCAGTGGAGGAAAAGGCATGAGAATGGGCCTTCTGGGGTACACACCCGGTGTGGAGCAATGACATCACTCCCAAGAGTGACATCAGCACACAGACCCTGAGAGTGGTCCTGGGCTTTGCGCTGGGATGATTCTTAAAGAATCAGCCCTTTGGGGGCCCTAATTGGCCTGGTGTGAAGTCTGGGAGTGCTCCCACAGCTGCCTGCGTGATGACATCACTCCCAGAAGTGATGTCATGGCAGAGCATCGGGAGTGTGCGCACACTTTGTATGCATGTGAGGAGCTCCTAAAGGTGAGTTCTGGGTCACACACACCCCACACTGGGAGGGGAAGGGGACCTGGCAACCCTACCCTCCACAAAGGCTGTTTTCCATTCTAAAAACAAGAACAAATAAAAAGAACCAATAAAGAAAGATGTTGAATGGATTCTGTGCTTCTTTGGGGAGTTTTACATGGACCACTATGGCTGTATAACATTTCCTGTTTTGAATTCTGCCACTCTAATGTTCAAGACAAGATTATATAGGCCTTTCTATTTATTTATTTATTTATTTATTTAATTACATTTTTAGACCACCCTCCCCATCAGACGGGCTCATGACATTGATGCAGGGACTGAGCTACATCATTCTGCTGCATCCATAGACAATCTTGGGTAATGGCAGCTTCCAAATTTGATACCAGAAGTTCATGTGGAGTCTCCTGCAAATATGCTGTTGATTTCTAAGTGCATCCACCCGACTGACTGCACATGTATCAGTATTAAAGATAAAGGTAAAGGTAGTCCCCTGTGCAAGCACCGAGTCATTACTGACCCATGGGGGGACGTTGCACCACGACTTTTTTTGACAGACTTTTTATGGGGTGGTTTGCCATTGCCTTCCCCAATCATCTACACTTTCCCCCCAGGAAACTGGGTACTCATTTTACCGACCTCAGAAGGATGGAAGACTGAGTCAACCTTGAGCCAGCTACCTGAACCCGGCTTCTGCCGGGATCGAACCCAGGTCATGAGCAGAGCTTGGGCTGCAGTACTGCAGCTTACCACTCTGCGCCACGGGGCTCTCTCTATATCAATATTAGACAATTCAAATTATTACATCAAAATTCTAGAAGCATCCCCAAGTTCAACAAGGTTGGACACTCCTACATGACTGTGGCTCTCTTTAAATTTAGGTGCTTTCAACAATATTCCTGAAGTAAATCAATCCTAGGCCTAACTTGGGTTGCCAACCCAAGTTGGGTTGAGAAATTCCTAGAGGTTTTGGAGGTGGAACCTGGGGACAGCAGAGTTTGAGGAAGGGAGAGACTGCAGTGGGGCAACAGCCATTTTCTCCAGGGGAACCAGTCTCTGTCACCTGAAGACCAGTTGTAATTCTGGGAGATCTCCAGCTTCCAGCTGGAGGTTGGCAGCCCTAGTCCTAGTCCTTGTAACTAACACACACACACATGTGCACTTGTTTGCAACAGCCTTTTCAAAGAGACACATTTCTATACATTCTAAAACAGGGTTCAAGGGAGGGAATACCAGGTCCCCTGATGGGGCAGGGGGTACCAGATCCCCTGCTCCCACCCTCTGCCCCGCCACCACTCTCCCAGGAGTAATGTCTTCACACCGCCCCAAGAGCATGCCCATGTTCCTATTTGGGACCCAAATCAGCCTGCTGTGAAGGACATGTGCATGCTCCCACACCTGTGCAATAATGTAACTTCCCAGAAGTGGTGTGGGAGTGTGCGTGCGCTTTGCACACGTGCGAGGAGCGAAAACAAGGTGAGTGTCCCCCCTCCCAGCAGGAGGGTAAGGAGAGCTGGTAACCCTAGTTCAAGGCTTACACAAAAGAAACAGCAGGGCTGTTTTTGTGATGCTGTTCATCAGTACTGTGTACTGGCACCTTTTGAGGGGTCTCTCCCAAGTCCTGGGGGGTGGAATTGGTGGAAATTAGAGCAACTGGCTCTTTTTTAAAAAACAAAAAAAGCACCAGGCAACAGTATATGGCTAGTAATTCAGTACCACCATCCCCCCACTCCCAAAATGCCTTGTAGCCTTCTCAGGTTAAAGACAGGACTTGAATTAATTGGATGCCCTACAATAAAGAAACCTTCAACAAGGTCTCATGTGGTCATGGTTTTCATAATCATGCGGCCAGGGATGTTGATCAAATCTTTACTGATGGCACATTGGCCTATAAAAGCCTCAGATCTCTTGGGGGGTCTGCAAAAGTAGCCCACCATACTTTCCAAGCATCATAGAAAGTCATGCAGCACAGTCCTATATGTGCACAAGGAGGGTAACCTTAAAAGCAAGGAAGAAAAGCACCAAGCAATATGTACAAGGAAACAGAGAGGATTCCATAGGGGGCCATGAGTGCACTGCGACCTCAGATCAGCTGTTGCAATGTGAGTGTCAGACCACGAGATACTAAAAGGAAGGGATGCTTAAGTGTCAGTCATCTCCACTCTATGATCCACCCTGCTCTCAATCCAACTTGGGGCTTCATATTGCTGTTGAAAGGAAGAGTGCACTGGAGACATAGTAATAGGTCTTCTAACATCTGGTCTGGTTCAATCCCTAATCATTCCAAATTTACCTTCCCATTAAGGGGGTGGGGGCAGTGTTGAAATTATCAGGCATATTTGTTAGTTGTTATGGCAAAGTTGCACTGTCAGGAAATCATGGAATCACATGTGGTGAAACACTTGTCATGCCAGTATATTGCAAGAGATTAAACTTACTTTTATCGAAGCTGATTCGCATCCACTTGCATTCTTCTAGTAGCAGAAGAACACACAGAAAACTAATCTAAACCACACGGTTCCCTATTACAAGTGGACAGGTAATTCGTCTGCATGTGGGTGGAAGTATGGGTGTGCCTCTTGGCAAAACCAGCAGGAGAGAGAGAAGAAAAAAACCAAGCACACAGAAAGAGGAAATGGAGTCAGATAGATGCTTCTAACTCAAAGAGAGGCATCACACAAATGTATAATCTGCTTCTAATGTAAAGAAGAAAAAAGTGTCCCCAGTGTCTATGCTGAGTCACCTTGACATCAATTATACCGGAAGGTCTGACTTTCATCCTATTGGTGGCCCTGTTTATCAGGCTGTGCCCCAGGGCCATAGAACTTTTACTGCTCCACATAGGCGCCCCTCAGTTGTTCAGCTATATAGGAAATTGGTGCTGCCCATATATCAGGGCTTAAGACAAAGATCCTGTACTAACTCCTTCAAATGAACATCTCTCTCAAGGTTTCTGAAAACCGTTATCCCTAGGAGTGAAACAGCGGGCCAAATGTAGTGCTGCTGGAAGTTAGTTGCAACCAGTTCCTGGGCCAGATCCAACCAACTAGCTTTCACTTTGACCGTCCCTGTCCTAAAAGACAACAGAACAGTTGCATCTCTTATCAGTGAGCACTAAAGAGATGGATCACGCCCTGTGCAGGCAGCTGTGGTATGCGCTGTGTTTCTTTCTCTTGGCTTTCACCTTCGAATGCTGGAGGGGCAGCCCATATAGCCTTTGCAGCAGTAAAACACAAGGCCAGATTTCTTCGGCATCTAAGTGAGATCTTGGGCATGAAGGAGCCCCCAAGGTCCGGCTTTGCAGCCCCAACAGTCCAGGGAAAACCATGCAAAGAGATCCATGATGTTAAAGGGGAAGGTGACCACAATCGTGCACCTTTTTGGTAAGCCATCTTGCAATTTGGGGAACACAAGATTGCAGAAATAGGATACAGGGCTTTCTTTCATCCAGAAGGAAAGTGCGCAATAATGAAAAATCCTGCATGCTACTGACATGTATTCCAATCGTCTCCGTTTACTAGGGACATTTCTTGTTTTCTGATGCCTATCTCTGATAATACTCTGCCCCCGTGTTGTCTTTAAGGAAAGATGTTCCCTAAAGAAAAAGAAGTTAATGGGACTCACTAGTGGATAGAGTGTTGGAAGACCCAGATCCGAATCCTCATTCTGCTATGGAAACGCACTAGATGACCTTGGGCTAGTCACATACTCTCAGCCTGAGTTATCTCACAGGGTTGTTGTAAGGATAAAATGGAAGAGAGGAGAATGATATAAACTGCTTTTGATCCTGATCAGGGAGAAAGGTGGGGTGTAACGTATATGCACATCTGCACTAAATGGTTTCTCTTCCATCTTCCCCCCCTGGAACTGCCTATGCAGAAAGTAAATGCTGTTGGATGTGCCTCAGCTGCTGCTAACTCAGTAGTACAGTTAGATCCATGAGGGATTGAACAGCTTGCTAAAAATTCATAGAAGATTTAGGATTCCAGAGGGCTGAAAAGTAGGGTATAAATTTAAGAAAAACGTTAAAGGAAACTTCTGATTCAGAGCAAGTGTACAACAGACTGTTGTTAACAGGGCAGGTGGAAAAGTGTCTTCAGCAATATGTAATTAGGTGGGAGGTAGCAATGCCCCCCCCCCACACACACACACACATGTGGGAGTAAGGGTGTTACTAGTACACAAGAGCTTGCCTGTTTCATCTATGCTATTTTGGAGCCTAAGGGTTGGATCCTACCAGCTTTTCAGTCTCACCTAGTTCCATTCCTCATTGAGGCCCCCATTCCACGTGGCTTTTGTCCATGCAGTTCGCAAAATAGCTGGCATAGCTTTTGTGGGAGGAGTTCCTTCTTTGCCAGGGCAAAAACAAGTAGGATCCAACCCTGTATTATACCTTAGGATTCATTGCCTCATAGGGAAATAGGGTTGCTAGCCTCCAGGTAGTGGCTGGAGATCTCCTGGAATTACAACTGGTCTCCAGGCCACAGAGAACAGTTCACCTGGAGAAAATGGCTACTTTGGGGGGTGGATTCTATGGAATTATGCCATGCCAAGGTCCTTTCCCTCCCCAAAACCCACTTTCTCCAGGTTTCTCCAGGTTTCACCCCCCAGATCTCCAGGAATTTCCCAACTTAGAGCTGGCAACCCTATAGGGAAATCATAGAATTGTTTGTGAAAATCTATTCCCCCCCCCCCCCCACACACACACTTCTGTCGATTTGAGAAAGAATATAATTTGGGAGTGTGACTTTTCAGTATTCTCTCTTATTCTTCCTTTCTTCCTTCATTCCCACTTTCATGCAAGCACAAAACCATTTCCTTAACAATATACTTGCAACATCTCTTTGAATGGCGACCCAACACCCGGTTGTTTAGGGTGGAACTTCTTCTCTGTCACCTATCTCCAGTATCGATTGCTCTTTCTGTCAGAGTCAGCTTCTTCACCAAACTTGCTGGAACCAGTTTTCCAACACACCTGGGGTGAAAGTAAACTCCAGTTATCCTCCAATAGAGTTTTAGCAGAGGGGGGGAGGGACTTCGAAACAGGAGATGGGAACCACCACCTTATCCTCTTTCTTACTAGTACTCTGTACCAGCCTGCACTGGCTTACTTTTGTTGTTTCCCTTGCCTATAGCAAAATGTAGCTTATTAAAATGTACCCGTTCGCCATATGAAAAGGCTCCCATATTGCATTGAAAACCATGTGTGGTTGCTGAAAAGAATATTGGTTACCAAAGAAATGGCAAAGGTTTTATACATATGCACACACACTTGCACATACACAAACACATCCCCCCGAGAAATCTTCCCTCGGATTAGAATGTGTTAGCAACAACTACTGGATATCCAAGGAAGCAACAGCCCAAGAAATCTCATTTGGCCAACAGCCAATGAGAAATAGAAGGCAAGCCCTCTCCCCAACTTCAAAAGAAGGATAATAGTGCCCTCTTTGAGATGCAGAATGGGAATATTTTGGCCATGATAGAGAAGTTCATTCACCAAGAAGGGATTCCAGTCGTCAAGACCTGCGGCATCAGAGTCACTCTCTCTTTTCTAGGATCTCAACAAGGTAATTAAATTCTTTCAGAAATACTTCATTTATTGAAACTTTTTAAAGGGGCCCTTTGCAAGATTTGCTACCCTTATGCAAAAATATGTATCTGGGATTTTGATCCCTGCAATATTTTTTAGATCACCTTTTTGTAAAAGCAGTGGACTAAAAGGCAAACTCATTTGTGGGTTGGATACAGCCAGCTTTTCTGAGGGTGAAAAAGGGACAAAGGAGCCCCCCCCCTAAAATAGCTCTGCTGGGGGTCATGGACAAAACCCAAGTGGAATGGGGGGGGGGGCTGCAGTGAGGAGGAGAATTGGATGAGCTTGGGCAAAAAGCTGGTTGGATTCAACCCTGTTTCTTTTAAGCAATTGCTTCTAGGACTTTAATTTGGGTCTGACTAAATTCTTACAAGCCCTTATCATATAAGGTGGTACAGGCTGTACATGTGAAAGGGGAGCCAGATTTGTGCATGTGAAGGTCAGTGGGCACAAACCTGATTCTCCTTTGTACCCACAGCCTACACAGTTTCCAGTTATGGTGAAAATGGCTTTATATACTACAGGAGCAACATTTGTAACAATCTTGTACAAAAATTGCAGGTGGCCATGTTGGTCCATGGGGAACAATTCAGAATCAACAGCAACATAATACCTTATTTTTATTAGGAACAAGCAAACTGTCATAAAATAGTGAATGCAAACCTTTGAGTTCCATAGAACGCTTCATTTGGTTACATGTTAATTTCAATATTTCCAATAAGTGGGCAGGGAGGAAAGAATATGATCTTTCCAGGCATGATGGAACAGCCAGAAATCTCACCTTTCTTAAAAGTGAAGGTAATGAATTATATTGTTGCAATCATTTAATAACTTTGCGTCCTTGTTTTTGGAATAACAGTAAGTAGCTGATCTACTAGATCCTCTCCCTTTTTGTAGCTTCTTTCTGTGTCATTCCCTTATTTTAGGAACCGTATGCATTTATGTACACTGAACTGAAGCCTGAAAATACCTTTGCAATTCATGGTGGTAGTGAGTACCCTCAAGTCATAGCTGACTTATGGCAACCCCTGGTGCAACCACCTGTTAGTCATAGCAAGAGACTAACAGGTGGTTGGCCATTGCCTGCCTCTGCAACCCTGGTCTTTGTTGGAGGTCTCCTATCCAATTACTAACCAAGGCTGACCATGCTTAGCTTCTGAGATCGAACAAGATCAGGCTCACCTGAGCTATCCAGGTCAGGGCTTGCAGTTCATAGTTTCAGTTTTCAACATTGGTTGAGCATTCGTGATCTTACTGGCTACAAAAAGCAAAGCCACTGGCTTACCCAAAGCTAGGCTGTGGATTTAGAAGCAATCCACATAGGATAATGAAGATTCTGATGTTCTTAGATATAGATATAGATATAGATATAGATATAGATATAGATATAGATATAGATATAGATATAGATATAGATATAGATATATACACACACTTAAAAATACAGTGGCACTGGGAAAGGTGTGAGTGTGTAATGCCCCCCGTACATACTTTTTTCCCTAATCCAAATGACCCAGGTCCCAACACTGTAATTAGCCCTACAGGAGAAAAAAACCATGTAAGAATAATATACTTGTAAATATCTCTCATGCTGGGCTGCTAGCTGCTTCAGGCATTCAATATACTCCAGGGCACAAGTGAAAGCTTTAATCAGCCTCTTCTATCGCTGCTCTTCTAATCAGATTTGGAGTCCCCTTTACCTGTTTTTAAAGCCAACAACAAAAAAAAGCCGTATGAATTCTGGTTTGGATTTACCCCAGTGATGCCCCAGGGTGATGCCCTTGGTGCCCATTTGCGTCTTGGACAAAGCATTCCTTCATCAAAGCAAGTAGCCAGTCCTGGCTTTCCTCCACCCCATTGGAGCAGGAGGTGCTTCAGAAGAAACCAGGAGGCAGCAGTGTCTGCAGAGAGCACTCATTTGGAAACAGCCACCTCTGTGAGACAAGATGCTTAGCTTGCAACTAGAGATGGGCACAAACCAAAATTCATCACGAATCAGGCCGGTTCATGGTTCGTGAACCAGTAGTTCGTCAGAGCCCATTTCTGACGAACCGCCACGAACTTTAGGGTGGTTCGTTTGGTTCGTTTTTTGGGTGCCAATCAATCAGCCTGGTGCCAATCAATCAGTTTCCTAGGCAACAGGGATTGGGCTTTCTGCAGACCTTCTGCTGACCTGGAAGTGACCTGCTGCTGACCTGGAAGTGGTGATTTGCTGGCCCAGAAGTGACATTTTCACAAACCAAAATGAACCAGTTTGTGAACCGGGGCAGGTTCATGAAAATTCACAGTTCGTGAAATGTGACAAACCATGAACCGCATGGTTCAGGTTTTTTCTGGTTCTTGCCCATCTCTGCTTGCAACCCCTCAGTATTTTGAGATTGGCTGTAGCATGCCACAGTGGTGGTACCGACTTCATCCTCCAAATTTCAAAAGTGCCCACAGGGACCAAGATTAGGGACCACTGTCCTTCATAATGGTCACCCTGTGACTACTTCACCCCGAAACTGGGGACTGTTGTCCTACAGAATTGTCAGCCTGCATATAATTAATCCAATACTTAAGAAGTCACCATGTGCTTGTCTCCACTTTGTAAAAACTAGTGGCTGCTGATTTCTGCATTTTAAACTTGGTAGAGACACAAGGAATCTAGTTTCAGGTGGGTAGCTGCGTTGGTCTGTCATTTGGGTCCAGTAGCACCTTAAAGGCTAACTAGATTACCAAGGTATGAGCTTTCAAGAGTCAAAGCTCACACAATCATAAGGAATCTAGATTCCTATCAATTTTTTTTCCTGGGAGAGAGAATGACAGTTAAATTGAATGGAGTGGAAGGTCCTAGAGAAAAACTCTTTTGCTGGTGATTGAGAGCACATAATTGTTGACCTTCTCACATTTCCTCCTTATAGAAGAGCAGGCAGAAGGGCAGAGCCATATTCGTTTCAAATAAAACTTGAGTCATTTTCTTTCAGAGGACTTCTTCCTGATCCCAGAGACTAGAAAGGAGATGTATAGATAAATGAAACAGAAGTCCAGTGGCACCTTAAAGATGAACAGCATTTAATCTAGCAGGAGCTTTAGTGAGTCAGAGCTCACTTCTTCAGATGCTATGGAGATTAAGTTGTTTTGGAGATGTATAGATGGATTTGGATGGAAGGCTAAATAGATGGATGTAGATGAAGGTGCATAGGTAGACGTATACATGAGCCATTTGTTGCAGACATCCATCTCATACGGTTATAACAAAATCACACAAGTCAATAAGACATTCAGCCAGCTTCATGCATAATAAAATGTGCAACAGCCATCTTTCAATCCATTGGTTGTAAAATGTTACAACAGCATCCATTTACCTGGGGCAACCTCGAAATGGTACGTGACTAACTCCCTTCCATTCAGGATTCCTAGATTCATATCAGTGTTCCAAAAGAAGCTGCAGGCCATCAATAGGCCAACTTTATATTCCACGATGACAGATTGATGTTAAACATGAATCCATAAATGACAAAGAACATTTTCTTTCTTTCTTTCTTTCTTTCTTTCTTTCTTTCTTTCTTTCTTTCTTTCTTTCTTTCTTTCTTTCTTTCTTTCTTTCTTTCTTTCTTTCTTTCTTTCTTTCTTTCTTCCTTCCTTCCTTCCTTCCTTCCTTCCTTCCTTCCTTCCTTCCTTCCTTCCTTCCTTCCTTCCTTCTAGGGTTGCCAGCCTCCAGGTTGTGGCTGGAGATCTCTTGGAATTACAACTTGTCTCGAGACCACAGAGATCAGTTCACTTGGAGAAAATGGCTACTTTGGGGGGGTGGGCTCTATGGAATTATGCCATGCCACGGTCCTTTCCCTCCTCAAACCCCACTTTCTCTAGGTTTCTCCAGGTTTCAACCCCCCCCCCCGCCCCCCGATCTCCAGGAATTTCCCAACTTGACAACCCTACTTCCTTCCTTCCCATCTGTCAACAGCAGATCCACTTTGTAGGAGGTTCACCTCAACCAGGGCCAAGGTCTTTTCAGCCCCGGCACCAGTCTGGTGAAACTCTCTGTCAGTAGAAACATGGGACGGGCAAGATCTATTGGCAAAAGGACAGTGGCAAGCCTGTAAAACAGAGATGTTCTGCCAGGCATATGGTGATTTAGGTGAGTGGACACCCTTCCCCCCATCAGCCTCCTGCTAGGAGGAGGATGTTGTCCCCCTGGTCTGCACAACATCTAACTGCTCGCCACTCACTCCTCGGGTTTTGGATGTTGAGGGATTGCACAGTGCAAATCCTGCTGAGTTTATTAGCTAGAATTGTTTTAAATTATTCTGCTACTTGTTTTATATTTTTGATATGATCCACTCGGAGCCTGTTTTACAGGGAGGGTGGAATAGAAGTGCAACGAACGAACGAACGAACGAACGAATGAATGAATGAGACACAAAAATAAGCTCTAATCATGTGCCAAGCGTCCGATGGGTGATGGGTCTGGAAAATGCGACATCACTGACCGCATGAGTCTTTAAGCCAACTGAAAAAGGAGTATGCTGGGATACCAACCAGTCTACCCTTTCATTTATAGTCAGGTACTTTCTCAAGCTATAGTTGAATCCACAGCAACTATTGCTCTGAACATTTTCACCATCCTTGATCTGACTTTTCAGACTGCCATTATTGCTTTCAGAGCTGTACTGAGTTCGTTACAACAAATCAATACAGAGGCTCGCAATACCTTACAAGCTAACAGACTTGTAGTGATACATGCTTTGGCAAGCTCATCTTGCTTTATCAGAAGCATAAATTGCATCAATTGGCAGAAATGTGGGTACAGACAGAAGGGGAAACGGAGAAAAGTTATACAGTGAAGCCAGAAGGCCGATTCCAGAGATAAGTATGTGTAGAGCTTTTTTTCTGGGAAAAGAGGTGGTGGAACTCAGGACCACACAATGAAGTCACTTTGGGTCAGCTGGAACAAGAGGGGAGTTTTTAAAAGTTTAAATCACCCTAGGAGAAAATGGTCACATGGCTGGTGGCCCCGCCCCCTGATCTCCAGACAGAGGGGAGTTGAGATTGCCCTCTGCACCGTGGCGTGAAGGATAATCTAAACTCCCCTCTGTCTGGAGATCAGGGGGTGGGGCCACCAGCCATGTGATCATTTTCAAGAGGTGCTGGAACTCTGTTCCGCCGCGTTCCAGCTGGAAAAAAAACCTTGAGTATGTGACATTGTTATGCAGAGGAAGACAAGAGCCGGTCCAAAGGGTAAGTGATCATATCTGAGTGGGCGTGGAATTCTCCCAGCTGTTGATCGATTAGCAAAGTGGGTTGAATGATGATGTGTATAAATATCTTAACAAGGGACAATTATTTTCTTTAATGACCCACCCATTCCCAGCTTCTGTTGATAGTGTAAAAATTGCCATTCTTCAGCCCATAAAGCTTCAAAGGGAGACGACAGCAAAAAAAAAATTACTAGGAAATCATATGCATATTTGAACCTATCAAACAGAACCTGGGAGTGGTTAGCTCGCTACAGAAAATAGCAGATGTGTATCAGTGGATCCGTGAGCTGTCAGTGGATTTCAGGCTGAGAAAACATTCACACTTCACTGCTCAACAGGTTGGTCTCTAGGGTTGCCAAACTCCAGGTATGGCCTGGAGATCTCCCAGCATTACAACTTATCTCCAGACTCGAGAGATCTGTTGCCCTGGAGAAAATGGCTGCTGTGGCAAGTGGACTCTGTGGCTTTACATCCCACTGAGATCTCCCCCTTCCCAAATGCCACCCTCCCCACTATCCCTTCCCAAAATTCCTAGAACTGGCAACATTATCAAGGTCTCACAAACAAGGATGGTGCTCTAACCACTTTACCACATGGACTCTCATAGCTTGGTAATACAAAAGGGAATTTCAACGATAAATAATGCTGTGCCCTGATTACATATTATAACCATAACTCTAATTGCATTAATGTGAAGATTAGCTGTAGTGAAGCTATAGAATGTTTACTACTGGAGGCTTTTTTGTTTTTTGCTTTTTGTTGCAAGTATTAATTTAAGAAAATTACTAGCGGAGGTAGTTAGCAAATGATCTTGGTATGAATTCTCAGTATGCATGTACTATGATTGGCAAGACTTGGTAAGATGGTGACTTTCCTAGCCTTAGGCAAAGAAAGTGAGAAAGGAATTTTGAGGATTGGTGATAAGGCTGCCATCTAGTGACGAAACACTGCATTTTAAGGCTGTTGCAATTTGCAGGTGAAGGCTTTTTATTGGGCTCAACACCATTTTGTTCCATAGACTCACCTTTCCCTTTTTCCACTTAACATACAGGATGAAGAAGAGTCCTGGTGAATCTGGAAGCTTGCTCACTGCTTTGTGACATTTTAATAGAACCTTGTAACTCTAATGGTGTTTTCAATTTTTTTTTTTGCAACTCACAATAGTTGATTCATTCCAAAGTACTGACCTTTGTTCTACACCTTCACAGTGACGTGGACCATAAAATGTGCCCACATGTTCCTGTTCTCACAGAACACTATAGTCGTGTTTGGATTCTCCGCCCACAGAATATGCTCACATGGCTCTCCTTCTTGGTTCCCTCTATACTTCGCTGTACTATTCAAAGGAGTCCAACTATGGTTAGAGCTTACCTCCGTATTATGATCTAAAACCACAGACTGAAATAGGTTTGCAAACCATGGTATGGAGACAAGTCTGGTTAGGGCTAACCATGGTTTGCCTGATTTGAATACGATGGCAAACTAAGGAAAGAGGGAAGCTGCATGATAGGCCAAGGAAAAGGGGGGGTAGGAAGGAGTGACTGCATTTGTAGGTGGAACTAGAACCAGTTTGGTGCAATGAACTAGCAACTGGAAAGACCCAAGTTCAATTCCTTACTCATCCACTAAAGCTCACTGAGTGACCTTGAGCCCCCCCTCAGCCTAACCTACCTCGCAGGGTGGTTGTGAGAAT